>NC_083097.1:137580632-137890263 GCF_949774975.1 Lagenorhynchus albirostris
AGAAGATGTGGCACATATATACAATGGAATATTACTCAGCCATAAAGAGAAATGAAATTGAGCTATTTGTAATGAGGTGGACACATGTAGAGTCTGTCATACAGAGTGAAGTAAATCAGAAAGAGAAAGACAAATACTGTATGCTAACACATATATATGGAATTTAAGAGAAAAAGAATGTCATGAAGAACCTAGGGGTAAGACAGGAATAAAGACATAGACCTACTAGAGAATGGACTTGAGGATATGGGGAGGGGGAAGGGTAAGCTGTGACAAAGCGAGAGAGACACATGGACATATATACACTACCAAAGGTAAGGTAGATAGCTAGTGGGAAGCAGCCGCATAGCACAGGGAAATCAGCTTGGTGCTTTGTGACCTCCTGGAGGGGTGGGATAGGGAGGGTGGGAGGGAGGGAGACACAAGAGGGAAGAGATATGGGAACATATGTATATGTATAACTGATTCACTTTGTTATAAAGCAGAAACTAACACACCATTGTAAAGTAATTATACTCCAATAAAGATGTAAAAAAAATGTATTTAAAACAGTCAAACCAATTATGATTTATAACTTACCATAATGAAAGAGCTTTTATAGTTCTTAATCTTTGGTGATCAAGCCTGTGGATAAAAGTCATGATGTAGCCAAGTCTTCACTCTGAAACAGTATTTGTAGCAATATCCGCACACAGTGTGTCAGTTATGGTGTTTTATTTTCTGCTTGTAACTGTTCTCAACATGAAATAGCCCCTCCTGAACTATTTGTAATTGAATCATCCATACTGCAAGTAATAGACACCAGAGTTTAGATATAGCACATGATGATAATTTGGCTTACTATATCCAAAAAATTTTCTTTCTTTCATAAAGTTATTATGTACAAAATAAAAAATGGTATATATGAAGCAGAGACTACTGCTTTAAATCTAGACTGTACCCTCAGTGGTAATTTGTGTTGGTTCTATGGGGCCAAGTAAATGAGTCCTATGTAGAAGACTGAAGTGGAAATAAAACAATCACTTTTAAAATGTTTACACTGATTAGAAATATAACAAACTGCAAAAAAAATGCACAATGTTTCTGTGCATACATCTTAAATATATTAGTGATACCCAAGGTGTATGCATAAATTGAAATGGAAATGGTGCTCTGAGTTGTAAAGTTAAAAGACACCCCCTTCTAGGGTGGTTATATGGCATTTGTTCTTTTGGCCAGGAATGAAAAATAATCACTGGATATAAAAATCCCATTCACAATAACCATAAAAGCTGAAAAGCACTGAATTTAACAAGAATTATGTAAGCCCTATGGGAATAAATTTAACAAGAAATCTGCAAGACTTACCCAGAGAAAACTGTAAAATTTTACAGAAGGACATAAAAGAATATGTATAAATGAGGAGACACAGTATGTTCTTCAATAGGAAGAACCAATACCGCTAAGTAAATTTCCTTCCAAACTCCTTCATAAATTATACTGCAATTACAACCAAAATACAAGTAGCATTATTTTTTTTAACATCTTTATTTGAGTATAATTGCTTTGCAGTGTTGTGTTAGTGTCTGCTGTATAACAAAGTGAACCAGCTATACGTATACATATATCCCCATATCCCCTCCCTCTTGCGTTTCCGTCCCACCCTCTCTATCCCACCCCTCTAGGTGGTCACAAAGCACCGAGTTGGTCTCCCTGTGCTATGCGGCTGCTTCCCACTAGCTATCTATTTTACATTTGGTAGCGTATATGTGTCCATGCCACTCTCTCACTTCATCCCAGCTTACCCTTAGTAGCATTATTTTCAACTTGCCAAAATTTAAAGATTGTATGAAGGTATAACTATTTCATAAAGGTTAAGTACAATTAAGTAGAAACATAATGAGGGGAGATTTGTCCTTTTTTTTAGTTATAACTGACATAAAACATTAACTCAGTTTCATTGTATAACAGGGTAATTCAGTATCTGTATATGTGGCAAAATGATCTCCACAATAAGTCTACTTAGCATCCATCACCACACACAGCTACAAATTTTCTCTTGTGATGAGAACTTTTAAGATCTACTCTCTCGGCAACTTTCAATATGCAAAACAGTATTATCAGCTATAGCCACTATGCTGTAAATTACATCCCCATGACATTTATTTTAAAACTTTACACTGTATTTATTTTTATAAAAGTCTGTATCTTTTGACCCCCGTCACTTACTATGCCCACTTCCCAGCCCCTGCCTCTGGCATCCATCAATCTGTTCTCTGTCTTATCTATGAGTTCGTTCTTTGTTTGCTTTTAGATTCCATATATAAGTGAGATTATACAGTATTTGTCTTTCTCTGACTTATTTCTCTTAGCATAATGCCCTCAAGGTCCACCCATATTGTCACAAATAGTAAGACTTTATTCTTTTTATGGCAGAATAATATTCCATTGTATATGTTTTATATATTTATATATCACATTTTCTTTATCCATCCATTGATGGATACTTAGATTTTTTTCCCATATCTTGGCTATTGTAAATAAGACTGCAATGAACATGGGGATATTTATGTAGATAGGCAGATAGACAGATAGATAGGTAGACAGACAGATAAAGTATCTTTTTGAGTTGGTGGTTCATTTCCTTTGGCTAAATACACAGAAGCAGAATTGCTGAATCATATGGTAGTTCTATTTTTAATTTTTTGAGGAACCTCCATGCTGTTTTCCATAGTGGCTGCACCAATTTACATTCCCAGCAACAGTGCACAAGGGTTCCCTTTTCTCCACACCCTCACCAACACTTGTTATTTCTTGTCTTTTTGGTGACAGCCACTCTAACAGGTGTGAGATAAGACTACGTTGTGGGAAATCTGTCTTAATATTTAAAGCTAGAAAAATTAAAAACACATAGTTTTGGTACAACAATATAGGAAAATATTAATGAGATAAGTTACAGAATAAAAACAAAGACCTAAGGACATATGAGATTTCATATGTGAGGAAGACAACATTTCAAATCATTAGGAAAATGACAGATTGCCTTAAAAATTATTGTGACATCTATCTATCTATCTATCTATCCTACCTATGTATATTCCTGCTTCAGAACTTACTCTAAAATACATCTCAAATGGATTCAATTTCTATGGTAAAAAATACGTAAAATAATGACAGATGATTTGAACATTTCTTTTTTTAAATCTTATGGCAAACAAGACTTTTCAAAGTCTAAAAGCCAAGATCAAAATCCATAACATTCTTTAGTACATCAAAAGATAGTATTCACAAAGTTATTATACAAAGAAGTATGTTTGCAATATATGACAAAGGGTTATAATCTTAATATTGGGTTGGCCAAAATGTTCGTTTGGGTTTTTCCGTAACATCTTATGGAAAAACCCGAATGAACATTTTGGCCAACCCAATGTATAGAAAGTTCTAACAAATAGCTAACAAAAAATTATTCTAATAGAAAAAAAAATCAATAAATGACATAAAAAGGCAATTCAAAATGAAAAAATGCAAATGGTCTATGAATACAAAAAGGTATTTGAGATAGTTACCTGGCAATAAAAATTTTAACTGATAAAGGAAATTACTAATTTCACCTTAGAGATTAGCAAAGATGGAAAGGATGAATATCCTGAGGGAGATACCCAGGACTGGTCTGGGAGTGTGCAAATGGAACTCCCATACACTGGGTGGTGTGAACATTAATTAACAATGTTTTAAAGGAAGGATAGATTTGTAATATGTACCCAAATCTAAATATATAAATATGTAAAATGTATAATATCTAAAATATGTATCAACCCTGCTTTGGGTTCCAGTAATCCTACTTCTAAGAATTTAGGGGAAAAATGTTATAATTGCATCAAATATGAATACACAGGACAGTTTAATACAGTTTAGTTCATAAGAGTAAAAATACACAAAATAATCATAATGACCACCAACAGAGGACTGATTTCATAAATATGGTACAGCCATACAATGAAATTCTATACAACCACTGGATATTTTGTTACAGAAAAATTTTAGATAGCATCAAAAGATGCTCACAAAATGTTAAGTGCAGAAATCATATTATAAAACATAATGTATTGGAAGCAACCTAAGTGTCCATCAACAGATGAATGGATAAAGAAGATGTGGCACATATATACAATGGAATATTACTCAGCCATAAAAAGAAATGAATTTGAGTTATTTGTAGTGAGGTGGATGGACCCAGAGTCTGTCATACAGAGTGAAGTAAGTCAGAAAGAGAAAAACAAATACCGTATCCTAACACATATATATGGAATCTAAAAAAAAAAAAAAAAAAAAAAAGGTAATGAAGAACCTAGGGGCAGGACAGGAATAAAGACACAGACGTAGAGAATGGACTTGAGGACATGGGGAGGGGGAAGGGTAAGCTGGGACGAAGTGAGAGAGTGGCATAGACATATATACACTACCAAATGTAAAATAGCTTGTGGGAAGCAGCTGCATAGCACAGGGAGATCAGCTCGGTGCTTTGTGTCCACCTAGAGGGGTGCGATAGGGAGGGTGGGAAGGAGATGCGAAAGGGAAGGGATATGGGGATATATGTATATGTATAGCTGACTTACTTTGTTATACAGCAGAAACTAACACACCATTGTAAAGCAATTATACTCCAATAAAGATGTTAAAAAAAAGAGGGGGGAATGATAAAATAAATTTTTACATATTGTGATATAGAAAAGTCACTCTGGCTTATATATGAGTTTACTTGAATTTTATGCTAATAGGTCGTTTGTGGCCTATGAAACATATGTTGTACAACTGTTTAATTATTGAAGAAAATGGCACATTGACCAGAAGTAAAGAATGTCTATGTTAAAAATAAAGATTAAATGTCTCTCTAAAAAAAGAAAAAAAAACCCATAATGTATACTATCTGATTCTATTTCATGTACACACGTGAATTCCCAATAAGTCTTGAGGTTTAGCGATCCTTTTGCTAACAGTATTTATTTCTGAGTGATATTAATAGAGATCTTCACTTTTCACTACAGTTTATTACTGATTTTTCTATAATGGAGAGATATAAGTAATAAAAGCAATTCAGATTTAAAAATTGCAGACTCTTAAGAAAATTATGTGACAGACAAACTTACCTGTTTTACAAAGCAAACATAACACATAGCTGGAAGTAACCTTATCTCTTTCATTTAATTTGTTTCATTTTCAAATACAGTAACTCTGAACTAGAATTTAAGAAATGTTTACAAAGTTTTATCATCAGTGACAAATTCAGGACAAATTCAGAACTTCCCAGTCCCTGCTTTTGATATAAATACCTTTCCACAGTAACCACAGAAATAATCTCTAAAAAAATGCAATAGCATATTTTAGTCCAAGGACTGTTTGCTTTCAAAAGAAATACAGAACTTAGTAATTATTTTTAAATTATATATGTTCATATAGTCATATTCATATATGTATATATACACAGTGTTTTTAGATATACATGATATACCTGGCTTAATTTTATTCATAATTTTTATCAACCCAGTTGGACATTTGAGAAAGTAGAAAAAAAGAAAAGAGATTAGAAACATTTTGTTTAAGCCACATATTTTTCCCAACCTTGAGGAACACAAATATATTTAAACTGAAGTCTTTTGAACTGACCTTGAAATGCATCACAATTATTATTTCACACAAATACCAATCGTCATTTTACTGAATATTCTGAGATACGTTCCACCTCATTAAAATAACAAGTAAGATATGAAGGGCTGATATTTTCTTGGTTCTAAAAAAGCCTCTCTTAAATTTAGTCAAATCTAATTTTGTTATTAATTCTCAGGATTACCAGATACATTTTTTCAGAGCAGATTTTTGTTTTGAGCCAGAATTGAAATCATTCCCTAGTGATGAAAGATGATTTAAAATGACCAAGAAAAAAGTAAATCATAATTTTCAATTTACCCACCAACCCTAATGATACCTAAACAGTGATAATTACTATTGTAATTTATTTCCAAATGACTTAGACTATTTTTGCATATTACAGATTTTATCCTTCATGTTCTATTTGTTTGATTTTTATAAGTTTCCCAAAATTTATCTGGGGAACTGGAATGTGGACTATTAATCATTCTGGGAGATTATAGTGGAGGCAGGTCCATTCAATTTTTTAAACTTCCCCTTCCTTTAACTTGAGAAAAACACAAAATAAGTAGGATAGGAGACAAACTGGGCTCTAACTCCAGTTCCAGCACTTTCTAGCTGTAAAATAAAGGAAAGCTGTATTGTCTTGGTTCTAACTCACACACATCTTCTAACCCTCAGTTTAGCCATCTGTAAACTGTGATAACACTTCTTATTTCATAGAGGTTTTTGAAAATTAAATGTGAAGTCACTGAAAAATTAAACTTCATTTCATAAAATTATCTCAATAAATGGTGGTGATTCTTAGTAGTGTTATTAGTCATAAAAAATATATATCCCAGTTAAAAGGTATAATGCAATTTTTTCAAATCCTGTTTTTCATTGACTCTTTTTAATAGTATTTGTTTGCAAACTATCAAATGCTTAAAAGAACAAAGAGAATCCACATGCACTTTGATACCTTTGATTCCATATCATGTAAATTCAAAAGGACAGTCCCTGATTATATACACATTCTTATATGGCAAATCCTTGTTGCATATTTTATATGATACTCATTTATGCTAACAAAAAACAAAACACAGATAACTTTATTAAAAAAGGCCTTCTGTTATTTCTCAACTATTGAAAACAATTACAAATTCCTCAAGGCCAGGAACCACATTTGTCTATCTCTCCCTCCATCTCCCTCTCTGGGTCTCTCTTTCTCGTTCTCTCTCTCTTTAAAGCCCAACAGCACAAGTGGCATTTAATTTAATCAGGTTTTATTCTTGCCACGATTGCACTATGCACCAAAACAACAAAGCAGGAAAACCAGAGCTCCAGAATTGTGGCTAATTTTTAAAATGAGAGCATAAACTCTTAAGAGGTATTATGTCCAAATCTGGGAATTGTACAACCAGAACCCATTTATAACATTTGCCACTTTGACTAAAGCATCCTAAGTCAAGAAAATTCCATTACAACAAATTTCTACCTAAGTGATCTACCTGGTGATGACGATCACATCCAGTTAGTAAAATAAAAAGATAAAGCCATTTTAAAATGTGGTTCTCAAAACTGGCTCATTAAATAGATAGAAAATTGGCCTCCAAAACCTAAAGTCTAAAAATAAATCATCTAAAAACTCCGAAGGGAATAAGCTCTTTGTTTTTCATGTGGTCTGTAATTCCATAGATCTTTCAACTGTAAATCTGGCAAGTGCTTAAAATATTATGGCTTTTAGAATGACAAAGGTATCATTCTCTAATGAATTCTGTTAGAAAAATGGTTTGCCACACAGGCCTACTAATGGGATTCAAGTAATGAGCATTCTTACAACACATAAGCCAGACGCAAATTTACACAGCCTAGCAGATCAGCCCCACCAGTGTCCAAGAGAGTACTGGCTTAGCAGTGCTTGAAAGAGGAATGGTTTACACGACTGACTGATCAGAGAACATTTCAAAAGATCTTCAGTCTATTAACTCAAACGTTCATTTGGCAAAAAAAAAAAAAAGAAAAAGAAAAAAGAAAAGCAAAACAAAAAACAAAAAAATTCAGAAATCTGTATTTACAAAATAAGTCTTTCTTTGTCTGTAGGTCAAGGAAAAGAAAGAGAAAAGTTACTTAAATTTCATTTTTTGGAGCACTGTGTCTTCAATAACAGTGAAAACACAGAATGGTGATTTGATTTTACAACCTAATAACTGGCACCTACTCACTCACATTTAAAACTCTTTAACATTTCTGCTTCTTATTTTGTGATAGTCTTTTAAATGGCCTATAAATCATTTAAGATTAATATTTAAAACGTTTCATTGACTGTAAAAGATTTACAGTCAATGAAATGTCAATACCCTCACTAAAATGAACAAATTTTAAAGATGATCTTTGTATATTTGTTTAAAAGCCAGCTGTCTGATTATATAATTTTTTGGTCAATCCAGTTAACGTGTAGTCCTAGGAAGCAGGAAGATTCAACGATTATTTTAAAACAAATACTCCCTCCTGGAAGGGATGAACAGCACACTAAAACATTTTTTCTATGTTGATGCTTTAGAAGTTGCAAGGTAGGAATAAATGGGGCTGTATCCATAGAAAATAGCAGTCACCTTTGAATTATCTATATTATAAGCCCTACTATCCAAAAGTTCCCATTAACAGACTAATATGCAGAACAGAACAGACTGTAATTTTCCATCACTATTTGCTATATTCTTATTTTCATGGGAAATAAAAAACTCTAAGCCAGTATCAAGGTGAGTATGAGATAAAAATATTGTAACTTTATATATTTTTATCAAATCCTCTTTAAATCTCTATTTTGGGTATGTTTTATAATGGACATTACATATTGGTGCACAGATAAATAGACATTCATTTATTAAGCAAGTCAAGTAGTCTGAGGTTCAATTCTCATGATAACAGCATCATTTCTATCTAAAATTTTTTAAAAATAGCAGAATAAAAGGTGACTTTTAGAGATTATTTAGTTAAAAGAGAGACATGTAAAAGCCAGTAGATAAACTTTTAAAAAAATTTTTGATTCGATGGTCTTGCACCAATTAGGCACTAAATTACTGATCTGTAGACGAGCACCCTCAAGATGCTTAATCACTGAGACCTTCAAATTTAAGCATATACTTCAAGAAATACAATTAAGCAGCCATAAATAATTTGTAGGAAGCTATTTTAATGGCATTTTCCCTACATGTAAATGTGTAATACTACTAGTACTAACCACCAATCAAATAGCTATCTTTCTAAACAGGAAGGTATAGTCAAATCATATTATCCTAAAACGTATGTTAAAATATCAGTATTTCTGATATTACCCAGACCTCTTATAACCAAATAACTGATGCAGCTATTATTAATTATATTCATAGCATCAAACCCTGTGCTAATCTCTCCCCCCATTTCACAAACTTTGTTTGACCTTTTAAAATACAGAACTATGATTCTTCTCATCATTTGTGTCAAAAAAATTAGTATGGAGGTTCAAAGGGGCATTTTATAAAAATAAAAATCAGATCTGGAAAATGTTTTTCTACTCTCTCATTCTTACCCTTAGTAAATGACCCTTACTTTTATTCTTTGTGAAGGTGCTTAAGACTCATCATTCCTAGCATCCACCCCAGAAATTTCAGTGTCTCCTCTGCACAGGTGCCAAGGTCTTATGCAATTAAGCTTCACCATACGTAGGTATACCCTACATATGCACCCTACCGTTCCTGTCCACATATATGAGCTCTGTAATTGTAGAAATTATACAATCCCTCTAGTCCTTGTTTCTACACTTATAAAAGAGGATGATAATATTATCTAGCTCATGAGACTTTTGTGAACATTAAGTGGGATAGTTATATGCGCTCTAAGTGTTTATTTTTGCAATATTATTATTGCTAACATGTAATGCCTTTCCTCATACTGTCTCCATGCCCACTGACTCCCATAGGACGGTTCTCCTTATTTTCTATCCATTCGTATTGCACTGATCCTTCTTGCTCAGTCCAGCTTTCCCTCTTCTACCAAGTCTTCTACAAATCCCACCGACTCTGACCACTTGGAGCTTTCTCATTGCAAAAATTCATATGACAACTAGAGACCAGTTCTGTTGTCAAATTCCTTTATTAGTGATTGTATTAGCTTCCACCTTCACTATAAAACTAGTGTTCCTAAAACAGTGGCCCTCAGACAGTACCTACGTCAGTCACATAAAGAGATTTTAAACATGCGAATTCCTGAACTCCATCCTAGACCTCCTGAATTAGACTCTGGGCATGTGCCCTGAAAATACAAATATTAATACAAGACTTAGGTGATTCTGTTGCACAGTAAAGCCTGAGAACCACTGTAAAAACCTGGATCTCAACCTTTTATTTTGATTCCTCTACCACAGGGATATACTACTCTCCTCTCCCACCGATCTGAAACACTCTTCTCTCCATCAACCCTCACCTCCCTCTTCAGGCAATGAAGATCACTCTTTCTTGACTCTAGAGTGAGCCTTAGGTCTAGTGTATGAACCATTTCATATCCTTCCACAAAATAGCCTAACTGACATGGTGCTGGTTAAGAAGTATTATATAAATACTTCCTGTTAGCCTGATATACTGCAGTCTTTCCATTACCCCCTCCAACAACTCCTTTCACCACATATTTGTTGAGTATCTACTAATTGTCCGGAATTGTGCTAGGCACTGGGATGCAGACAATTTCCATACATTCGCACACCTCAATATCTCTAATATTTAGCCATGGCTTATTCATGTATCACTTTTCTAAGATACATGTAGAGTCACCTTAAAAACTTCATTACTTTAATTCTGGCTATTGGGTTAGGAGAAAAGTTATTTCATCTTTAATTGCCCAAGCAATTACTTCTAAGTTAAGACCTCTTGGCAGGTAAGTGGGCAGTACATGCCAAATTACAGAGCAGGGAAAATAAGACTTGGCGATAAAAAGGCCAATAGAATGTTTACAAAATGAGCACTAGGCAAGAGACAATGGGTTAAAGACATGGCCATATTTTTCCATATAAATAGGGACAGAATAATATAGACCCATTTTTCTCCTTGTTTAATAAAATACATATTTTGCAAATAAAATGCATATCTGGAAGGAACATGTAAATCTTGTGTTTGTATCTTTTAAAAACTCATAACCATCTACTTTCTCATTCCTCTTTTAACTGTGTGTTTCAAAGTATTTTTGTGTCATCCAAAAATGTAAAATGATTTTGGAAAAGCTGAGTAATATCAGGCTAAAAATAGAGGAAAGAGTAGCTGTGTAAATGAGAATCAAATTGATAGATAAAAGTTTCCATTTATGCTATTTAAATCCAGTTCTCTATTTTATATATGATTTTTATGTAGTTAATAGTTTATAAGTAAATTATATATTTATTTTCAAATAACCTATAGCTAGAATTATGACTAATAATCTATAAAATGTATTTTAAAATTTTTTTGAAAAAATATACAATAAAAAAGAAAATGTCAATATATTCATATGTTTGTATATGTTTGTAAGATCACCAAAAAGCCATAGAAGAATACACATCAGTTTACACTGGTAGTAATAAAGGTGTGCATTTTTTTAGAGAAAGCATAAAACTGCAAAAATACTCATGGTCTGTTAAGTGAAAACACAGACTACAAAATTCTCTCTACAAATAACTAAGTGTAATGTGTAAAGTATGAATAAGCAAATAGACAAGAAGTAGAAGGTATTATAGGCAAATTAAAAGTTTTAATGAAGTGACGGGGATGTGGATAATTTTTGCCTTTGATGTTTGTTGATCTTTTAAAATTGGCTTTGTCATAATGTACCATGAAACAGAAATGAAAATGGTGATTAAGTATGAAAGCCATTACTCAATGAGAAAATCTCTTCTTTTCTCAACTTGTTTGGAGACAAAAGCACAACACCATATTCTACACTGGGGGTTCTGAGCTGAGGACAAGTTCATCCCCCAGGACACAACTGGCAATATCTGGAGACATTTTTGGTTTTCATAACTGCGAGGGTACCTCTGGCATCTAGTAGGTAGAAGCCAGACATGCTGTTAAACATCTTACAATGCACATGACAGCCCCCTCACAACAACAAATTATCTGGTCACGATGCCAAGAGCACTGATCACAAATAAACGTTACAGAATGAATGATTTCAAAAGAAGCCAGTGCCCCACCCCGAAATTAGTCAGTACCCCTGTCACAGTGTTAAGAAAAGGACTTTCTCTGATTTACATTCTTATAGAAATTCTCAAGACCATTTAACAAGGAGGTGGGAGGGATCACACTAAAGCACGCTTTGAGGTGCTTCTAAAATATGAAACTTGGGATATTTCCCTCCCCTTCCTTCTCTTGCAGGGTAAGCTCACAGTCAGATTTTTATTTCATGTCACAATCAAGCAAGGGCATTGTTTAGGCTCCTACAAAGCAACAGCAAAGGACCTGCCCTAAGAGTTAACCCAGAGAAAATGATTTATAAACTGCCTATATCATGTGCAATAATTGTTTAAAAATTGATGAATAAATCTTCTTGAGATGTAATCTTTATAATGAACCTCATTTATACTGTGTGGGCCAGAGGGAGTAAAGATCCGGGAAGAGAAGAAAAACACTCAACCACTTTTAAGAGATTATTCGCAGCAGTAATTTATCAGAAATCACAAAAATGTGTTTTCAATGGAAAAAATTCAATTGATAATAAAAGAAAAAAAGGGAAAGGGTCTTTTCACATAGTGTCCACCCAAAGCTTAAAACCACTGACACAGTTCTTGAACTTTATCATCCAACATTTTGTGACAGCTATTGGCCTTAATGCTTATATGACAGATTCTGCTGGAGCAATAGGAAAATTATTAGACAAGTTAACAGCACCCATTCATAATGAAAGGAATCATGACACAAGCAACATCCTTGACTTTTCAAGATCTTATATAAATCTTCCTTTATTACCTGGTAATAGATGTAATATAAAGTATAAATTTCTCAAGGACAGAAACCATGTCTTATATTTAATACACACTGAATAAAGTACCTATGTGAAAAAGTCATTTTAATGAAATTAAGATTTTTTTTCAAGGTGGAGAGATTGAGGAGTAACAGTAACATATAGGATTAGTTTATCTGATCTACCCACTGTTTCCAAAAAAATAAATAAAATAAAATAAATAAAAACAAACAACTACAACAAAACAGGTCCATAAGGAATGAGAATAATTTTTTTTTAAATGATGCCTTACTACATCTAAACGTGCAGTATAACCAGAGGGCTAAGATTGAGGGATGTAAAGTCAATCATTTGCTAGCTGGGTGACCTTGAATAAGTCACTTAACCTCTCTGGGCCTCAGGCTCCTCTTTTATAAAAAGGTGGACACCAGCCATATCACTGCTTTTATAGGAGGACTGGATGAGATAATACACATCAAGAGGATACCTGCACAAGTTAAGGGCCCAATGAGCAATAACTGTGATTATTTTCTTATATTAGTGCTGTGATGGTGGAAAATGTTGGGCATTGCACAGAGGGGGAGTTGAGGGGGAAGAGAAGGGGAAGCAGAAGGAAAAGAAGGCGAGAAAACGACAGCTTGTTAAAATTGGATAGGAGAGCTTCATTTATTGAGAATGAAGTCTGGGTCGGTGAGTCTTCACAACCCCTTCCCCTCGCTCCACATCCCGTCACCCACCCCAGCTCCTGCTTCGTGTCTGCAACCTACTCCCTTCTAGGGGTACTTCTCCAAATGATACATGACTTCTTTTAGCAGTTGCCCTCTCCCGACTTTGCTTCAGATCCACACTTTTCAAAGGTGTAGTCTTCAACCACTAAGACTCCTCTCGCTACATTTACCAACACGCTCCTGTCACTTACTATAGCTGGGAGACAAGTCTCAGAACTTATTTCAATTGATCGTTGTGGCATCTGACGCAGCTGACCATTTTCTTCCTTTTTAAACTCTCTTGTGCCTCAGCTTTGAAGACATTATTATCTGTGGGTTCTCCTACCATCTGACTGCTGCTTAGCTACTTACTAATCTGTGTGGGCTCCTTTTCAGCATTCCACCACTTAAATTACACTGCTCACCAGATCCCCATTTTTTGCCGTCCTTTCACTTTCCCTTTTTAATTGTATCCATTCACACCGTTATAAGTACCACTTATATGCTGACAATGTCCAAGTTCATCTCTCTAGTCATGACGTCTTACTAAGCTCCAGACCTGTATTTTCCAATCTCCATTTGGAGATTCCATGTGTGGAGAAAAGTCAGCGTTTCCCAAAATGAACTGTCTTCCCACACACCTCAATCCCCAGCCCACCCCCAAACTGGCTGCCCTTTTGGTGTTCCCCATATCGATAAATGAAACCATCAGAAACTTACGATTCACCAAGTCCTGCCACTTCTGCCTCGTAAAAGCACTGATTTTGTATCTTCTCCTTTACATCCCTGTCTCTGTTCATCCATGCTTTCTGGATTTTTGCAGTGGATTTTCACCTTATCTCCCAACCTTTGGTCTTGCTGCACCCCTCATACTTCAAAAGCATCTTCCTCAAGTGTGAATCTGTTCAAGCGATTCTCCTACTGACATCTTTTCATGGGTCCCTACAGCCTTTGGAACAAAATGTAAACTCTTCTGCAAGCTACAAAAATGGTCTATGTAATTTGATCACCACTTATGATCTCAATACCAAATCTTATCACTTCCTCACTCCCACTCCCAAATCCAGCCATTTAAAGCTACTTGCAAATTCCTAATCCCATTTATTTTTCCTGTTTTTTCTCCTATATGCCACTCTTTCTGCTTAAAACATTTATCCACAGACCTCTAACCCCCATCTTCACCTAGTAATTTCTACATAATACCTCAGAATTCTGTATTTCCAATATGCCCTGTGTATTTCTGCTTTCAAAGAACTCAGTGGTCCTACACTGTGATTCTTTCCACATTAATTGATTTAAATAGTAATTTAAAAAGTGTCTTGAATTTGAGGCCTACAAGTCCATGCTCTGTCTCTCCACATATATGATACTATGTAGTCAAACTTCCAACCAACGGTTGTTTACAGAGCAAAACTACATGGAGAGAGATACTATAACCTTGGCTACATGTATTTTATACAAATCATTTAGGAAGACAATAAATATGTAACATATCAGGCAATTTGAAATATCAAATAACAAATGAATGGTGAAATCAACAAGTGACAAAGGAACGCATGGGAGATACAGACAACTAGGTCCTCAAGAGGCTGCTCATAAAAATTTTTAGAGAAAATGCTCATGTTAAACATAAGTATGATAGGAGCCTGCAGTAGAATTAACGATAGTAAACACCAAGATATTAAGTTTCATGAGGTCAGGGGACAAGTCATTCTTGTTCGCTGCTCTGTCCCTATGGCCTAACACATAGCTGGATCATAGTAGCTGCTAAATAAGTATTTGTGTCGAATTGAATTTTAAACTGTGCAGCTGGTGATGCAAGAAAACATCTGTTTAAAAAAAAAAAAGGCAGCACTTTTCACCATTTGCCATTCCATAAAAAGGTAATTTGTGTATATGTTTACTAGAACGCTTTCCTCAAAAGTGAAATATTGCTTCACTCTTCGGTTGGCAAATGTGTTGTTCCAAGATGGAGAAGAATCTGCTTTAAATGAAGAGAAAGCTATTTCAGTCCATAATCCTCAGAGCCAATTTTGGAACTTAAAATGCATTTTCATCAAAGAATCTTAACAAAAAGAGTCCTGCCAATTTAACCAAGACATCTAAAAATGTTTCATTCTAAAGCCAAGCTTTCTGCTCAGGGACATTCTAATTGAGATCGTGTTCTTCCAGAGATCTTCCACTGGATCAACAGTCACCTGAGTCACATGGGTGAGTAAGATACCATCATCACCCTCCTAAGAACTCAGAACTGCATGCCATTTAGGAATTCTGCATTTTTCTAACGTTTATGCTGGATTTCCAAGTTTCCTGGAACTTCTTTGTACCCAACAGAGCTATTATGATAAACCAAAGCAGAAACACATGTAACTTTGAGTTAGAAGTCAATTTGGCATGTCCCTCTCATTTCAAACATATGGAAACTGAGACCACGTAATGTAAATCACTGACCCAAGTACACTTAGGGCAGCAGCTGGAATGGACACTGGGTCTCCTTAGTGACAGGCTGATATTCAGTCTTCTATATAAGCTATGTTCATGGGACACCAGTACTTTCACTTGCATCATTTTATTAATTCTGGTACTCACCTAAAATATGTAAACGGGGACTATTATTCCCTTTTAGCAGGTGAAGAGATCAAGCCCCAGGACTTCCCTGGTGGTCCAGTGGCTAAAACTCCATGCTCTCTAGGCAGGGGGCCCGGGTTTGATCCCTGGTCAGGGAACTAGATCCCACATGCCTCAACTAAGAGTTCACATGCCAAAACTAAAGATCCCGCGTGCCACCACTAAGACCAGGTGCAGCCAAATAAATATATATATATATATATATATATATATATATATATATTAAAAAAGAGAAACCACGCCCCATGGGGCTGTCAATTCCCTCAAGTTGACTGAACAGCAGAGGCAGAACTAGTATTCAGGTCTTTCTATCTTTGTCATTTACCAGGAGCACCACATCGACATGGGCCATTTTTCCTTTCAGTACAAATGAGTCAATGACAGTCTAAATGGTCTGGTGCCTACCATTCTTCAAAGGAAGATTTGCTATAATAAAAGAAAGCTACAAGTACCAGAGGTTGCAGGCCACAAAGGATAATGAGGCAGAAACATGTGCATTAATCAATTTTGAGGTTTCACTTAAATAATCAATCAACCATTCTTTCAGAGCTGAATCTAATCGAAAGATCCTAACCCTTTTAGACCTGTATACAGTGGGCAATATGCCATAAACATCTTCTTTTATTTAGACATCAGGGATGGAATTTCCCATCTGTTGCTTCAAATAAAATAACCATACTTTAAAAAATAGTACATATCACAAAATTTTTCTTTGAAGGATTAAAGTCACTATGATTGTTAATCATAAAAGTGTTAATTTTTCAACAAGTAAAACTGTGTCTGGACAAGTCCATGTGTGTTAGCAGTAGGCTAAGAAAGGAATCTAGCATGGAATTTATAATGCTTGGTTCTAATCATTAATGCTGCAGTACTGACTTATTTACAACCTGACGTTTGTTTCTGCACTTTCAACATCCCGAGACTTTTCTGCAACAGTAAATAGCTTTAAGAGATGACACATCGCCTTAACTGGGTCTATATTTTGACTAGCAGGTCTTGGCATCATGTCCAGCTCTGACACCTCTCCAAAATGCTGCATGCTGGTGAAAAATGAACAAAACTTAAGAAGAAGAAAACAATGCCACTACTCTTAAGCCATTTTGGGATATAATAGGTCTAAGTTCTCAGCTAACTTATACATCTAAGTTCTAATGCAGCAACTTCTAATCATCTCATCACTGTCTCTTTAGATTCTAAATATTTCTTAATTTTTCCATAAAGTCTCACCTTTCTGATGCTCTGAAGAGGAAGGTGACAGAATAAAATGTGGGAAAAGAGCATAAGTAAATCAAAAGACAGGACACACAGAGCTACACCTGATTTCCATATCACTTTCTTTTTAGCCACACAATTTAGATTCAAGTACCTAGGACTTAGCAGGTACCCACATGAGGACATTTTCTATTTTCATGGTAAAATTCAAAATATAAACTGATGAAAGACCTCTAAAATTTCACAAAAGTGAATATTTGTATATCTGAGAAGTTAAATGTTTAGTTTCCCAAGAAAGAAATATTCTCTACCCACACAGGAGATTCTCACAATGTGTGGGAAATCTATGGTTCTGAATCATCCAATAGTATCTTCAGTCTGTGTTCAAATCCTATATCATAAAATGCTTTCCCAATAATTAGAATATAACAAGATACACGTCCTTAAAAACATCACTGAAAGAGTTGAATGTTCTCTGGAGTAGTCACAGATGTTTCATAAGCTTGTGATAGCTCAGGATTATCACCTATCTTTGGACATTGTATAAGGTTGGGCTGGTTATTTGAGCTTCCTCTATATTTGAATTCTGGGGTGATGAAAATTTATATCATGTTAAGAGCATATCCACTACCTAGTATTTGGCTCTCGAGTGAATTAATAAGTGTCCTAACTTTCAAGTCCTGATGGCTGGCTTAGAACCGTTTTGCATAAAACCTTACACACTAGACCCTCTTCTTTAACAGTGCATCCTGTTTCCAGGCAAAACTACACTACAATACAATCTTCTGCAATGTGCTGTATCCTATTAGGACTGAAAGTAACCCTGGCATCTTACATTCAAATGTGGCCTTTCTAGAGAGACTTTTCCAAGGGTGAAAACTTCAAAAACACAGAGTAGAAAAGTCACTGAAGAAATGGCGCAAGTAAGCAGGGGTATCTGGGACACTTATTGTCTTGTATGTCTGCAGTGCCCCAACATGGGCAGCAGGGGGCGCTCCTGCATGAAGCAACCCTCCCCTCAGCCCCGCCCCCCTCAGCCCCCCCCACCCCCATACACACAAGTGTTCCCGGGAGGGGAAGACGGAGGCTTTTTCTCTTAGCACTTGCCCCAAGACCAAGGAGGGGGCCACTAAGGAGTGCTGCTGTCCATAAATCACACAGGCGTAGGACATGCAGTGAATACCATTGCAGAAGTGACCAGAGATGACACATAGGTCTGAGCTTACCTTTTGAAAGCAGGGTGGCCAATTTTTATTTTATTTATTTTGGGGGTTAAAGGAGCAGGTGAGCCATGGGCAGGGGGCGGGGCTTGCCATCAACTGTAAAGAGGCCGGCTCCAAAAGCAACAAGTGGATATCAGTATCCGAGGGTCATTTATTCAGCCTCTCCACTAGTTTAGTTCCCAGGTTATATTCTCTGCGAAATGTCAAATCAAAACACTTCCCTTTTCTCTCCTCTTCTTTCCTTCCCTGACCCCACACCAAACTCAGAAAAATCACTTGATGAAGTGGGTTTCCCACTGAACCTTAGGACATGTGACTCCTGCAGGGGTTCTCCTGCACGTGGCTGCGTTTTGCACATGAACGTGTGATGCATTTTACACCCTCTTCGCCAAGTCCCACGATTTCAAACCAGGTTGGAAAAATCTTTAGGGACCAGAAAGAGCCAGCTCTGAAGCCTCAAAGACAGTGGGTTCCAAAGCAAAATGCCCTGCCCTCACCCCACTTCCTACACATACTCATGCACACCCCACCCTCACCCGTTGGATCCTTTCTCCTTCCTGTCCCCAAATGAAGGTTTGCAGAGACACAGCCATAAACCTCAATACTCACCATATTGACTTCAGAAACCATATCGATGCTGGCGATGTCGATGTTCATTCCCACAGCCACAGGGGGACCTGCAAACCAAAATGGCCAGCCACGTGATTTCTCAGAACTTCATGCATTCTTAGCAAGAGTAGTCCCCGGGCACGGGACACTCTGCCCCAAATCCCTTCCCACTGCTCACACTCAAATTCTTCAATTCTCTGCTCCTTTTTAAAGAGTGACAGGTACTCCTCTGGGAAATGCTCTATTGAACAGGCACACACGTGTCCGATGGGTGAGGGATTCCACGTCTGTCTACATAGGTAGGTATCTTAGCATGAGAATACACACAACCACAAAAGCACCGGAATCTGGCTAGCCCAAGCGAAATGTTATATATTGCACTGCAGTTATATACTGCACCCCCTCCTCATTCTTCCCACCCCCCGCTTCTGTGCAGGTTTTAACTCTTTGAGCTTTGTTAGAGTCTGGAGTAAAATTAAATAGGCATATCAGTGTATCTAAGGCTGCAGCAAGAGAGGTCTCTAGCCCTTCTTCCACTACCCTCCCTATCCTCCCATCCCCCCAGGCCCCTCTCCCCCCACCCCACTGTCCCCTGCAGTGAGGTTTCCAGGACTGGATAATATCCAGACACCAGCCAATTTAAACCATGGCTAGAACTCTTCCAAAGTAGGTGGGCACAGGGGGTTAATGCGACTTCTCAACCAACTGTCTGCATATCTTGTCCCCAAAAATGTTCCCGATGGCCTTCAGTAAGCCAGGTTCACCAGGCACACCATTAACTAAACTTAAGAGGTTTGTATCTCAAGGAAACAAAGACAGTGAAGCAAAGGATTTAAACAGTGAAGCTGAAGGACAGCAGTCACCACTACAGGCTAAGAAGGTCTCTCTGAAAGACCATCTAAGTGCTAGAGAGTAACAAACCAGCTTAAGTTTGGATCAGTTTCTCAATATTGTAACACAGAGACATGTTCAGTACACCACATGCAACCCACAATGAGGGAGAGGGAAGACAGCGCACAAAGCTCAAAAGACAGCTTAGGCTATATAGCTGCTGGGCTGTTTCTTATTTCCAAGGCAACCCCATTACCTCCAAAATCTGGTCTCAGCCGAATATCATAGCCTTTCAGGAGTCTGTCCACCGTCTCTTTAACCAGCGACATATTACTAGGGTCATTGACACTAAAGAAAGAAAAGACAATAAACAGGCATCAATAAGACAGCAAGCACAGCGCTTCAGCATCTATCTGATCCTCACTACAGATCCTTGCTCACAGAGGTAGGCAGACAGAGCCTTTCAAAGTGAAAAAGGAAACAGAAACGCTAGACACACTTACCTCTGCGCACAGACAGCGGCGATTATTAAGGGGAACGGCCAGATCCCAAAGTAGCCCTTTTTCCGGACTCTCCACATCCCTTTAGTTTTGGACGGGATTGAGGGTTTCACTGGAGACAGGAGATCCAACTTAGTCTGCCCAGTGCAGTAATTCTAATGTGAGGCGCATGCGCAAGGCGTACCAAAACATCAAAGGGGCAGCAGCGGTTGCCTGGGACCGAGAAGATTTTCTTGTTAAGGAGGAAAAAAAAAAAAATCAAAGGGGAAAAGGGAAAAACATATATATGTATAATATATGCGTATTTGAATAATATAAAAAAGTCACCCCACAGGAGGACCCGGAGCAAAATCTTTGTAGTCCTTTTGTTAAGACAAAAACAACTAGAGAGTCTGTTAAGTTTTGGTACTTGCAGGAGGCAGTTTTGCACCTCGCGGGTTGTGGGGTTTTGGGGTGTGTGTGTGTGGGGGGGGGGGGGGTGTTTCCTCTTAAATATGCAAAACCAGATTAGGAATTTAAAGGAGAGCAGGTGTGTAGTGCTAGGGGGAAGATGGGTGCCTGAGAGTCCACTTCTGGCATCAGCAAGCGGCGAGGGTGGGGTGGGGAGAGAAATCTGAACTTTATTTCCGTGGCAAATAGCATTCCCTGCCTGGGGCGAAATGGGTGCTGGAGGCGGAGGTGGGGGCGGGGGGTGGCGGAGGGAAGGGGAAGGTGGGAGCGGGAGTGAAAGGGGGAGGGAGGAAAGAAACCGATGGGAGGAGTGTTGAGCAATGCGTTGGTTTTGGGGCCGGGAGTGGAGGGGGGGACGTAGCATGGAGAATCAGACACGGAAATGAAAAAAAAAGGAAAAAAAAGAATGATAATAAAACGATGCCTGGTCTTTTCTAGGAGTTAAAGAGCAAGCTTTTCTTCACTACTCACGAGCAATTTCTTTCTCCTTCTCCTCACTCTTTGCCCCCTATCCCCAGAGAAGAAAACCTCGGGGTCCCGGTTTCTCACCGTGTGACTTGCCTGACCCGCTGGTCCGGATTATTTATAGCAGGAAGGGCGGGGGGCGGGGGGGGGCGAGGGGAGTAGAAAGACAGCGCTGTCTCTCAAGGTTTCGGTCTGATTCTGCATTGGGAAATTATTAGTAGGGAGGGTGGAGTTTGCAGGAAGGGTTGATGGGACTTGGGGGCCTAGGGAGGCCGGGTGGCGAGAGGCTCCGGCGGTGACCGGGTGCAGGAAGGGCTGGCGGCCGGGTGGGACTCGCCTGGCTGGCACCCACGCCCCCTCAGAGCACGCGCACTCGCGCGCGCACACCGGCGGCACCCTCCCCGCCTGCCGCGCGCCCCTCCTCACCTCGCCGGCCTGCGCTCGCTGCCCAATCCCGCCGCGCGGCGCTGCGGTCCCCGGCTCCTCTGGCCCTCGGCCCCTCGGCCCTTGGCTCCGGCCAGGGAGGAGAGGGTGGGTGGCGGTGCCTTGGGACGCAAAAAGTCAGAGCGGTCCCCGGAAGGCGGGCGAAATGAGGAAGGGGCTCGGGGCCTCCGCGTCCTCCCGCGGGCTCCGCGCCACCTCTTCCTCGCTCCCCAGCTCGGGGCCAGGAGGGACTCGCACGCCCCGGGGTTGCCTCTTCCCTGCAGCCGGAGGCTCGACCCGGCTCTCCGCGGCCGCCGGGACCCAGAGGCAGCAGCGAGCGAGCTCCAGGGTTCGAGAGGGAGGGAGATACACGGAAGAAATCTTTCCTCGGCTCGCGGCAAAGAGATGCGCCGCGGGCGCCCGGAGACGTTGCTAGTCTCCGGCAGCCGGGCAGTCTGAGGGTGCCCCGGCCCGGGACGAACTCTCCGGGTTCTCCCGAGTTTATCTGGCAACAGAGGAGCAGGGGAGGGGGGAGGATAGGTGCTCCCGCTGCCCCCTCCCCCTCTCCTTGGTGAATACAGGAGAAGTCAGAGCTGGAACCTACGTTCCGGACCCCAAAGCGGAACTTCTAACTCCTCCTCCTCAGCTTAACCTGTAACCGAGCGCCTACTTCGTGCCAAGAGTGCTTCATTAGTTCATTCTTACAAGCCCAGGTTTAGCCAGCACCTCGCTTTTCCCACATTATGGATTTAGAAACTGGCGCGCTAACGCTAAGGAAATCGCCCAAGGTCACCCAGGTGGCTAGAGGTGAAACCGAGATTGGACGCGAAAGCCAGCGACCCTAACCATTAGACAAGACGGTCTTGACTCGCCCCGACCTTGCCGGCCGCGGACTCCTCTTGCAGCGCAGCTCCTGCTGCCGCCGAGCCCCCGGAGGCCTCGAGAGATGCGGGCGCGCGCCTCGCACCAGGCTGGCCCCCGCCTCCGTCTGCAGAGAGGAGGGGGCGCCCAACGTCGCACCCGGACTCCTCAAGGTCCCGGTCCCTTCGGCACTCTTGACCCATTTATACCTCCTGGCAATCTCCCTCCTCCCCCGCCAAGGTCAGGGGTCATTCTGGGGCCGCCGGGTACTGACTCCAGAGGCAGTGTGGAGGCGGGAGGGCTGCTAGGCGGGAATCTGACAGCTCCCCGAGGACAGAAGGCGAGCGGGAGGGGGAGTTTCTGGATTTGAGACGGTAAAACAGCCTCTTCAACAGTGCAGACGTACAGATTTAGAGTGTGGCGGTCTCCCAGCTCCTAGGAGTCGGTCCAAAGATACACACATACGAACACGAGAGAGAGAGAGAGAGAGAGAGACAGAGACAGAGACAGAGACACAGAGAGAGAGAGAGGGAGAGATTGGAAATCTGTAACTCTCCTATCTAATTACATAGGTTGAGAGTTACAGGAATCAAAATACAGACCTATGGCTCAGGAAAACTGCCTATTTCCCTCTTTCTATGGACTCACAAAACAATGGTAATCTTTTACATAGGCTCACCCTACTGAAGGTGGGGAAAGTTTAGATTACGTATTAACATTATACCAAAGGATTCCCAAACAGTTTGACTACACCAACTCCTGAAGCCCTAGAAAGCTCTTCTTCTTGAAAACACCTTGAAATAGGGTTTTCCTTCTGACAGGGTTATCCACGTTGCACTTGCTGCACTACCAGCTCCTCTTATTTAAGCTCAGTTCAATTTCGGTTGAAAGAACAGAATTCAGTGAACAGAACGAAACCACGAATACCATCAGTCATCATCCACTAATAATAATAATAATAACAGCCCAGGGAAAAGTTAAACAGTATTTATTGAAGACCTAACATAAAGGGAAAATTAAGGGAAAGGAGGCCGAACAGCTACAGTAACCTGCGTCTCAGCAAGTAAGACAATAGCACAGTGCCAACAGTTTCAAAGGAACTGGAGGCAGACCTTTGGGCTCAAATCCCAGTTCAGATACTTAGTGTTTTGGGGACTTGGGCAGGTCACTTAACTTCTCTAAATCTCAGCTTCCTCTTCTTTAAAAATTAAAATATAGTGCCTTCTTTGTTTGCTGTAGAATGATGTAAACGTATGTGTAGCATTTGGCATGCGATTAATAAATATCGGCAATTTTTAGTGAATAAGGAAGGAATAATGAATGGGCAAGAAAGCAAACAAGGTTTAATAGCATTAGCCTATAAAGACTGAGTGGACTTCAGTTTGGTGCAATGATCCTGAGAAGGCATAGATTAGCCTGAGAACAGAGAAGCAGATATTCCAAGGGAATTAAGATAAGGGTAAGAAGAAAATGTATTAAAGACCCAAGCAGCAATCAAAAGGACAGAAGACAAAATCGTATTTATTTTCTTTATGTGGTACCATCTCATTGTTATTTCTTAATAATAACGGTAACTAATATAATTAGAGATAGTCCTACTGGTTACAAACTCTGAGATCAATTTATGCCTAAAGTGGGTCTCTATTTTACAGCAGAATCAACAGTAGGACATCTCTCTGGAAGACTGGGCTGGTAATGCTGCCTAGGAATGTGAAATTTGGAACAACAATGTGCAAGGGAAGGCACTGCTGGATTCTGGAAATGTGTCAGTTGCTGGAGAGCATCCTCCATGATCCCAGATGTACGATGAGAAGGCAATATGTAAGTACTCTTAAGAGATCATGATTCAAAATCATGTCTGAGTATGAAGCATACAAATGCCAAGTAATAACCGTCACTAATCATATGCTATTTGTCTTTGCTATAATATTTATTCATTTGTTCAGTAAATATGTACTGGGCACCTACTCTACGTCAAACATTATTTGACGAGCACTAGGGATGATGTGTTGAAAAGGCAGACATGGTCCTTATCCTCTTGGAGCTTACGTTCCAGTGTGGGAAAGAGCAGTATAGAAGTGATAACACATGTAGCATGTATTGTGAAGTGGGGAAGATAGGATATTATGGAATGCATAATTGATGCAAATAACTCAGTTTGAGGATTTGGGTAAAACTTGCCTGATAGAGTGATGTTTTAATTGAAATTTGAAAGACAAGTTAGCCTGATGAAGAGTTAGGGGAAGAATATTCCAGGAAGAAGAAACAGTATGTGAAAATATCCTGGGCCAAGAAAGGATGGCATAAATGAAGAATGAAGGAAGAACAAAGACTAGGGGACAAGGGTAAGAGTGGCTCCAAGAGTGGTGTGTCTGGGGAGCTGCGCAAGAGCAATTTGGTGCCACTGACCTGTTCAAGTAGAGGAGTGACAAGATGAGTTTTAATCACACTGGAGGAAGGTGGTAATGGCTATAGGGGATTTCTTACTGCAAGAATCCAGGTGACAGGTGATGTTGGTCCAAATTAGGATAGTGATGGTGAAGATGGAGAGAAGGGGCTAGAGTTATGTGGGAGAACTGGCTAACTTTGTCACATGGGATATGAGGAATGAGGGAGAAGAAGGATTCAAGAATGACTCATACATTCTGGTTTGAGCATCTCAGTGGTGGTGGTAGAAGATAGTTGATAGGGATAGTACATTCAGTTTGGGTCACAATGAGTTTAAGTTCGCAGCTAGTCATGCAGGGTGCACTGAACATTTTGATATATGTACCTGAAGCTCAGAACTGAGGGCTGATGTGGGACCAGTACAAAATTTCTGCATCCCATCCTGACACTACTTCCCTTTCTGTCTGAATGTTTCTCTTTAAGACATATTACTGTCTAACATATTTTATTTTGCCCATTGTAATTCTATCTTCCTGACTGGAATGCAAGTTCAGAAAAACAGAAAATTTTGCCTGCTTTGCTAAGTGCTGTATTCTAGTGCCTAGTGCCCACAGGAGAAACCTAATATGTACATTTTAATGAATAAGTCTGTATTTGATGATCCTGCAGATGCAAACAACTTAAGTCATGGGAGTATATGAGACTTATGCAGGCAGGATGAACAGACTAAGATGAGAATCTTCCAGAGAAGGGCAATTACAGTCATCCAGTAGAGTGAAATTAGAAATGGCCCAAAAGGTAAGAGGAAAATCACTGTGGTATGATCAAAGCCAAGAAAAGATAATATTCTGATAAAAAAGGACTAGTCAACTGTATTAAATCCTTATAAAGTTTTAAAAGTTTTGAATAGATATGACATGCTCCTGGTATAAAATTCAAAAGTTGAGCCATTGTGTCCCTCTGCCACCCTGATTCCCTCCCTAGAATCTCACACAATTCAGCTGGGGGGAAGGTAACGTGGTATTCCACACCATAGCCTTTATCCTGTTGAAGAACAAGTATAGGATATGCCCACAGGTGCCAGGGCAACTTCCCTGACCTCCTGCTCTGGTGCAGCATGGACAAAGTTCTCATGGAACATGGGTTACCTGTTTTGCTGAATTGATTGAACATTTGTATTTATTATTCTTTTTTAAAATGAATAATGAGTCTCTTAGCTTTGAATATTGATTGGGGTCTTTTTAAATAGTGTGTAGAAATTTCATTAATATTGAAGAGTAGGGAGAAAGTCAGAAAGAATATGCTGGAAGAAAATATACATTTATTACTTTCAGTACTTACTAATTAATAAAGTGTTGTCAAGTATATGGCTTCCTGGACCTACTGTAATATACAAATAAGAACCATTTTAAAATAACCTCTCCAAATATCTTATTTATGAATGCACCTTTATTTTTATGTGCTAAAGAATATTCCTAGAGTAGTTTAATTTTATCAAATATTTTCCCTTATGCTAGTCAAAAATACCCTCTATTTATTTGTCTGGCAAACCTTACCTTCACAGACACCAGAAAATTAAATTTCTCCTATATTACCATAAATTCCAAATTATGGGCTTATGGGTTAATGAGGTTTTGATCTGCAGAATTAGAAACGTGAATTCTATGCCCACTGAGTTCTGGCTGTTCCTCCTTCAGCAGATAGCACTAACATTAAACCTGAGTGTCTATAAAATTTTTGACCACAGTAAGACTGATGACATATAAATCAATTTAAATTACTTAACTAAAATATAATATGTAGTAATAATAATAAAATAATAATATCAGTGTGTCAGATACTGTTCCAAATCCTTTATGTATAGTAAAATATTTAATCCTCACAATGTATCTATAAAATGTTAATAATTAATATCCCCATTTTATATATAAGGAAACAGAAGCAGAGATTAAGTAGCTATAAGATTGCACAGTTTATAAGAAAATATTAATGAACTCAGGCTCTTCCTGAGTCCTATGTGACTTTATATATAAAACTCCTGCAAATTTGTCTACAGTTCTCAGCTTGTCTCACCCATTGAGCTAATATAACAGAAATAAAATCATAGCCCAGACAAAGGATCTCTGCACCTAACAGAGACTTGATTTAACAATCAAATGACCAATAAGAAATTTTGAGAGCTAGAGTTACTGGACACCTTTTGAAGGAAAATACCTTTTAGCACCACCTCAAATGAATCCATCTTCAAGAGTACAGAAAAGTGTACCTCAAAGTACAAAATGAAATTACTGATGCTCCAAATGGAGGCAAAATTGTTAGACGAGGAAATTACCTGAGCTCTGACACCATGGGGATGCTAATTATATTCATGCACAGTCTCAGAAGCAATGCAACACCGTATCCCTTATCCTAGAAAAGGATAGAGTGGGAGAGAAGTCCTTTTCACCAACTGCTTCTCCAGACCGGCAGGGGAGGAGAGGTGTGCTTATCCATATAAATAAATGAGCAAAACTGCTGTATAAGCAGTGACATTGACAGTCCTAAGGAATAATTTCTCAACATCCCTCTCAGGTTGGTTTCTTAGGGATGGCCAGTAAGAGATTGCCAAAGATAGATAATCCAGTATGCAAAATGGAATTTTCCAGAATGTGGGTCACGCAATCTGAGGCCTTTCCTGATGCTCCTCTACCAGGACTGTTTTTCTACTAAATGCCTGAGTTAGAAAGCCTAGGGTTTACAAGCCTTTTGAGGGCTTATAAAAAATGTTGGAATTCCAATGTACATACTGGGTCCAAATTTTAAAAAGCTGTAAATGTTGAAATTAATTAATGTTTAATTAAAAGTCTATAACAATTTAGTACTGTTCACAAATTCACATTTCATATGGGAAAGGTACATTTTAATGCGCTTTATGTTATGTGTCAAGGGGCCTCCAAAAGTTAAAGAACTTGGACATATGAAGGTCTTAAAAAGCTCCAGCTGTCTCCAGTCTCAGGCAAACTTACTCTCCCTACTTCTAGGCACCTAATGTCAATTGTAGTGTCTTGCTTTTTTGTTTCTGTTTTGGTTTTGTTTTTTCCTTTAAATCCCCTTTGGAAACATCTCCATTTGCTAATTCTACAAGGAATTTTTTTACTCTGTTTTTATTATTCCCCAAGCTCAGTGCATTTGCCTAACTTGTATAAGGCACTCAGTAATTGATAAATTAATTACAGTTCTTAGTGATAGCTAATACTTATTGAGTGCTTGCTCACTAGCTGGCTCACTTTGTGATAAACACCAGTGATTACTCATTTAATTCTTTGAAGTGTACTTATTATTCCGTAGTGTATTATTCAGTGCCCTTGGGGTTGAAAGTGACAGGAACCAAATTCAAACTAGCTACAGTAAGTGACTATTAGGTCATGTAACCGAAAAAGTTAAGGGTGTTCAGCTTTGGCTACACGTGGATTCAGAGGTTTAAAGTACTTCATCTCCTAATTCTGTTTTAGGGAAGTTGGCTTCATTCTCAGACAGGCTCTCTTGCAAAGATGACCATCAGCTGCTCTGGTTTAGCATCCCTGAGAGTATTAGCCATTTACTAACTCCCCTAAAATTACAAGATAGGACACTCTCAGTGCACTTGGATCACAGTTCTACCTTCAACGTATTACTTGCTCTGACAGATGGGCATGTGTTCACCCCTGGTCCTGAAGCTGGGGTGAACCACATCCAAACCTTGTGGACTGGGAATGGCTGAGGAATGATTACCCAAAGAAAGGTCACTAATGTGCTCTCTCCAGGAAGAGGAAGCATGAATGATGAACAGATATAAGCCACAGATGTCTACTAAAGGTAGGATAGGTGTTATTACTAAGCATATCTTGTTGATAAATAGTCTCATGGCGACTTGGATGTGACTGGAAGAGGGATCCACACTCATGATATCTGTCTTACGTGAATGTCCTTGCAATTGGATGACAAGGCTGAATGGATGGATGCATCAATCTAGGACATCTGGCCTCTCAGATTCATGTCAAGAGTGGATGGGTGGATGATTGCTACTCAGATTTCAGCAACTCACATAGTCATGCATGAAACAATCATCCTGAAAATTGCTTTACAACAGTCATAACATAAATAAATACTTGTAAGAATCAATGGAAAAATTTAATAAAATTATGAACAAGAATGACTAAGGATAAAGATACTCAGTAACTGAAAATGTGGGTAACTGAGACCTATTAGTAAAAATATTGTAATGTTAATGTCAAATAATTGCATTAGTTCCACTTATTCACAGTAAGACCTATCTGTATAGCTAAATAAGTAAATTTTTGAAAGAATGAATTCTACAACAACCTTTTTTGCTAATTAAGCATTTAAATAAAATATTTCTCATATTTATAATCATAGGATATTTTCTTCCTAATTAGTTTCAACGTATGATTTTCCTTCATAATTAAAATTCACCTTTGTTTAATATTTAACTATGACACATAAGTCATTGCTGATAATAAATGACCTTTCCTGATACTTATATTTAACCTTTCTACACTTCACTTAATTTTCACAAAATACTATGAGGTGAGTTCTAATACTATCCTCACTTCACAATTTTCTGAAAGTAATTTTTTATGATTATGATTAAGAAAAGCTTCTCTCCAGAAAAGGAGGAATGGAGAAAAGTAACTAGTCAATGTCTATCAGAGTGAAGATTTCCTTTAATTGGAAACCTAAAGAGTAGGTGATAATAACCGGTTTCCTTCCATTTGTTTTAGCATAATTCTCCTGTAATAGAAACTACATGAAAACATGTTTTGTTCCTAGTTCCTGAGAAGAATAATTTAGTTTTAGGCTCAAATAAATGATTATGAGCTGTGAGTGAAAGTGTTCCTACTGGCAGTTACGGTATGTGGTGGCCTAGAGCATAGCCATGTCTATAAACTAAAGAAAGTCCCTTTCAGGCCAGAAAGTCCAACAATCAATAGCTCCCAATGTTTACTTTTTAAGATATAACTTATCTTAACAGGAGTTTAGAATTAAATGATTTAGCTGTTGGGGCCGAGGATATATCAACAAGAAGCAGTGAGTACTTTGGAAATTTGGTATACTCCAGCCATACACTTTATCTAGAAGTTGGCATGCAGATCCTTGATGGTTCAAGAGATGATTTTGGATATTACATAGACAAGAAAGTCAGTTTGATGCCAAGATGCCATCAGCATTCTTCTACGACTTGTTACTTATCCATTTTAACTGAGAAGAGTAAGTCTTCAGATGCAGATTATTGGTTTTTATCATTATGACTATATTTCATTTTTGGTCAACAGTACTAGAATTCCACAAAAGATAGTGATATCACCTTTCTTTTAAGCACATTTATTTAAGTTAAAGCTGAGTAAATAAAAGGAAATATTGATAAAATAGCAGAGCAGGTGGTATGTGGATTTGACAAAAATAATGTAGGCAGTATGCAAACATTTGTCAATCTTTGACTACGCAGTATGGGCAGGAACAATCTGTCAAAGTTCTGTAAGAGAAACTGTCATAGTTTAGACTGATGTGACGGCCTTCTAACTCTTAGAAATCTATGATCATCAGAAGTTACTAGTGTGAGTGATCTGAATACAGGAGATGAGAGGTGAACCTGAACATCTTTAGACAACAGGGTCGTCTTTATGACACAGGATGTCAGAATCTAATTTAGCAATTCAGTGAATATACTCAGCAACTATTCACGTGGAAATGTGCTCAGTTTCACAGGAAACAAAAAGATGAATTAGACAACGTTCCTCCCCTCTAGGAGCTAAATTGTAGCAGGTGAGGGTGAGGAAGCTAGCAAAAATGATTAAGCAGTAGAATATTAATGTTACAAGAAAAGCATAAACTTAGAAGAGCATAACCCAAGGAGACTGCAGGAAAAAGAGGTCACATGGTTAGAATTAAAGGGAAAGCCTTTGCTGACAAGATGCTCTCCGAAATGAATCATAAAGGATGGGTAAAATATTATTGTAGTTATTAGCAGGCAATGGGGAAGTTTGAGGTAAGTTTCTTCAACAGCAAATCAGTGTCTGGCTAAAGTAGAGAGATAAACGGCTGGCAAAGTCAGCCACGATGTGGAGAACCTTGATATCAGGATGAGGATTTCAAATTATGTAGATAGAGGTAGGGTTCCCTGGAATCCAGTCACCCTTTAATCATTTATCAGCGATATTATAGTTGCCATATCATTTTGATCAGAGATCAGCAAACGTTTTTTAATAGTAAATATTTTAGGCTTTGCAGGCAACTCAATTTTGCAGTAGTATTAAAGCAACTGTAGACAAACATAAACAATAAAGGTGAGTCATGGGTTAAGGAGTAATAGAGAAGGGAAAGAAAAATACTACTAGGAAAATATAGTGAGATCTTTACCAGGAAAGAAAACAAAAAGCCAAAAATCAAAACACTTCACATATCATGTAAATGGCACTAGTGATTTGAGAGGGTCTTGTATATTCAAAGGGGCACGAGAATATTTGGCAGGAATGGCATGGCATCATAGATAGATCATTTTAATCTTAGTGTGAAGTTGGACTGACTTGGGGAAGAAATCTTATATCCTAGATTCTTTTAAAATTAGACTAGAAAAGGACTTAAGAATTTATGGTAAGAAACCTGAATAGTGAAATGAATGCTTGCCTGTGCTTTCTCCCCTCTCGGGAGCTAGGATTATGTGGTATACAAGGAGCAGGTTGGCCCTTTCCATCCTTCCCTATGGAGAGGGAAGTATAAATGGAACACCAGAAAACCATCAAGATGTTATTTTGACTTAAAATGTCATTCTACCAGGAGAGAGAGAAAGAGAATGATGATCAAGTGTTTAAAAAGATAAAGAAAGTTTAAAAATTAAAAAAGTCAAGTATCAGCTCTAACAGCTTTTGAAGACAGCAAATCAAATTCATAGATTTGGAAAGACCTTCCAGTAATCATTGAGATGTTAAGGTAAAATACCAAAGTCATATAAATTTTTATAGATAAAACAAGAAAGTTTAAATAAATACCTAATTTGCAGCAGGAATCTCTGGTATATAACTTCAAACAAGTTCATTTATTTATTTTCCTCTGTTATTAAGATCGTGCAGGAGACAATGCAAATGATCAGCCCAAATTCCCTCAGATCATTTTTGTATTCCAACCGCACCGCAACACACACATATAACATATTTTGGGGAGTGATTTCTGTGGCCAGTACCTGCATGCAGCCTCTTCAGTATGCTACTCTTGGTCTACTGTGGCAGCCATAGGCCACTGGGAAATACCCGGAAAGTTTGCAGCCTCCCAGGGTGCCGATTAATCAATGATTATCAGGTGGGAAATAAAACAATTCTTAAACAACTTACTCTCCAGAGTTCCCTGTGGGATGAGGCTCAAGTTTATCCTCTGAATAGCTTTTGCTTGAAATCTCACCCTTGTTTGGGCTCACCCTCCCTCCCTTGTCTTATTTCCCCCACCTGCTTATCATTTGCCCATGAATCCTCTCTTGGTCTGCTTCTAGAGAATGAACCTAAGACCAGTGGAACTTTGAGATGCGTAACAGGGGGAAATATTTACTTCTAGAAAATCAGACATCATTGTTGGAACTCTAAAGCCGAGCATATCATGAGTTGTGTAAGAACAAGAACTAGCTTTATTTTTTTAAAAAACACTAGCTGTGTGATTGGGGGAGCGGGGAGAAAGTGGACAAGTTACAGTGTCATCCTGTCTCTTAGTTGTCTCATATGTAAAATGAGGGTGTCAAACTAGGTGATCTCTAAAAAGTTCCTCCCAGACCTAAAATTCTAAGACCTAAGTCAGGGGTTGGCAAACTATGGCTCTCTGGCCAAATCCAGTCCTGCCTTCTGTTTCATAAATAAAATTTTGTTGGAACACAGCCATGCTCATTAGTTTAGATATTGACTGTGCTTACTTTCAGGCTACAACTACAGAACTGAGTAGCCTATGAAGTAGGTCTATTTTCATCCTCAACATTTTTTTTAAGTCTGATGAGGAAATTGAGACAAAGTACGGTCAAGTAACTTCTTGCCCAAGTTTACAGGGCAAGTAAAGGCAAAGCTGAGATTCACATTCAGTCATTCTGCTTCCAGAGTTAGCACTTTTAACCACCATGCTGAACTGCCCTGATTTGAGAAGGCCACAGTGAAAATGAATGTTGAATCCTTCTGACTCATAGTAACTATGTTGTGTTTATTTTGTCTTTAGTAGAGGGGTTAGTATTAACAGGAACGCATGTGGAAGCATGAATGGAGGAGAGGGAGAGGGAGGGTGTCTGTAGGTTCAGCAAAGTTGTTAGGAAATAACACAAAGAATAAAATATAGCCTGCTTATTTTTTCACCATCACATGCAGTCCTAAAATGTGGTTTCATGTTCTTTTCATCTTTTCTTCATGGTGCAAATCACAGTCACGTTCACAAACAAATTCACAACTAAGATGCTTGACTTGGTCCTCACATGCCAGCATCCCGCATCTATGGAGCAGAACTAATCATTTTATGTCACTTCTCGCTTCTCATCCCCTTCCCACTTCCTCTGAGACTGCAATTCTGCTGAGGCAACGTGATGAATGACAATGCCGAGGGCAGACAATTTTACTTTTGAACAATCCACAGTGTTACAGGGCATCAGCAGAGTCTGTCTTGGGTTTTTTGTTGTTGTTGTTGTTGTTTTAGAGCCCACTGACATAAATTCCCTCAAAATATATTTGTATATCCTTTTCCACTGAGGTGGATTCTTATTTGGATGGAACAAGTTCATATACTGATGTAAGCTGAGGAAGAAGGAAACATGCAAAAGAGGAGAAGATAGACATTTCTCAATGTATCTTCCTTAAATGACAGGTAGGATTTTGATCATGGAGGGGTAGGGGGTGGCTAATATGAATTCCTGTTTCTTTAATTTATCATATGAACTTGGTTCAAATACCTGGTTTTGGTCATTATAGCTGTAATTTAACTCCTTTCTTCATGTAGGTAAAGTAGATGATAACATTCCTTACTCTGCCCAGGCCAGATCTCCTAACATTACCATTTGTAGTAATGTTTGGGTCTGCATTATGATTAAACCAATTTCTCTGTCTCTGTCTCTGTCCCTCTTGCTCTCTCTGTGTGTCTGTGTTTTACATTTCTGTTGTTAACTAAATGCCTGAGAACGTAATTGTGCTAGCCACTGTGATAAGTGCTTAATATGCTTTACTTCATTTAATCTTCATATTAGTCTCTGGCGGTGGGTTTGTCAACTACCATTTTCAGATGAGGAAGCTAAGGTTGTAAAAAGTTGAGGGACTTGCCCAAGGTCACTTGACCAGTAAATAACATAATCAAGATTCCAACTCAGGTCAATCTGCTTCTATCTTAACCCTATAGAAGAACCCAAACAGTTAAGATATAGAAATTCTCAAATATCAAGATGAATCAAGAAAGATGTAGGTTGCCAAGTAGAGATCAGACCTTATGATGAATCTAGATCAACAGGGTAAAGAAATTGTATTACCAAGGTCAAGAACAGATTGGAAATATCAGTCATCAAGGTAATTAGAGAAATAAATATTTATCCTGCTTAGAAGCTTCATAGAGATCAGGGATTTGGGGATAGGTGTCTGATGTTCTTAGCATCTGGGCTAAGAAACAGGGTAGAAGGACCTACAAACTCCATTATCTTTCATTAGCATGTAAGGTGTAAGGGAACCTGGTTCTGAAACAGAAATTTTCTGAACTATGGAAAAGGAATCCGCATTTATCGAGGACTTACTCTGCGTTGAGCATTGTCCCTAAACTAATATATGTTAGCTCATTTCTCTTCACAAACATATACGAAACAAAGATGCAGGAGGTCAGTTATCTTTTCTGCAACTACACAGGAAGAAGGTAGAGTATACTGTGGGTAGCAATGAGAAGCATGTTGGCACTCTCCTATAAACTTAGAAAAATATACATTCTAGAGTGGTGGTATTATAAGCTTATAAAAGAAAAAGCTCTGATAATTTAGGGAAGTTCCAACATTTTGGTTTTTTTTTTTTTTTGCAAATCAATTTAAAGAAACCAAAGGGACAGAGTATCATGGTTTCGAAAACACCTGTTGTTTAAATAATGTCTACTTGCCTTGAAAGAAGTATATATCATTCTTCACCACGTTTTAATCCTATGCATGTGGATTCCATAAAGCACTGAATCTGCCTCTGAGACTGGAAAAGGATAAGGAAAACAGAAAAAATATAAGGTCTCTTGCTTAGTAATATAAAAAGTTCAAAGCAGACAGCCTGTTTAAAAATATAAATTCTGCATTCCTAATACTTTATTTTTAGGAGGGTTCTCCATGTAGAATATAATGCATTTGGAATTTAAGAACTTGATTTGTCAGCGTTGTTTCATTAAGATTTGACCAAGAAGAAAACTGACTCCTTAAATGAAGAAACAAGCCGTGGAAGGCGTTAGAATTGGTGAGGAACTTCTGTTGACAGTCATAGGTACCTTTTAAGAAAAACTAGTAATTATGGCATCAAATTTCCTTTGCTTAAATCGAAAGTACTATTCTATGAACTTGCACAGATGATGACTTTTTATTTCAGCCAGGATCATTTTTCCTTTTTATGCCTTATGCTTTTTTTTCTTCTATGGTAATTAACTTGCAGTGTTCTTCTGCACGACTTGAGGAGGTGCAACAGGCACATCTAGTCAAATCCTTTTGCTCCATGGCCTTCCAGGCACTCTGTGTTAGAGCCCAGAATTACTTCTGGAACCTCACCTCAATCACTCTCTCTCTCCTTCACTCCCTCCATTGACAGTGGCCATGTACACCAAGCAGGCTCCTGCCTCTGAGCTTTGTCCTTGCTGCCCCTCTGCCTGGAAGACTCTTCCCCCAGATCTTCCCATGATGAGCTGCATGTCCAGGTCTCATCTCACATAGGACCTGCTCAGAGTGGCTGTCCCTATGCTTCTCCAACTCTGGTCAAGTCTCTTTCTATCACAGTATAGCCTTTAATGGCCTCTTCTGAACTGTATTCTTTAACCTGCTTATTGTCTACTTTCTCCTACTAAAATATAAAATTCAAGAAATCACATCTATCTTCTTTGACAGAGTATCCAAAGGATCTGACACATAATAGGTCTAAAGTAAAATGTATATTGAATAAATGACTAAACCTCAAATTTCTCCTTCTCCATGGATCTTTCTTCCTTGACTTAATACTGCTTTTTTCTTCCTCAAATCAGAGAGAAAACTGCATATTTTTGAGATATATTATATGAGACACTTTGCATATTTTGATCCTTAAAACTATTAATCGAGGTAACTATTAATATGCCCATGGAAACTGACAAAGCTAATAAATATCAGAACCAGAATTTAAACAGATGTCAGGTGATTTCAAAGCTGATTGCCATTAAGCTATGTGGATGCCTTTTATTTCTTTTTCTTGCCTGATTGCTCTTGCTAGGACTTATAGTACTATGTTGCACAGGAGTGGTGAGAGTGGACACACTTGTTTCTGATCTTAAAGGAAGAGCTTTCAACCTTTCACCATGGAATGTGATGTTAGCTGTGGGCCTGACATATGTGGCAATATTAAAGTGAGGTCCTTGTGTGCTCTGTATCTCCCTTTATTACATGCTGTCTCCTATGCTTTTCCATTCCAATCTCTCCCCTACTTCAAATCATGGGTTTTATCCTGTAACCTTGAAATGGTTAGGAGTCCTTTGAATACCTTGTTATAGGTTTCTTTTACATTCCAATATCAAGGAACATTGGGTCAGTCACCTTGTAAACATGTTATCAACGCTTATTGAACTAAATTGACTAAATGAATAGACAGACGATAAAAATCAGAAAAAAATCCCACAGAAACTTCTTAAGAATTCACACTGTTTCAGCACCAAATGGAATCTACTGTCCAAATAAATATGGAGTCTGAGTCATCACGGTATATATCTTAAGGTGAATTACTGCAAGAGAGTAGTATATCTATATGTAGAAATTAACTAGTTCTTTTAAAGTTTATTGAAAAATTCCAGGAAATTGGCTGAAGTAAAATATTCTGTCCCCTAGATTAACAGATCATATCACAAAAGCCCTGTCTCAAAATGGACTCATTCTCTGATTACTTTCTGCCTCCAGGGAATTTTCTTGAATTTACATTGATTCTCACTGATTTCCTGCAGGTAAATGGTTTTCAAAAAAACTAGTAGGCTACCGAATGGAAGTACTACATATTGAGTTGGCGATTTACTTTTAAGCATCAGTTGAAAACACTGAAGTGAGAAAAAACAAGTATAGTAGTACCCCCTTATCCACAGATGATACATCCCAAGACCCCAGTGAATGCCTGAAGCCATGGAGAGTACCAAACCCTATATATACTGTTTTTTCCTATACATACCTATGATAAAGTTTAATTTATAAGACAGGCACAATAAGAAATTATCAACAGTAACTAACAATAAAATAAAACAATATACTGTAATAAAAGTTATGTGAATGCGGTCTCTCTCTCTCTCCCTCTCAGAACATCTTATTGTACAAATTTAATGCCTTCTCCAGAGTAACTAAGTACTTATCACACATAGTGGCCATAACTTTTATAGTTCAAGGTGTGATAGTTTAAAATTACTGTGTATTTCTTTTTCTTTCTTCACAATTTCATCAACATACGATTCGTTCTCACCATAGATCTTAGCAACATCACATACGACTTTCTTATTAAGTCGAGAACTGTCACCTTTTCACGTGAAGGACGCACTTTACAGCTCCTCTTTGGCAGATCTGGATTGCCAGCACAACTACTCTAGTAGTTTGGAACCATTATTAAGTAAAATAAGGGTGACTTGAACACGAGCACTGCAATAGTGTCCTAGCCAATCTGATAACCAAGAATGACTAATTAAGCTAAGTGACTAAAAGGTGGGATGTGATGGACAAAGGGAAGATTCACACCCAGGACAGGACAGAGCAGGATGGCACGAGATTTCATCACACTAGTCAAAGGGCGCACCATTTAAAATTTTGTGAATCATTTACTTCTGGAATTTTCCATTTACTTTTTCTGGACTTCAGTTGACCACTGAAGTCCTGAAAGCACTGCTGAAAGCAGTCCTGACACTGCTGAAAGCAAAACCGTGGATAAGTGGGGACTACTGTGTATATAATTTAGATCACTTAGTAAGACTGGAAATTAAGAAAAAAAAATGCTATTTTTAGAAATGAAACCAGTTACTTAAAAACACTTAATGTTCAATGCTTTTACTGAGCACCTACTGTGTGCCAGGTACTTTTAGGCACAGAAATATGGTGGAAAGCAAGACATTACCCCTTGGCTCAAGGAAAGCGTATTTTAGTGGGGAATCAGTTATTGAATAAATAAGCCTACAAGTAGATACATAATAACAAACTGTGGTAATGTGTTTTAAGAAAAGAAGGGGAAGAGTGAGGGAAAATGATGGGAAGAAGGCATGGTGAGAAGTCATTATATGCTGTGTAAAACAATCCCATTTAAATTGGAATCTGATAGGTATTACCCAGGCAGAGAGTGGTAGAGACAGTGTTGGGTGGGAAATGAGGAGAGGAGTAGGAAGAGATGAGTCTCGTGGAGAGAACAGCAAGTGTGATGTCTCCCCATTTGCAGACAGGAAAAAGACTGACTGAGGATCTCCAATGTAGCTGGAGGAGAGTGAGCAGGTGAGACCGAAAATACAGAGACTTGGCCTTATTTGGTAGGTAAACCAAGTTAAGGTGGAGCTACTGGCAATGGCTGTTGAAAAGACATTCTCATGTGTATTTTTCAGTGATAGGATTGATTTAATCAGATGTCTCTGTACTCTTTTACAAAGTCCCATGAGTTCACATATTTCATCACTTACAAAGCAGTTATTGAATGCCTGCAGCAGGCAAGGCGCCACACTATATACTGATGGCTTTTAGAAATGACCCATCATGCCAAAACAAATTGGAGCTTTCGCAGACTGAATCACAAGAATACACTCTTTTCATAATATTGAAAAACTACTTTGTATTCAGTAGCCTTGGTTCAGAGTGGAAAGGATGAATGAATTCACAAATAATTCTCAGAATCTGTGATTTGGACCAAGGATCGGGCTCTAAGTTTTGCCCACTTAGGTGGAATCCTGGCTCGACCGCTTGCTGAGTGTAGGCAAGTGCATTCGTTTCTTTGAGCCTCAGTTTACTGTTTTGTAAACTGGGGATTATGGTAAAAATCTTACTTGACACACAAGTTATCTGGCGGCGGGGGGGGGGCGCTAGACAGATAATGCATGTGCAACACAGATCTCAGTGTTTGTCATGTATCATAGAGTTCATAAAAGGTAACCCTTATATTGTACTCCACACACTGAACCAGAAGAACATTTTCTCTTTTATTGTAATTTTCAGTTTGAGGGCATTTACTTGGCTCTAGCTACACCTGGCTGATTGTTAGAACTACCAGAAATTACCATTTGATTGGTCTGGGGGTATGGCTGGGCAGCTGCTGTGTTTAAAGCTTCCTGGGTGATTCTAATGTGTAGTGATGGTTGCAAACCACTGACCTAGAGGATGACAACGTCTAGCTCCACTCTGCATCTTGAACTACCTCAGGTAAGAATTCAAATAAGTGGTGAAATCGCCGAAGGGCAGGTGAAAGGAGGTACACGCTGCAGCGCTGAGAAATGTGAAAGATTCATCTACTGTGTTCCCAGGGCCCTGTTTGCCCTACATTTTCTGTCTGTTTGGTGTTCGTTTCTAACTGGCTATGAACATTCTCTTATCCCTGGGATTGTAGCTCCCACTGCCTCTTTGCAGAACCCAGTGACGCCAAAAGCTAAAATTACTCTTTCAAATTATTAATAGGAACGTCTTTGCATCATAAAATGTTAGTACATTTAATAGTCTCCCAGCAGCCGGAAAAAGCCTATGTATTTCTGAAAGTGTCTAATAAACTTGAAGGGGTACCTTACAGAGACAATTTGAGATTACAGATCATCATGTTCTTCCACAAATAGTCCTCCTTCTTCCAAAGTTGATAGAAAAATCCTCTTAAGCCATCCCTTTAATTATGTCATTCTTCAGCGCAGAAACTTCCACTGGCTCCCTGTGACTACAGGAAAACTTCTAATTCCTTCAACATGGCTTTCAAGTCTCTTGACTGTCTGGACCAGCCATCATTTCTAGACACGTCAGACTTTTTCTCTTGCACTAACCCCGTGTTTTAGCCAAATGATCTACTTACTGTACCCTGAACTTACTTTGTGCTTTTTGCCCTCTATACTGGCGGGCAAACTAAAATATGTATACAAGTCATCTGGGAATCTTGTTAAAGTATATATTTATTAGTATTTATTACAGAACACATTTATTAGCGTTCTTGAGTCTGCGTTGGGATTGCAATGAGGTTCTACATTTCTAACAGATTCCCATGTGATACAGTGGTTGCTGATGCTAGAACCACACTCGGGTAGCAAGACTCTACACAGAAGCCAGTAAAATCTCAGGTGAACTATGCCCTACCTAGTCCTCTTTGCCTGTCTCATTCATACTTGTCTTTGATGGTTATGTGACAGAGTGGTTCAATGAGATCCTCATGTGCTTTCTTTCCTCACGGTCCTTTCCCATCTCTATCCATTTCACAAAGATAGTATGACCCTGTGTGTCTCCTTGTCTCAGGAGAGATTTCTGTTTCTGGGCTGAAAGAAAGGTGACTTGCAAGACACATCCTAGTCGGTTTTTTGCTTTCTTGAGGCATAAGCCACTGAGAAGAACTGTGCTGGTTTTCTTGAGGAGGAGGAGGCAGTGGCCCTTTGAGAAGCAGCAGCTATCAGGAGAATCCCCTGCCTGGGAAGCGGATGGAGGTCTGAGGTCACATGCCTGAGGGGATGGTTGAGTGCTGTATATAGGGCACTGGACGCCTAGCAACAGTTCAGCACATAAATGAGAGAATCTTCAGCATTCAAGGAGGGAGGCTGCTTCCTGCCCATTTTTAAACAAATTCAACAACCTCGGTACAAATGGCCGGAGGTGGAATAAAAATAACCCATGTGATGTTCCACATGCTGGGGAACTGGAGAAAGGTTTTAGGTTGATTTATAGAAAATAAATGGATACTTTCTTTAGGGGTGAATGTTTGAATGAAGTTTCATATGTGCTAAACTTATTTCCAATCCAGTCTCTTCCCTGAAGCCTGAATTGATGTGTTTAAGGGCATCACGGCAGAGACGAGAAGTCCTGACTTTGTAATTTTGATTGAATTCCTAATTTGGGATGGATGTGAGCCTCAGAGTTCTCATTTGTAAAAATGTGGCTCACTGCACTTACTTCATAGGATGGTTGAGTGGGCTAGAAATAATAAATGCAGAGCATGTGACATGTAGTGTCTGATTAGTAAATGTCTGCTATTCTTATACTACCTACTCTACTACTGCTGTTACGACTACCATGAACACTTCTACTGTAATCAAGGCAGCATTTTATTCTCATAGCTTGACATCAGCAAAATTCCTAAAACAATGCTGTGCACATCGTTTATTTGAATATTATTCAGAATCCTCCTGCACAGCAACCAGGCTCTAAATAATAAAATTTTCATCATGATGATGCCTGTAAATGTATTACCTACTCTCGATAGTTATTTTTCCATACAGCTCAGTGCCATACGTGTCGCATAAACTCTGAAGGCAGAAATCATGTTTTATATTTCTTTGTAATCCATTCGTTTTTAGTATCTTGTAAATAGTAGATACTCAGCCAATATGTGGCAACTGGTTGTTGCAAAACAATGAGTTTTGATAATTTAGGAGAACTACAGGAGACAAATTTTAGAGATAATTTTAGCAATCTAGGATTAGAGAAGGCACTGCATTTTACACTATATTACCTCCATATTGCTTCAAGCTTAACTGCATCCAAAAGCAGATTATGTTTTGTTGCTTGCCAAGTAGGTTAAATGTTAGGGTTCATACAACTATGGAAACCGGAGCGGGGAAAAGCAGACCACTAAAGAGAATCACTTTTCCTTCATCTGTTCTATAAATATTTTTACAAAGCTTTTGAACCCAGGGTATCAAGGAAGAAATCATTATGCTCTTAATCTAATTAAATAGCTCTTTTTTTTTTTTTTTTTGCGGTACACGGGCCTCTCACTGTTCTGGCCTCTCCCGTTGCGGAGCACAGGCTCCGGAGGCGCAGGCTCAGCGGCCATGGCTCACGGGCCCAGCGCTCCGCGGCATGTGGGATCTTCGCGGACCGGGGCACGAACCCGCGTCCCCTGCATCAGCAGGCGGACTCTCAACCATTGCGCCACCAGGGAAGCCCGCTCATATTTTTAAAGTAATATCCTCATATGTGTCAGCAAAATATGACCATTCCTTTGAATTCAGTTAGTCAGGGGTTAAATTTTTATCAACAAATCTTTACAGCTGCTGTCAGAAATACAGTAATTACTTTGGTCAACATTCTCCAAGAAACTCCAGCTGTCTTATCAAGCTTGCTTTGTCAGAAAGACTCCTTTCCTGTTAGGGGGCATGAGTTGCAGAATAACTACGATGGGCTACTCAGATTTCAGCAACTCACATAGTCATGCATGAAACAATCATCCTGAAAATTGCTTTACAACAGTCATAACATAAATAAATACTTGTAAGAATCAATGGAAAAATTTAATAAAATTATGAACAAGAATGACTAAGGATAAAGATACTCAGTAACTGAAAATGTGGGTAACTGAGACCTATTAGTAAAAATATTGTAATGTTAATGTCAAATAATTGCATTAGTTCCACTTATTCACAGTAAGACCTATCTGTATAGCTAAATAAGTAAATTTTTGAAAGAATGAATTCTACAACAACCTTTTTTGCTAATTAAGCATTTAAATAAAATATTTCTCATATTTATAATCATAGGATATTTTCTTCCTAATTAGTTTCAACGTATGATTTTCCTTCATAATTAAAATTCACCTTTGTTTAATATTTAACTATGACACATAAGTCATTGCTGATAATAAATGACCTTTCCTGATACTTATATTTAACCTTTCTACACTTCACTTAATTTTCACAAAATACTATGAGGTGAGTTCTAATACTATCCTCACTTCACAATTTTCTGAAAGTAATTTTTTATGATTATGATTAAGAAAAGCTTCTCTCCAGAAAAGGAGGAATGGAGAAAAGTAACTAGTCAATGTCTATCAGAGTGAAGATTTCCTTTAATTGGAAACCTAAAGAGTAGGTGATAATAACCGGTTTCCTTCCATTTGTTTTAGCATAATTCTCCTGTAATAGAAACTACATGAAAACATGTTTTGTTCCTAGTTCCTGAGAAGAATAATTTAGTTTTAGGCTCAAATAAATGATTATGAGCTGTGAGTGAAAGTGTTCCTACTGGCAGTTACGGTATGTGGTGGCCTAGAGCATAGCCATGTCTATAAACTAAAGAAAGTCCCTTTCAGGCCAGAAAGTCCAACAATCAATAGCTCCCAATGTTTACTTTTTAAGATATAACTTATCTTAACAGGAGTTTAGAATTAAATGATTTAGCTGTTGGGGCCGAGGATATATCAACAAGAAGCAGTGAGTACTTTGGAAATTTGGTATACTCCAGCCATACACTTTATCTAGAAGTTGGCATGCAGATCCTTGATGGTTCAAGAGATGATTTTGGATATTACATAGACAAGAAAGTCAGTTTGATGCCAAGATGCCATCAGCATTCTTCTACGACTTGTTACTTATCCATTTTAACTGAGAAGAGTAAGTCTTCAGATGCAGATTATTGGTTTTTATCATTATGACTATATTTCATTTTTGGTCAACAGTACTAGAATTCCACAAAAGATAGTGATATCACCTTTCTTTTAAGCACATTTATTTAAGTTAAAGCTGAGTAAATAAAAGGAAATATTGATAAAATAGCAGAGCAGGTGGTATGTGGATTTGACAAAAATAATGTAGGCAGTATGCAAACATTTGTCAATCTTTGACTACGCAGTATGGGCAGGAACAATCTGTCAAAGTTCTGTAAGAGAAACTGTCATAGTTTAGACTGATGTGACGGCCTTCTAACTCTTAGAAATCTATGATCATCAGAAGTTACTAGTGTGAGTGATCTGAATACAGGAGATGAGAGGTGAACCTGAACATCTTTAGACAACAGGGTCGTCTTTATGACACAGGATGTCAGAATCTAATTTAGCAATTCAGTGAATATACTCAGCAACTATTCACGTGGAAATGTGCTCAGTTTCACAGGAAACAAAAAGATGAATTAGACAACGTTCCTCCCCTCTAGGAGCTAAATTGTAGCAGGTGAGGGTGAGGAAGCTAGCAAAAATGATTAAGCAGTAGAATATTAATGTTACAAGAAAAGCATAAACTTAGAAGAGCATAACCCAAGGAGACTGCAGGAAAAAGAGGTCACATGGTTAGAATTAAAGGGAAAGCCTTTGCTGACAAGATGCTCTCCGAAATGAATCATAAAGGATGGGTAAAATATTATTGTAGTTATTAGCAGGCAATGGGGAAGTTTGAGGTAAGTTTCTTCAACAGCAAATCAGTGTCTGGCTAAAGTAGAGAGATAAACGGCTGGCAAAGTCAGCCACGATGTGGAGAACCTTGATATCAGGATGAGGATTTCAAATTATGTAGATAGAGGTAGGGTTCCCTGGAATCCAGTCACCCTTTAATCATTTATCAGCGATATTATAGTTGCCATATCATTTTGATCAGAGATCAGCAAACGTTTTTTAATAGTAAATATTTTAGGCTTTGCAGGCAACTCAATTTTGCAGTAGTATTAAAGCAACTGTAGACAAACATAAACAATAAAGGTGAGTCATGGGTTAAGGAGTAATAGAGAAGGGAAAGAAAAATACTACTAGGAAAATATAGTGAGATCTTTACCAGGAAAGAAAACAAAAAGCCAAAAATCAAAACACTTCACATATCATGTAAATGGCACTAGTGATTTGAGAGGGTCTTGTATATTCAAAGGGGCACGAGAATATTTGGCAGGAATGGCATGGCATCATAGATAGATCATTTTAATCTTAGTGTGAAGTTGGACTGACTTGGGGAAGAAATCTTATATCCTAGATTCTTTTAAAATTAGACTAGAAAAGGACTTAAGAATTTATGGTAAGAAACCTGAATAGTGAAATGAATGCTTGCCTGTGCTTTCTCCCCTCTCGGGAGCTAGGATTATGTGGTATACAAGGAGCAGGTTGGCCCTTTCCATCCTTCCCTATGGAGAGGGAAGTATAAATGGAACACCAGAAAACCATCAAGATGTTATTTTGACTTAAAATGTCATTCTACCAGGAGAGAGAGAAAGAGAATGATGATCAAGTGTTTAAAAAGATAAAGAAAGTTTAAAAATTAAAAAAGTCAAGTATCAGCTCTAACAGCTTTTGAAGACAGCAAATCAAATTCATAGATTTGGAAAGACCTTCCAGTAATCATTGAGATGTTAAGGTAAAATACCAAAGTCATATAAATTTTTATAGATAAAACAAGAAAGTTTAAATAAATACCTAATTTGCAGCAGGAATCTCTGGTATATAACTTCAAACAAGTTCATTTATTTATTTTCCTCTGTTATTAAGATCGTGCAGGAGACAATGCAAATGATCAGCCCAAATTCCCTCAGATCATTTTTGTATTCCAACCGCACCGCAACACACACATATAACATATTTTGGGGAGTGATTTCTGTGGCCAGTACCTGCATGCAGCCTCTTCAGTATGCTACTCTTGGTCTACTGTGGCAGCCATAGGCCACTGGGAAATACCCGGAAAGTTTGCAGCCTCCCAGGGTGCCGATTAATCAATGATTATCAGGTGGGAAATAAAACAATTCTTAAACAACTTACTCTCCAGAGTTCCCTGTGGGATGAGGCTCAAGTTTATCCTCTGAATAGCTTTTGCTTGAAATCTCACCCTTGTTTGGGCTCACCCTCCCTCCCTTGTCTTATTTCCCCCACCTGCTTATCATTTGCCCATGAATCCTCTCTTGGTCTGCTTCTAGAGAATGAACCTAAGACCAGTGGAACTTTGAGATGCGTAACAGGGGGAAATATTTACTTCTAGAAAATCAGACATCATTGTTGGAACTCTAAAGCCGAGCATATCATGAGTTGTGTAAGAACAAGAACTAGCTTTATTTTTTTAAAAAACACTAGCTGTGTGATTGGGGGAGCGGGGAGAAAGTGGACAAGTTACAGTGTCATCCTGTCTCTTAGTTGTCTCATATGTAAAATGAGGGTGTCAAACTAGGTGATCTCTAAAAAGTTCCTCCCAGACCTAAAATTCTAAGACCTAAGTCAGGGGTTGGCAAACTATGGCTCTCTGGCCAAATCCAGTCCTGCCTTCTGTTTCATAAATAAAATTTTGTTGGAACACAGCCATGCTCATTAGTTTAGATATTGACTGTGCTTACTTTCAGGCTACAACTACAGAACTGAGTAGCCTATGAAGTAGGTCTATTTTCATCCTCAACATTTTTTTTAAGTCTGATGAGGAAATTGAGACAAAGTACGGTCAAGTAACTTCTTGCCCAAGTTTACAGGGCAAGTAAAGGCAAAGCTGAGATTCACATTCAGTCATTCTGCTTCCAGAGTTAGCACTTTTAACCACCATGCTGAACTGCCCTGATTTGAGAAGGCCACAGTGAAAATGAATGTTGAATCCTTCTGACTCATAGTAACTATGTTGTGTTTATTTTGTCTTTAGTAGAGGGGTTAGTATTAACAGGAACGCATGTGGAAGCATGAATGGAGGAGAGGGAGAGGGAGGGTGTCTGTAGGTTCAGCAAAGTTGTTAGGAAATAACACAAAGAATAAAATATAGCCTGCTTATTTTTTCACCATCACATGCAGTCCTAAAATGTGGTTTCATGTTCTTTTCATCTTTTCTTCATGGTGCAAATCACAGTCACGTTCACAAACAAATTCACAACTAAGATGCTTGACTTGGTCCTCACATGCCAGCATCCCGCATCTATGGAGCAGAACTAATCATTTTATGTCACTTCTCGCTTCTCATCCCCTTCCCACTTCCTCTGAGACTGCAATTCTGCTGAGGCAACGTGATGAATGACAATGCCGAGGGCAGACAATTTTACTTTTGAACAATCCACAGTGTTACAGGGCATCAGCAGAGTCTGTCTTGGGTTTTTTGTTGTTGTTGTTGTTGTTTTAGAGCCCACTGACATAAATTCCCTCAAAATATATTTGTATATCCTTTTCCACTGAGGTGGATTCTTATTTGGATGGAACAAGTTCATATACTGATGTAAGCTGAGGAAGAAGGAAACATGCAAAAGAGGAGAAGATAGACATTTCTCAATGTATCTTCCTTAAATGACAGGTAGGATTTTGATCATGGAGGGGTAGGGGGTGGCTAATATGAATTCCTGTTTCTTTAATTTATCATATGAACTTGGTTCAAATACCTGGTTTTGGTCATTATAGCTGTAATTTAACTCCTTTCTTCATGTAGGTAAAGTAGATGATAACATTCCTTACTCTGCCCAGGCCAGATCTCCTAACATTACCATTTGTAGTAATGTTTGGGTCTGCATTATGATTAAACCAATTTCTCTGTCTCTGTCTCTGTCCCTCTTGCTCTCTCTGTGTGTCTGTGTTTTACATTTCTGTTGTTAACTAAATGCCTGAGAACGTAATTGTGCTAGCCACTGTGATAAGTGCTTAATATGCTTTACTTCATTTAATCTTCATATTAGTCTCTGGCGGTGGGTTTGTCAACTACCATTTTCAGATGAGGAAGCTAAGGTTGTAAAAAGTTGAGGGACTTGCCCAAGGTCACTTGACCAGTAAATAACATAATCAAGATTCCAACTCAGGTCAATCTGCTTCTATCTTAACCCTATAGAAGAACCCAAACAGTTAAGATATAGAAATTCTCAAATATCAAGATGAATCAAGAAAGATGTAGGTTGCCAAGTAGAGATCAGACCTTATGATGAATCTAGATCAACAGGGTAAAGAAATTGTATTACCAAGGTCAAGAACAGATTGGAAATATCAGTCATCAAGGTAATTAGAGAAATAAATATTTATCCTGCTTAGAAGCTTCATAGAGATCAGGGATTTGGGGATAGGTGTCTGATGTTCTTAGCATCTGGGCTAAGAAACAGGGTAGAAGGACCTACAAACTCCATTATCTTTCATTAGCATGTAAGGTGTAAGGGAACCTGGTTCTGAAACAGAAATTTTCTGAACTATGGAAAAGGAATCCGCATTTATCGAGGACTTACTCTGCGTTGAGCATTGTCCCTAAACTAATATATGTTAGCTCATTTCTCTTCACAAACATATACGAAACAAAGATGCAGGAGGTCAGTTATCTTTTCTGCAACTACACAGGAAGAAGGTAGAGTATACTGTGGGTAGCAATGAGAAGCATGTTGGCACTCTCCTATAAACTTAGAAAAATATACATTCTAGAGTGGTGGTATTATAAGCTTATAAAAGAAAAAGCTCTGATAATTTAGGGAAGTTCCAACATTTTGGTTTTTTTTTTTTTTTGCAAATCAATTTAAAGAAACCAAAGGGACAGAGTATCATGGTTTCGAAAACACCTGTTGTTTAAATAATGTCTACTTGCCTTGAAAGAAGTATATATCATTCTTCACCACGTTTTAATCCTATGCATGTGGATTCCATAAAGCACTGAATCTGCCTCTGAGACTGGAAAAGGATAAGGAAAACAGAAAAAATATAAGGTCTCTTGCTTAGTAATATAAAAAGTTCAAAGCAGACAGCCTGTTTAAAAATATAAATTCTGCATTCCTAATACTTTATTTTTAGGAGGGTTCTCCATGTAGAATATAATGCATTTGGAATTTAAGAACTTGATTTGTCAGCGTTGTTTCATTAAGATTTGACCAAGAAGAAAACTGACTCCTTAAATGAAGAAACAAGCCGTGGAAGGCGTTAGAATTGGTGAGGAACTTCTGTTGACAGTCATAGGTACCTTTTAAGAAAAACTAGTAATTATGGCATCAAATTTCCTTTGCTTAAATCGAAAGTACTATTCTATGAACTTGCACAGATGATGACTTTTTATTTCAGCCAGGATCATTTTTCCTTTTTATGCCTTATGCTTTTTTTTCTTCTATGGTAATTAACTTGCAGTGTTCTTCTGCACGACTTGAGGAGGTGCAACAGGCACATCTAGTCAAATCCTTTTGCTCCATGGCCTTCCAGGCACTCTGTGTTAGAGCCCAGAATTACTTCTGGAACCTCACCTCAATCACTCTCTCTCTCCTTCACTCCCTCCATTGACAGTGGCCATGTACACCAAGCAGGCTCCTGCCTCTGAGCTTTGTCCTTGCTGCCCCTCTGCCTGGAAGACTCTTCCCCCAGATCTTCCCATGATGAGCTGCATGTCCAGGTCTCATCTCACATAGGACCTGCTCAGAGTGGCTGTCCCTATGCTTCTCCAACTCTGGTCAAGTCTCTTTCTATCACAGTATAGCCTTTAATGGCCTCTTCTGAACTGTATTCTTTAACCTGCTTATTGTCTACTTTCTCCTACTAAAATATAAAATTCAAGAAATCACATCTATCTTCTTTGACAGAGTATCCAAAGGATCTGACACATAATAGGTCTAAAGTAAAATGTATATTGAATAAATGACTAAACCTCAAATTTCTCCTTCTCCATGGATCTTTCTTCCTTGACTTAATACTGCTTTTTTCTTCCTCAAATCAGAGAGAAAACTGCATATTTTTGAGATATATTATATGAGACACTTTGCATATTTTGATCCTTAAAACTATTAATCGAGGTAACTATTAATATGCCCATGGAAACTGACAAAGCTAATAAATATCAGAACCAGAATTTAAACAGATGTCAGGTGATTTCAAAGCTGATTGCCATTAAGCTATGTGGATGCCTTTTATTTCTTTTTCTTGCCTGATTGCTCTTGCTAGGACTTATAGTACTATGTTGCACAGGAGTGGTGAGAGTGGACACACTTGTTTCTGATCTTAAAGGAAGAGCTTTCAACCTTTCACCATGGAATGTGATGTTAGCTGTGGGCCTGACATATGTGGCAATATTAAAGTGAGGTCCTTGTGTGCTCTGTATCTCCCTTTATTACATGCTGTCTCCTATGCTTTTCCATTCCAATCTCTCCCCTACTTCAAATCATGGGTTTTATCCTGTAACCTTGAAATGGTTAGGAGTCCTTTGAATACCTTGTTATAGGTTTCTTTTACATTCCAATATCAAGGAACATTGGGTCAGTCACCTTGTAAACATGTTATCAACGCTTATTGAACTAAATTGACTAAATGAATAGACAGACGATAAAAATCAGAAAAAAATCCCACAGAAACTTCTTAAGAATTCACACTGTTTCAGCACCAAATGGAATCTACTGTCCAAATAAATATGGAGTCTGAGTCATCACGGTATATATCTTAAGGTGAATTACTGCAAGAGAGTAGTATATCTATATGTAGAAATTAACTAGTTCTTTTAAAGTTTATTGAAAAATTCCAGGAAATTGGCTGAAGTAAAATATTCTGTCCCCTAGATTAACAGATCATATCACAAAAGCCCTGTCTCAAAATGGACTCATTCTCTGATTACTTTCTGCCTCCAGGGAATTTTCTTGAATTTACATTGATTCTCACTGATTTCCTGCAGGTAAATGGTTTTCAAAAAAACTAGTAGGCTACCGAATGGAAGTACTACATATTGAGTTGGCGATTTACTTTTAAGCATCAGTTGAAAACACTGAAGTGAGAAAAAACAAGTATAGTAGTACCCCCTTATCCACAGATGATACATCCCAAGACCCCAGTGAATGCCTGAAGCCATGGAGAGTACCAAACCCTATATATACTGTTTTTTCCTATACATACCTATGATAAAGTTTAATTTATAAGACAGGCACAATAAGAAATTATCAACAGTAACTAACAATAAAATAAAACAATATACTGTAATAAAAGTTATGTGAATGCGGTCTCTCTCTCTCTCCCTCTCAGAACATCTTATTGTACAAATTTAATGCCTTCTCCAGAGTAACTAAGTACTTATCACACATAGTGGCCATAACTTTTATAGTTCAAGGTGTGATAGTTTAAAATTACTGTGTATTTCTTTTTCTTTCTTCACAATTTCATCAACATACGATTCGTTCTCACCATAGATCTTAGCAACATCACATACGACTTTCTTATTAAGTCGAGAACTGTCACCTTTTCACGTGAAGGACGCACTTTACAGCTCCTCTTTGGCAGATCTGGATTGCCAGCACAACTACTCTAGTAGTTTGGAACCATTATTAAGTAAAATAAGGGTGACTTGAACACGAGCACTGCAATAGTGTCCTAGCCAATCTGATAACCAAGAATGACTAATTAAGCTAAGTGACTAAAAGGTGGGATGTGATGGACAAAGGGAAGATTCACACCCAGGACAGGACAGAGCAGGATGGCACGAGATTTCATCACACTAGTCAAAGGGCGCACCATTTAAAATTTTGTGAATCATTTACTTCTGGAATTTTCCATTTACTTTTTCTGGACTTCAGTTGACCACTGAAGTCCTGAAAGCACTGCTGAAAGCAGTCCTGACACTGCTGAAAGCAAAACCGTGGATAAGTGGGGACTACTGTGTATATAATTTAGATCACTTAGTAAGACTGGAAATTAAGAAAAAAAAATGCTATTTTTAGAAATGAAACCAGTTACTTAAAAACACTTAATGTTCAATGCTTTTACTGAGCACCTACTGTGTGCCAGGTACTTTTAGGCACAGAAATATGGTGGAAAGCAAGACATTACCCCTTGGCTCAAGGAAAGCGTATTTTAGTGGGGAATCAGTTATTGAATAAATAAGCCTACAAGTAGATACATAATAACAAACTGTGGTAATGTGTTTTAAGAAAAGAAGGGGAAGAGTGAGGGAAAATGATGGGAAGAAGGCATGGTGAGAAGTCATTATATGCTGTGTAAAACAATCCCATTTAAATTGGAATCTGATAGGTATTACCCAGGCAGAGAGTGGTAGAGACAGTGTTGGGTGGGAAATGAGGAGAGGAGTAGGAAGAGATGAGTCTCGTGGAGAGAACAGCAAGTGTGATGTCTCCCCATTTGCAGACAGGAAAAAGACTGACTGAGGATCTCCAATGTAGCTGGAGGAGAGTGAGCAGGTGAGACCGAAAATACAGAGACTTGGCCTTATTTGGTAGGTAAACCAAGTTAAGGTGGAGCTACTGGCAATGGCTGTTGAAAAGACATTCTCATGTGTATTTTTCAGTGATAGGATTGATTTAATCAGATGTCTCTGTACTCTTTTACAAAGTCCCATGAGTTCACATATTTCATCACTTACAAAGCAGTTATTGAATGCCTGCAGCAGGCAAGGCGCCACACTATATACTGATGGCTTTTAGAAATGACCCATCATGCCAAAACAAATTGGAGCTTTCGCAGACTGAATCACAAGAATACACTCTTTTCATAATATTGAAAAACTACTTTGTATTCAGTAGCCTTGGTTCAGAGTGGAAAGGATGAATGAATTCACAAATAATTCTCAGAATCTGTGATTTGGACCAAGGATCGGGCTCTAAGTTTTGCCCACTTAGGTGGAATCCTGGCTCGACCGCTTGCTGAGTGTAGGCAAGTGCATTCGTTTCTTTGAGCCTCAGTTTACTGTTTTGTAAACTGGGGATTATGGTAAAAATCTTACTTGACACACAAGTTATCTGGCGGCGGGGGGGGGGCGCTAGACAGATAATGCATGTGCAACACAGATCTCAGTGTTTGTCATGTATCATAGAGTTCATAAAAGGTAACCCTTATATTGTACTCCACACACTGAACCAGAAGAACATTTTCTCTTTTATTGTAATTTTCAGTTTGAGGGCATTTACTTGGCTCTAGCTACACCTGGCTGATTGTTAGAACTACCAGAAATTACCATTTGATTGGTCTGGGGGTATGGCTGGGCAGCTGCTGTGTTTAAAGCTTCCTGGGTGATTCTAATGTGTAGTGATGGTTGCAAACCACTGACCTAGAGGATGACAACGTCTAGCTCCACTCTGCATCTTGAACTACCTCAGGTAAGAATTCAAATAAGTGGTGAAATCGCCGAAGGGCAGGTGAAAGGAGGTACACGCTGCAGCGCTGAGAAATGTGAAAGATTCATCTACTGTGTTCCCAGGGCCCTGTTTGCCCTACATTTTCTGTCTGTTTGGTGTTCGTTTCTAACTGGCTATGAACATTCTCTTATCCCTGGGATTGTAGCTCCCACTGCCTCTTTGCAGAACCCAGTGACGCCAAAAGCTAAAATTACTCTTTCAAATTATTAATAGGAACGTCTTTGCATCATAAAATGTTAGTACATTTAATAGTCTCCCAGCAGCCGGAAAAAGCCTATGTATTTCTGAAAGTGTCTAATAAACTTGAAGGGGTACCTTACAGAGACAATTTGAGATTACAGATCATCATGTTCTTCCACAAATAGTCCTCCTTCTTCCAAAGTTGATAGAAAAATCCTCTTAAGCCATCCCTTTAATTATGTCATTCTTCAGCGCAGAAACTTCCACTGGCTCCCTGTGACTACAGGAAAACTTCTAATTCCTTCAACATGGCTTTCAAGTCTCTTGACTGTCTGGACCAGCCATCATTTCTAGACACGTCAGACTTTTTCTCTTGCACTAACCCCGTGTTTTAGCCAAATGATCTACTTACTGTACCCTGAACTTACTTTGTGCTTTTTGCCCTCTATACTGGCGGGCAAACTAAAATATGTATACAAGTCATCTGGGAATCTTGTTAAAGTATATATTTATTAGTATTTATTACAGAACACATTTATTAGCGTTCTTGAGTCTGCGTTGGGATTGCAATGAGGTTCTACATTTCTAACAGATTCCCATGTGATACAGTGGTTGCTGATGCTAGAACCACACTCGGGTAGCAAGACTCTACACAGAAGCCAGTAAAATCTCAGGTGAACTATGCCCTACCTAGTCCTCTTTGCCTGTCTCATTCATACTTGTCTTTGATGGTTATGTGACAGAGTGGTTCAATGAGATCCTCATGTGCTTTCTTTCCTCACGGTCCTTTCCCATCTCTATCCATTTCACAAAGATAGTATGACCCTGTGTGTCTCCTTGTCTCAGGAGAGATTTCTGTTTCTGGGCTGAAAGAAAGGTGACTTGCAAGACACATCCTAGTCGGTTTTTTGCTTTCTTGAGGCATAAGCCACTGAGAAGAACTGTGCTGGTTTTCTTGAGGAGGAGGAGGCAGTGGCCCTTTGAGAAGCAGCAGCTATCAGGAGAATCCCCTGCCTGGGAAGCGGATGGAGGTCTGAGGTCACATGCCTGAGGGGATGGTTGAGTGCTGTATATAGGGCACTGGACGCCTAGCAACAGTTCAGCACATAAATGAGAGAATCTTCAGCATTCAAGGAGGGAGGCTGCTTCCTGCCCATTTTTAAACAAATTCAACAACCTCGGTACAAATGGCCGGAGGTGGAATAAAAATAACCCATGTGATGTTCCACATGCTGGGGAACTGGAGAAAGGTTTTAGGTTGATTTATAGAAAATAAATGGATACTTTCTTTAGGGGTGAATGTTTGAATGAAGTTTCATATGTGCTAAACTTATTTCCAATCCAGTCTCTTCCCTGAAGCCTGAATTGATGTGTTTAAGGGCATCACGGCAGAGACGAGAAGTCCTGACTTTGTAATTTTGATTGAATTCCTAATTTGGGATGGATGTGAGCCTCAGAGTTCTCATTTGTAAAAATGTGGCTCACTGCACTTACTTCATAGGATGGTTGAGTGGGCTAGAAATAATAAATGCAGAGCATGTGACATGTAGTGTCTGATTAGTAAATGTCTGCTATTCTTATACTACCTACTCTACTACTGCTGTTACGACTACCATGAACACTTCTACTGTAATCAAGGCAGCATTTTATTCTCATAGCTTGACATCAGCAAAATTCCTAAAACAATGCTGTGCACATCGTTTATTTGAATATTATTCAGAATCCTCCTGCACAGCAACCAGGCTCTAAATAATAAAATTTTCATCATGATGATGCCTGTAAATGTATTACCTACTCTCGATAGTTATTTTTCCATACAGCTCAGTGCCATACGTGTCGCATAAACTCTGAAGGCAGAAATCATGTTTTATATTTCTTTGTAATCCATTCGTTTTTAGTATCTTGTAAATAGTAGATACTCAGCCAATATGTGGCAACTGGTTGTTGCAAAACAATGAGTTTTGATAATTTAGGAGAACTACAGGAGACAAATTTTAGAGATAATTTTAGCAATCTAGGATTAGAGAAGGCACTGCATTTTACACTATATTACCTCCATATTGCTTCAAGCTTAACTGCATCCAAAAGCAGATTATGTTTTGTTGCTTGCCAAGTAGGTTAAATGTTAGGGTTCATACAACTATGGAAACCGGAGCGGGGAAAAGCAGACCACTAAAGAGAATCACTTTTCCTTCATCTGTTCTATAAATATTTTTACAAAGCTTTTGAACCCAGGGTATCAAGGAAGAAATCATTATGCTCTTAATCTAATTAAATAGCTCTTTTTTTTTTTTTTTTTGCGGTACACGGGCCTCTCACTGTTCTGGCCTCTCCCGTTGCGGAGCACAGGCTCCGGAGGCGCAGGCTCAGCGGCCATGGCTCACGGGCCCAGCGCTCCGCGGCATGTGGGATCTTCGCGGACCGGGGCACGAACCCGCGTCCCCTGCATCAGCAGGCGGACTCTCAACCATTGCGCCACCAGGGAAGCCCGCTCATATTTTTAAAGTAATATCCTCATATGTGTCAGCAAAATATGACCATTCCTTTGAATTCAGTTAGTCAGGGGTTAAATTTTTAGCAACAAATCTTTACAGCTGCTGTCAGAAATACAGTAATTACTTTGGTCAACATTCTCCAAGAAACTCCAGCTGTCTTATCAAGCTTGCTTTGTCAGAAAGACTCCTTTCCTGTTAGGGGGCATGAGTTGCAGAATAACTACGATGGTGCCAGTGAAAGAATTGGAATAAAAAATATTTCAGAAGCCATACTGTGACTTTTTTTTTTTTGCTTGAATTTGAGATTCTGTTCATATCTACTGTGCTTTTAGACAACCTTCCACCGAATTTTACGGACTTAAGTAAATGAGCATCTGTAGCTTTTTTCTTTGAAATTAAATCCATATGAAATCAATGCTAACCATGGCCATCAATCCAAATCTCCACCCACCCAACATAAACAAAAGTGAAGATGGCAGTACCATATACCCTGGATGCTCTAAGATTTTATCACTTTAATGGACGATCCTCTGAACAAAAGCCTAGCTCTAGAGCTAGTCAGGGGTCAAGGATGGTTCATCTGAGCAGTGTAAATTTTCAGGGAAATTCTCATTATTCATGGAGTTAGAGTCATTCAGAGATGGCTTTAGTTTATACAATTACTCATCCTGTCATTTCCTTTTTTCTCCTGTAAGGGAAGACTTAGCAGGGAGGAACCAGGGACCCATTAACTTATAGTCAGGTGACAAAGAAGGGGTACGTAAGGAAAGAACAGTAAAGGGGTGGTATCAATGGAACTGATTAAAGTACAATTAGAGTCCAAACCCCATACTATAGCACTTAGCAGTAGAATGTTCCAGTAGAAGACTAGCACTGATTATCATTATTTCCACTGTATCTAGAAGAAAATCCAAACTCCTTACCCTTATTTACCATCTATCAACAGGTGCCCGACCATTTTTTCAACTCCATCTCATACTATTCTCTGCTTTGCATACTATGGTTTAGACACTCAAACCTTTTGGATCCTCAGACTTAACCAAGATTGTTCCTAACTTAGAGATTTTGCACTGGTTGTTCCCTCTGCCTGTGTTGCCACCCCTTGAACTTTATATGGCTGGTTCCTGCTTGTCATTAAAATTGCAGCTTAAATGCCTTATCCTCCCAGAGGTCTCCTTTCCTCATCATACATAAGGTAGTCGCTTACTAGCTTTCTATGTATTTTAATTATCTTAACACTTAACATTTCCTCCTCTTCTTCTTACCCAGTTTATTATCATCTTCCTCCACGTGAAGATGAACTCCTCAGATGCAAGGTTCTGGTTGGTTTTGTTCACTCCAGTGTCCTCGGGAATTACAATACTGACAGGTATATTGTAGATTCCATTTTTTTTTTTTTTTTTTTTTTTTTTTTTTGTGGCACGCGGGCCTCTCACTGCCGCGGCCTCTCCCGCCAGGTAACACAGGCTCTGGACGCGCAGGCCCAGCGGCCATGGCTCACGGGCCCAACCGCTCCGCAACATGCGGGATCCTCCCGGAACAGGGCACGAACCCACATGCCCTGCACTGGCAGGTGGACTCCCAACAACTGCGCCACCAGGGAAGCCCTGTAGATTCTTAATAAACATTTTTGAAGGAATGAATGAATTTAAGAACAAGACGTTCATTACCTTAGGGATTTTTGGTCAAGAGATTCTTAAATTAAAATCCATAGATTATATAAATAACCTTGCATGAATAATGTAAGCTTTTTTTTTTTTTCTGAAGACAAGCCATGTTTTTTAGCAGAACTTCAAAGTCTGACCCACTGTCTCAAGTCTCAAGTTGAGTTCCCCAGAAGCGGTTCTGAGATGAGTATTTATGTGAAAGTGATGCATGAGGAAATTTCTCCAAGAAAAACAGGTTGTCAAATGAGGAGGTGAGGCTGGGAATGCAACAGGGCCAAGCAACGGTTAGATATCAAAGTCCTACGGAGGGTAGCGTTGGGTCCCTTTTATAGGGGAGCTCTGGAGATTGTGTAACCCCCACTCAGAGCTGTGGTTATCAGGGCTTAACAAGCTGAAACATTTATACTCTGCATCCTTAGTCAGTGGCTCACGGCTTCCTGGAGCAGAGGTGCGGGTTATAGTTCTGACTTTCTCAGTTTGCAGGTAAAGCTTTCTCAGGAAGCCTGAGGGCAGTCTTCTAGTGAAGAGATGTTGGGAGTAAAAGCAGACTAGAATCTGATGTTCATGAAAGTGGTAAAGGGTTCCCAGGGGTATAGATGAAGCACTGACAGTTTCTGTTATACCTCCTTCAATAGAAAAAGAATAGTTTAAGAATTACCAATCTAGTCTAATTCCCTTAATGTAAAATAAGGCCTACTGAGGTGAGGTGGTTTTCCAACAGTTACATAATTAATTGGTGAGATTTGTCTGGGTCAGATCCAAAGTCTGCCAGTTACCAGCTAATTCACTATCTATTAATTTTTAAAAATTCAAATTAAGATACTTTTTTAAAAAGACATGGAGAATACAAAGATGATTAATTCCTGCCCCTGTTCTCAGTGATTTTACAGCCTAGCAGGAGTTAAAAGATGTATATAAACAAACATAACTATAAGTTATTACATAAGAAGGAATACATTTTTAGGGAAACTCAGAGCAGAGGGTATCACTTCCAGTTTAGGGACTCAAGAAAGATTTCATTGAAGTTGAGGCATTTGATTTTGGTGAATCTTTCTTGTTATAAGAAAATATGTTCATTCAAAGATATTTACATGAGCATCTACTATACTTTAGATATGATAATAAGGACTGGGAATAAGGTGGTGAATGAAAAAGGCAAAGTCTTTATTCTCATCTAATTTATATTCTATTTTGGTAAAGACAGATAATAACCAAGAAGAGTAACAAATAAATAAGATAATGTCAAAGAGTGATAAGTACCATGAAGGCTATGAAAGGTAACCGAAGAAGAGCAGAGGAAGAAAAGTTGAGGCTACTTTAGATGTAATGATGAGGGAAGGCCACTCTGACATTTGAAATTTGATTTGAGACCTGAAGGATGAAAGGTGCCAGAACCAAAGAGAAAACCACTTAGGAGAAGAGAAAACCCAGCAAAATGAAGAGCAAAACCCCTGAGGCATGAAAAAGCTTGGAATAAGTCAAGAAATTAAAAAAGAGTCACTTTGAACTTCAGGATCAAAGGGTAACCTGGCTTGACATTAGTTTAGAGAGATTGGCAGGGTCTTGCAGGACAGAGTAAGGAATTTACCTTTTAAGGGCAGTGGTTAAACATGGCATTGCTTTATGTTTCAAAGCTTACTATTTGTACCAGCTCTAAGAAATTGGAATTTGAAATTAAAAATATTTACATTAGCTCTTCAAAAGGAGTTGGGTATAAATCTAAGAAAATAGGCAAAAGATCTGTAGGAGGAAAACTAAAAATACACTGATGAAAGAAATCTCAATAAGTGGAAATATATGTTCATAGATTAGAAGACTCAGTGTCGTCAAGATGTCAGTTCTTTCCAACTTGATCTATAGATTCAACCCTCTCCCAATCAAAATTCTAACAAGCTATTGTATAGATATCGACAAACTGATTCTAAAATTTATATGCAGATGCAAAGGACATAGAATAGCTAACATGATAGTGAAGAAGCAAAATAAAATTGGATGAATAAACTACCCTACTTCTAGAGTAACTATAAAGCTACAGTAATCATAGCACCTTGTTTTGGGGAAAGAATAGACATACAGATCAATGTGACAATTTAAAAAACTCAGGAATAGACCCACACAAGTTTAATTTATTTTTAACAAATGCACAGGCAATTCAATGGACAAAGGATATTCTTTTCAACCAATGGTGCTGGAAAGGATAGTTTTTTCAACCAGTGCTGCTGAAAAAAAATATCTGGAAGTCCAAATATGAGCCTAATCACAGATATTATACCTTATACAAAAATTAATCTAAGGTAGATCATATATGTAAATGTAAAATGAAGAACTATAAAAATTATAGAAGAAAACACAGGAGAAAATCTATGTGACATTGGGTGATGACCTTTTAGATGCAACTAAAAACACATTCAGGAAAGAAAAAAGGATGGTAAATTAAACTATATTAAAATTAAAATATTTTAATCTGAGAAAGAAACAGTTGAGCTTAGAGGAGCTCTTGGTTTCTAATACTATTCTCCAAATAAAAGGAGCCAAGACTCTGAAGAAAAGCATGACTCTGGGACTGGGGTTGGTATATACAAGATGAACCTGGGGCAGACTGTAGTGCCAGAAAACAAGGAAGAACTCATAACAAAGCAGAACAAAATAAAATACCATACACAACTACAGGGTATGGCAAGGGCACAGAAGCCAACTGAAAGAGCTCCTGATGGACAAAACTGGAACAATTCGAGGAGCAAAATAAATCCCATAGTATTGGATTATAACATAAAATATAAAACAAATAGGCATGAATCCATACTTACATATAAATAAGTGATTTAATAAAGAAATAAATGGAGAAGAGCATAGTTTCTTCTGCAGAAGAATTCCAAATAATTTATATAGAAAACCACCCCCCGAAGGTGGGGGAAGTGGGCATAACTCTCCACCCCTTAAGTGTGAGCTGTGCACAGTGTGACTTCCTTCCAAAGATTACCTTATGGAAAGAAGGAAAGAATAAGTTTACAGTGGAGCAAGCTGACAAACACCGCCTCAGCCAAGTGATCACGTTTTATATCCACAGTGATGTCATGTTGGTACTATGAACTCTTCCTATGATGCAATGAAATGGCACCTTACCTCTATGGCTATTTTCCCAAAACCCCATAACTCCATTTTAATAATAAAAAAAAGAAAGCCCAATTCAGAGATATTCTAAAAAATACCTGTCTACTACTCTTCAAAACTCTCCAAGTCATCAAAAACAAGGACAAGTCTGAGAAACTGTCACAGTCTAGAGGAGCCTAAGGAAACGTCAAATGAATCTAATGTGGTATTCTGGATGGAGTCCTGGAATAGAGAAATAACATTAGGTAAAATCTAAGGATATCTGAATAAAGTATGAACTTGAGGTAATAATAACGTGTCAATATTGGTTTATTATTGTGACAAAGAGACCACACGACCGTAAAATTTTAATAATAGAGTCAACTGGGTGTGGGGTATATAGGAACTCATTTTACTCTTTTCACAACTTTTCTATAAATATGAGATTATTCTAAAATAAAATTTTTACTAAAAAATGACTGTAGTGTAATGATAAAAAATAGGAAATAACTTGAGTCCATCAGCAGTATAGTAAATAAACAAATTTAGGCCTATGCTTACGATGGACTACTAAAGTGCACTAAAAATAACAAACTCCTCATGCATGCAACAACGTGGATGCATTTAAAAAATATTGTGTTGAGGAAAGAAGCCAGAATCAAGAGTGCATACTGCACGATCTCATTTATATAATTTCCAAGTGAAAGAAATCAAAATAGTGGTTTTCTCTGAGGGATGGGGATTGGAAGAGGGCACGAGAGAAATTTCTCAAGTTCTGAAATGTTCTATATTCCAATCTTGGTAGTAGGTACATGAAGAATATATTTATCAAAACTCATTGAATTGTATTTTTACAATCTGTGCCTTTCGTGGCATGTAAATTTTACTTCAAACACACCTACATTACAATTTTAAAAATACTTGGCTACTGTGGGGAGAATGAATTTTAGGAAGTTAGAATAGTATCAAGGAAACCACTTAGGAGTCTACTGTGCAAGTCTGGAAGGAACAAAAAGTGATATAACAGAGAATGTGCAAAATAGATGGATTTGGGATATATTTTGGAGCTGGAGGCACCAAGGACATGCTGTTTTATTAGATGTGGACCATTAGAAATTCTTATGGACAGAGCCCTGTACTTAATCATCAGAGCCAGACGTGAATTTCAGCTCTGTTACTTTCCAATTGTGTGATCACACACAAATAGCTTCATGTGTTTGGGCCTTTACTATCTCATGTCTTAAGTGAACTAATTAGAATTGTCCTACCTAGGTCCCAGGTTCCAAAAAGAATCGAATGACGTAACGTGTATATAAAGTTTATAAATTATAGTGTTATTACAGATATTAAAATTATCAAATACATTATGTAATGAGTGCAACAGTACTGGAAAATATATCATAGGTACTTTAATCATCAACCATGAGCAGGTAAAATACCCTAGCTTAGTAGACAGGTCTGCTTGTCTGGATGCATAGTACAATTAAGAATCTCAAATTTGGACCTTAAATTAAGAATCCCAGACTACAAGTTAGAAAACAAATCTTGGATACCTGGTAAGAGATCAAGGTTGCAGTACTGAGAAAATAGTGTTGTATAGCATCTGTCATGAGAGTCTTTAAAATTCCATGCACAGTTCTTCCTGTAACATGACGACACCTCAAACTCAGTATAGTTTGCATCTGCTTGCAAATAAGCACAGAGATGCATTGTTATAGCTTCGAAGCAACTTATCTGGGGCTATGCCACTCTAACTCTATGCTCAGAACTCTCATGATAAGTCCAGCATGACAGCCAATCAAATGGTACCCTACTAAGGTTTCCTAGGCAACTGACACACAGGTAAAGAAACGAAATTCAGACAGTTGAGAAGAAAAATACTGCAGCAATTTCACCTTACTGATATTTTTTCTCCATTATATATATATATATATATATATATATATATATATTTTGGTGGGGGGGACTGGTTTGGAAAAACAGAGCACTAAGAACAAGCATAGCAATGAGATAAAGGACCAGAACACCCTTGTTGCGGATGATAATACTGAAAATAGTGATGTGATTTCACAAATGTGTTTAACTTCCTAGAAAAGATTTTTGGGATAGCATTCTTATTCTATCCTCATTCTAAACTGAGATTTGTTAGGATTATTTTTGTATAAAGATCTAATTGGGTGGGATTAGAAAACATATATTTCCTTCTTAATTTGAAGAATGTAGGACATACTCAAGACATCACAGGCTCTCGATAAAAATGATTGCATCAATAAAAAACAGCACTGAACTTGCTGATTCTCTAATGTCCTTGCTCTATCCTCAACTCCAGGAACACTCACAATCAGTTCAATGGATGATGAGCAAGCACCGGATTTAGAAGGCAAAGGAACAGTAGTCTTTGGCCATTTTCCCTTTTCTGATTTGCCTTCACTTTCTGCATACCAAGGATGCAATTGGTATCTTCTAGCTAAGGTCTAGGTAGATGAAGTGAACCCCTGCCTCTAACCTTTGTGTTCCAGTGTGTGGATTTAGCATTTTGAGAAGAGAGGAACCTGAGTAATTAATTCATTTAATAAACATACATTAAGCCCTCACAATGTGCCAGGTACTGGAAATGCTGACTGGTATCATGATTTTGAACAAGTACTTAACAACCAAAAACTCATGGTATATTAGGCCTAGCAAAATAAGACAGACTTTAAGAGTTGCAAAGAACTATGTTGGCACGTGACCAGATTCAGGATCTCTAAACCCTTGAACGCTATCTCATCAGCAACCACAAAAGATCAGAAACTGAGTGATACCCAGAAAACAAGCCAAACAAATGGATTTTCTTTATTAGCTAGGCTTTAACTCTGAATCCTGCCTATTTGATCTCTTGTCCTGATATTCAAAATATGAGCCCCCAGAATTTCTGAATTACCTTCAAATCTAGACGAGAGGAAGTTTTAAGTATCCAGAATATAGTTTGTTAGATAGGGAATCACATCTGCTTGTTTACCCCTATATCTTAAGTACCTAGCACAGAAGCTGAGCTTGGTAAACTTTTGTTGAGTGAAAGAATGAAAGTGGGTTCCTTTGAGCCTCTTTGTCCCAGGACCCATCTTAGCAGACCGCGGGGTATGGTGTGAATTTCTGAGAGGAAGTCTTGAGCTCCCTAGAGAGATTAGATGAAGTCATTAAGATTCAGGAGTCATTTATTCTAATTCCCTCATTGAATGAATACACATAATGAATTCCAGGGAAGGGTAATGTTTGCTGAAGGTCATATGTCTAGTTAGTAGGAGAATTTCTGAGCTTCTTCCATCTTCCTACTGTACCACAGAAGGAATTAATGCACTGTTGGATGATGAACCTCAGGGCAGTTCCTTTCAAAGGGAATACCTGTATACTTGACCTTTGAGAGGTCGAGACCACTAAGAGTAAACATCTGCAGAGTAATGATAATAAAAAAGTAATGCGGGCTTCCCTGGTGGCACAGTGGTTGAGAGTCCGCCTGCCGATGCAGGGGACACGGGTTCGTGCCCCGGTCCGGGAAGATCCCACATGCCGCGGAGCAGCTGGGCCCGTGAGCCATGGCCACTGAGCCTGCGCGTCTGGAGCCTGTGCTCTGCAACGGGAGGGGCCACAGCAGTGAGAGGCCCGCGTACCAGAAAAAAAAAAAAAAAAAAGTAATGCTATTAAAAAAATTCATACTTAGGCTTTTAAAATCATACTACATTTCCAAATTGTCTGTAGATCCCATTTTTGAAAATTTTCTATATATGAAGAGAGAAAAACCTAAAGTGACCTATAGTGAAATGCTATCAGAGATCTCTGAGTGTTAGAATTTTACGGCATCTCATAATTATTGAACAATAAAGTTCATTCTATGACCATTTTAGCCAACACATTCATCATTAGTTTTAAGACAAATATATGAATGTACAATGTTATACATAAAGACATTGGAGTTTGTGTGCAAATATAATATAATGCTTGGCATATAGTAGGTGTTCAGTACATTTTTGAATGCTTTATTTGTAAATATGCATATATACAAACACACATACAGTAGAACCCTTTAGACTACTTAATAAATTATTACATATTTTAGATAATGTAAAATGGACTAATTCAGATTTTGTCGATATGATGAAAGCATTAATTGTAAATTTTTCAGTCCTTATCGGGGTACATACTTTATAAAGAAATGGATTATGCTATCTAGAATTGAGTATGTTGCCTCCAGAGTTTGGGTTTTATGAAAATCTTTTATATGGCTTTATGCATACGTCTGAGGATACCCCAAGCTGAACTATTTCAAAGTGAAAACAAGGCTGCAAATGAAAAGAAAGGCCGTCTTGCTCCTCTTGGAAAGATACAGTTCACCAAAGCAAAACTCAGTGAAGTCACTACAGCCTTGATTATTGTTCTAAAACTGTCAAAATATTCACTTCCAAATATCCTCTGTCTTCTCCTGCTTGTGGATAGCCAACGATAGAGGGAAAAACGATAGAAAAAAGATACTGCCCAGTACAGCTATTCTGAGATGATTCTCTCAGGTGGTTAATCACTGGGATTAATTAGCAAGCAGCTACTGTGAGAACTTGATCTTTTTCCTTGATTCTTAGTCTTACATCGCCAGGTATTTTCTAAAATCAGGCTGAGCTCGTCCATAAATTAAGTATCGAAGCTTGCCCCTGAGGGAAGAATACTCACAGGTATCCATCCTGACAGCAGGAGTCATGCTCTGAATGCAGAGTAAGGCACTGACTCGAAAAATACATTTGTTCCCACCCACAGCTTCTCCCACTGACAAATGCTGCGCCTCTCCGGGCCAGAATTCTACTTCAACAAATAGACTTACAAAAATAAAAAGAACAGAAACAAGGTGGGGGGTGGAGGCGATGAGAAAAGAAAAGCCTGTCAGAGATGGAACACCTGCATAAAACTGAATATTTAATTGTGCCCACGCCCCCAAAATAGTACTTTCCAAAGCAACGGAGAATTGCTGCCCCGAAACCAGTGCATGTGTCTAAAGAGGCCCATAGTTAAACACATCTGGTCATGCGGCTGGTAGGCTAGAAAATATGAAGACGCTCGCTGGAACTGATTGTCACAACCATTCTTTTATAAGGCCTGATTCTACGCCGGTTAAGAATACTACCTACTTGCTGCCACCTCAACCTGGAGCACCATATTCAAGAAGCTTGTCTAGCGTTTCATACATAACCACCCAGCTACCTGAGCGGGCATTAAACATCGTTATTCATTTTTTAATGAACATTTTTGAGCCTGTGCTGGAGCTGTGCAGAGGCGGGTAGGGGGATGAGGGATGGGAGTAGCCGCTACAAAATAAGTATGACTCATGTCTTCTTTTGTGGGCATTGTGGTTCCATAAATTCATTATTCTATATAATATAACTAATCTATACATTTGTGACTTTGTACAGGATACTTTTACATTTGACATAAAAAATTACAGAGCCTAGATATTTATTCTTATATAATTCTTATATTTATTCTTATATAACCTGAATAATTGGCACCAGGTTTCAGAAAAATGGACAACTGAAGGACTAAATGTAAACTAAAGAGGTAATATGCCAACCGTCTAACTAAAAAGAAATTACCACTGCGTGTGGTACATGCCCAGGAACTATGCTAGTCACTCCATGAGTGCCTTTGTTTTTCATTTTTCTCCCTTTGACTTGCTTATAATTGTCATCAGGATTAGAAGCTGGGATATTTTGGGGATCACAGAGAGTCAACCTGAATCACAGTCTCCATGTAGAATGGAAGAACAGTCAGAGGGCTTCCAGGGAAAGAACCTCAAAGTCATTTTAAAAGCAGGATCTATTTGCAAGTTTCATCCCTTCTTTGAAGCATCAGGAATGATACCTCTGGGCTATCTCTCAATAAAAAAAATAGATTCAGTTCATATCACACCGGGACTTCTTAAAAGCTCAAACTGCTTTGCAATATCATATAATATTTTCACACTCACAATATTTCTCTTTGTGATTATTTTTTAAGGGAGAAAAGCAAATATTTAAGAGGGAGAGAAATTATTATTCCTTATTACAAAATAACCTAGACACTCAAGTTTCTGTTAGATTCTCCAGCTTTCTGCTGCCCCGGTCAATGTATTTTAAGTGTAGATGATGGAAATCTCAAAATTATTTCTGTGTGTAAACACAAGGTAACTGAGATAAAAGCACACCCTACTAAAATATTATTGAGTCCAGGCATTGTGATAAGCATTTCATATTTATATAATTTTCTAAGAACTTGGTTGTGACAATGATTAAGGTTGTCCTTCAAATATTTCCAGTTCTCCTCCAAGGTCTATGATAGGATTACACTTCTCTGCCCCTTGAAGTTGGGTGGGGTCATATGACTTTCTTCGGTTTGTGAAATATATGCAGTTATAGTCAAGTCAGTATACAGTTACCTGCTCTCACTTTCCCTCTGCCCTAATTATCAACAAAATTTTACGTGGTAGCTATTCTATCCAAAAAGGTTCCAGAGTGAAAAGAAGTGGAGGAGAGCTCCTCAAATGACCCACAAAAGACATACAGCATGAGTGAAAGGGCAAACAAACCTTTGTTGTATAGGCCACTAAAATTTTGAAATTGTTTATCATAGCATCACCTGTCCTAGCCTATCCTAATTAATAGGTTATCAAGTAGGTATTATATGCATTTTACTCATAAGTTGAAGACTCAAGTAAATTTCTGATTTGTTCAAGGTCAAAGACTCAATAAAAGAAAGAACTGTGACTTGAACAATCCTTTCTGACTTTAGAGCCCAACTCTTTACCACTAAGCTTATACCGTGGACTTGAATTAGTGCTTGCAATACATTCACTTTCATGTGAACTTCCTCAGACTTAGTGGTTCTATAAAAGACTTGTTTGTGATACTGTTTCTTCAGAATATCTTTTTAAAGCTAAACCAAGATAATAAAAATACCTTCTATAGCTCTTTATGATTTACACAGCATTTTCACAAATAGTAAGTTATTATATCTTCATGATAAACCTGTGACTTAGACAAGACAGGTATTACCTTGTTATTACAGGTGAAGAAAATCACGACACGAAAAAGTTAATAGTTGACATGCTCAAGGTCAAATGGCTAGGCAATGACAAATTTGGGGACGAGAGTCCCAGAGTCATGAATTATTCTCCAATGACAGCAGCACGAGGGAGGTCTGAAGAGGTAGTGATCATTCCTGGCACAGTAGAGAGAAGCCTGTTTTTAAACTCAGCTCTGCAAACAATTTGCAATTTTATTTTGCAATCAGGATCATTGATAACATTTTCAAATCATTCTTCATTGCAATTAACTCTAAAAATAGACCTGATTAGTGTTGCGATAAAAATAGTAAAACAATTCAGGCTTAGATTGCAAGATGATCACGATTAAAAAAGTAACTCAAACCAAGTCCTAGAACCGAAAGAAAATACTTTAATAGAGGTTATTTCTGATCCTTAACCCTCACTTTCCAAAAGAGAGAGATTATCAAAAAGAAACAAATTAAAATTGTCAAGAAAAATTACTGGATCTATGTGTAAAAGCAAATACATTTTATATTTGAGAAATTGTATTTTTTTAAGAGATTTCCCTTTTTATTTTTTTAATTAATTATTTACTTATTTATGGCTGCATTGGGTCTTCGTTGCTGTGTGCAGGCTTCTCATTGTGGTGGCTTCTCTCGTTGCAGAGCACGGGCTCTAGGCACACGGGCTTCAGTATCTGTGGCTCGAAGGCTCTAGAGCTCCGCAGCATGTGGGATCTTCCCGGACCAGGGCTCGAACCCGTGTCCCTTGCATTAGCAGGTGGATTCTTAACCACTGAGCCACCAGGGAAGCCCAAGAAATTGTATTTTTGACAGTATACAACTGCTACTATGTGAACAAGTTCAGATTTCTTTCAACTTAAAAACAGCAATTTGCTCCTTGTTGTTGATTACAACTATTTTAATGAATGTATTGGTCACTAACTGAGGATATGCTTGATTTAGTATTTATTTTAATAATTACACATTATTTTTTTAAAATGATGTGGTTAGAAGTAATTTTTTAGCCTTCAGTTACTAAATGTGATACAATTTAGAAAAAAATCCCCAAAGCACCACATGATCATAAGTAAATTTCAGCATGATAGTGCCTATTCTTCTTGTAGACTGTTCACAAATTTATTTTTGTAAATATTATTTAGAAGGGAAATGAGAGTGCCCCCGCTCCCTGCTCCCTGTTTTAACTAGACGGAAATGAGCAAGGGATACTGTTTCACTTGGGTAAGTTTGTACAGCAAGTAGCTGAGCCAGGGCTAGAACTCAGAACTCTAAACTATCAGTTCCCTGTCATTGGGTTTCACGGCCTTAAAATGGTCAGTAGTCTCTTATATCAGTATACCATGGCTTACCAGACCACCGAGAACGCTGTCAAGGTGTAACCTGACATGACAGAGGAAGAAGGCCTGCATATTTTACATAGACCATTCCTTTTGCAATACCAGTGGAACTTCAAACATCATCTGAAGCCACAATCAGATTAGCTCCAGAGAGCAAAAACTCAGCTCCGAGGCACACATTTTGTAATTCTTTGAAACAAGGAAGTTTGTATCCAAATTTCAAGTGTCAGACACAATGCGAATTCTGATTTTAGCTCATCTCTGACAGAGGGAGCATAATAATTCTGGAAAGTGCTCAAACATTTCATGACTTTCCTCATCATCTTTAGCTTTGCAAAAGTCTTATATTCGGGCTTTTGACTTTGTCCTTGACCTACATTTAAATGATATTTTGATTCTTTGTTTATATTATTAAATGTATATGTGTGTTTCTATCTTATCTCTATATATCCATAGATATATCTAATCTAAATCCATAACTGCATCTATATCTATAGATCTCTCTATATACATATATGCATATATACATATATCTATGTATATACTACCTACACCTATAGAGCTATATACATATATAGAGAGATGTATAGATATCTAGATCTATAAATATCTCTATAGTTACATCTATAGAAAACATAGATATAAATATGTACACATATTTGTGTACACATATTTAGTCTCTATATGTACTTATAGAGATGCATAAGGATAAAATATATAAATTTGAAAAGCTGTAAGTAAATATCTTGAATTAAATAATTTCCACCCCTCAAGGCCTACCTCAAATACTAAATCCCTCCAAAAATTCTCCCCTCCAACGAAAATTGTTGCTGCCTCCTTTGAAAAGCTCGACAGTACACCCTTCTCATGAAACTTTTCTCAATCAACCTTGGAATAATAATGAGAGTCCTCACATGTTGATATGCCAAACACTACCTAATTAATCCAATCTCCAACTTAAGCTTGAGAAGTAGCTTTTATTCTCTTCATTTGAAGGAAGAGAACCTAAAACAGAGAGATTGAGTGATTTTCCCAAGATCAAGTAACAAAAAAAGTGCAGAGGAGGAATTTGAACTAAGTTCTGCCTGACTCTGCTGCCTCATGTGTGATTTAGTCTCCTTTATTAATTTCAAAACATTTATTGAGCCTTACTATGTGCTGTACTGCATATAAACTCCAGTCATCTGGCTATGAACCATGCATGTGTGGGACAAACTCCAATCTTACTAGCTAGGCTAAAATAACAGAATAGAGATTTCAGGGTCTGGGGACAGTGTGTGGAGTCTGAATTCAGTAAATTAGCAGCCTGATAAAACAAAACAAAATAAATTCTCTTCGTAAGAGCATAGTAGAATCCAGAGTCTCTAAAACAAATCGCTGACAATATTTGGGATATAACACGAAGTACAATACATAAAAAAACTGGAAAACATGGCTCATAATCAAGAGAAAATACAATCAATGGAGACTGACCCAAGATGACCCAAAATTTGAATTAGCAAACATTTTCAAGTAGCTATTATAACTATAGATGTAAGGAAAAATAAGGTCATAAAGATTGAAAAGCTAGCAAATCTCAGCAGAAAACTATGAACTATAAAAAGAATTAAATGGAAATTTGACGATTAAAAAAATACAATATCTAAAGTAAAAAATTTACTGGATACCTTTAATAGCCTATTTAAGATGACAGAAGAAAGAGTTGGTGATGATAAAGTTGAAAAACAGAGGGAAAAAAGATTGAAAAATGATGAGAAGGGACTCAGATTTATGGAGCAATATGGAGAGGTCTAACACGTGTAAATTAGAGGCTTAGGGTACAGGGTAGAGAGAATGGGGCAAGAAAAAAATATTTCCAAAATTTGATTAAAGGCAGAAATTAAATTCTTCAAAAAGCTCGTTAGCAAACCCCAAGAAGGACAAATACAAAGCAAACTTCATTTGACACATTATTGTCAAATTACTGAAAAACAAAGATGAAGAGAAAATCTTTAAAGTACAGAGAAAAATGATGCATTATATACAAGAGAACAATGAAAAATTACTGCTAAATTCTCATCAGAAACAATGGTGTTAAGAAGATGGAAGAACAATGTATTTAAAGTTCTAAGAGAAGAAAAATCTGTCACTCAGAAATTTATATCCAAGAAAAATATCACTCCAGAATGAAGGAGAAATAACCACATTTTGTGATAAGTAAAAATATATAAATATACATATTTGTTAGCTGCAGACCTGCACGAAAAGAAATACTGAAGGAAGTTCTGGCTGAAGAGAAATAATCCTAGATGAAACTTGAATGTTCAGAAAAGAATGGAGATCACTCTGAATAGTAAATATGTAAGTTAAAAAAACACTATATTTTATATTTCTCCTAATGGCTCAAAATTCAGATACTATTTAAACTGAAAGTATAGCATTGTACTGTGGGCTGTATAATGTACATAGACATAATGTATAGGACAACTTATAAAAATAAGGAATAAATAAAGTCATATGATTTGTGGATCTTTCATTTTACATAAACTAGCACAATATTAACTCTAGTTAGATTGTGGAATGTTAAAGATGTAAATTTCAATCTCTAGAGGAAACATAAAAAACAATAATGAAAAGAGGAATTAGCTAAAAAGCCAATAGAGAAATTGAGATAGAATTTTAGAAAGTATTCAAACCAAAAGAAGGAAAAAAAGGAGGGACAGAAGGGGAAAAATAAAGGATGGGACAAGCAGAAAACAATAGCAAAATAGTTGGCCTAAATCCAACCATATCAATCCAACATTAAATGCTGATGGACTAAACATGCCCGTTAAAGACATAGATTATCAAGCTGAATAAAAAAGCAAGACTGGACTGTGTTTTCTGTAAGAATTGCATACTGAATATGAAGACATAGGTCAGTTCAAAGTAAAAGAATGGAAAAAGATAGGCCTTGCAAACACTAATCATAAAGAAGGCTAGACTAGGTATATTACGGTAAGATAAAATAAACCTCATTACCGTAGTACATCACCAGCCACAAAGCAAGACAGTTTTAAATGATAAAAGGGTCAATTCACTGGCAAGACATAACAATCCTAATATGTATGCAGAATATCAAAATATGTGACGCAAAATTTGACAGAATTAAAGAGAGAAATAGACAAATACATTTGGAGATTTCACACTCTCTCTCAGTAACTGAGAAAACAGTGAGTCAAAAGATTCAGTAAAGGTGAGAAGATCTGAATAACACTATGGAACACTTTGATTCAAGTAACATATTTAGAACATTACCCTCAAGAAGTTCAGGATATACATTCTTTTCAAGTGCACGTGGCACATTCACTGAAATCCCAGTGACTATATTATCTAAAAACCATGGAATTAAATTAGAAGTCAAAGACAATGAGTTATCTAGGAAATTTCCAAATATTTGAAAATACAGCAACACTGTTAAGAAAATAAAAAAGCAAGCCACAGATTGGGATAAAATACTGACAAAACACATACCTGACAAAACACTTATATCCAGAATATAGAAAGAACCCCTGAGACTCAGTAATAAATAGATAACTGAGTGAAAAGTAAGCAACAATATGAACATACGAATTGCCATTTGGTACACAAAGATGTGCTCAACATTATTAGTTATCAGGGAAATGTAAGTTAAACCACTGAGATACCGCTACACACCCACCAGAATGGGTAGAGTTTTAAAAGATGGACAACTCCAAATGTTGATGAGAATCTGGAGTAACTAGGACTCTCATATGTTAACAGTGTGAGAATAAAATGTTACCACCACCACTTTGGAAACAAAGTTTAGTTTCATATAAGACTGAACAAACATCTACTATTTCCATCAATTCTGCTTCTAGATATTTACCCAAGAGAAATGATCATATATTCCACAAAAAGACTTGCACAAGAGTATTCACAGCATCTTTGTTCATAATAGCCCCAAAGTGAAAACAATCTGGGTATCCATCAACAGGAAAGTGATTTTAACACACACACACACACACACACACACACACACACACACACACACACACACACGCTGATGCTTAAACAAAACTGGCATTTGTATATTCAGTTTCAGCATTAAAAAGAAAGGAACTGATACATTCAAACACCATGAATCTCAAAAACAATATGCTGAGTAAAAGATGACTTACCCCAAAGAGTATATGCTATATGATTTCATTTATCTGAAATTCTAAAGCAGGCAAAATTAATCATGGTGAAAAATAATTAGAACAGGGGTTGCCTCTAAGAGTGACAGGGATAGGATTGACGAATACGGAGCATGGGGAACTTTTCTGAGATGATGGAAATGCCATATATTTTTGTTGGGATTTGGATTTCATGGTTGTATTCACTTGCTAAAACTTATTGAATGATTCACTTAAAATTAGTGTATTTCAGGAAGATGCCTTCTTCATCACAACAGAAGGGAAGGAGAGAATCAGGCTGTTTCCCTTTTATGCTACAGTGTTCAGGGATTAGGTTTTATTCGTCTTTGATTCTTCATCACTGCCGGCAGAGTGCTCTCAGATATAGTCTGCTTGGTAGATGTTAGTTAAATTAATATGTTTCTGTGATCTTCTCTATTTTCTGTTAAACATTTTTATAAACTATAGTAAACAATAATTTTATAGTAACAATAGGTACTGATGCCATTTTCAAGAATTTTAATAGGTATGTGTTAGTTTTAATTCTCACAATATTTGTGTGGTTCAAGTAGCACAGAGTCAAAAATATGTAGCTTAAAGAAAGTGAGGCCAATTTCTGACTCTCTCCGCCTGCTCAGATTAAGAATTGTGGTGCGAAGTGCATGCTCTGAGTAAGTGTCGGAGAGTTTCAGTGATGTGATTACCGCCTGTTAATGAAAACCATTTCAGTCTGGTCTTCTGCAAATCGCCATGTTTAATTAGTGGGATATAAACCCAACTAGTTTTGTGAAGGAATTTGAATCTGTTTATTTCTCAAGGCAATTTTCTTAAAGGCAGTGAATTGGAAGTAGAAACATCTATTAGAAATCCTAGTCATTTTAACAGAAAGAAAGAAAAACCAGCTGACCCAGTTCCTTACTTTAAATTCCCCTGACCAGTGTCTTCTTCCTTGGGAAGTTGTCCAAGAAAGATAAGTCATCCCAAGTCCTCATCAAGAAATGTCTCTTTGGGTTGGATCATAATTTTCCTTGCTTTAATCAAACTCCCATCTTAAAAAATAAAGCAAAAATGTAAAAAAAACCCAAGAAGCTGCAGACCTTCACTCCAAATATTAATTTTCTTATTTTATTCAAAACACAATAATTCCAACTGCAGAATCTAATCTGTTGCCATACTCTATCTGATAAATCTTCTTCCCATGTTCTTCATCTATTAAATATAAAACTGTGTGTGTGTGTGTGTGTGTGTGCTTTGTAGTAATCTGGATGACTCAGCTGTAACCTTCATAATACTTCACTTGTCATTGGATTTATTTACCTTTCTTCTTTTAAAAATGTTGTCAAAATTATGTTAACAGAACCTGGGTTCCTAAACTAGTTTTAATAAACTCTTATTCTTTAGCATTATTGCATTAGATATAATGGTCCGTAAGTTTCTGTCTTGAAGGTGAGAACATTACTGATGCCAGAGTGTTATAGGTTGTATTGTTTCCACACCCCACAAATTGATATGTTGAAGTTCTAACCCCTAGTACCTCAGAATGAGAACTTATTTGGAAATAAGGTTGTTGCAGATATAATGAACTAGGGTGAGGTCATTCTGGAGTAGAGTGGGCTTCTAATCTGGTACAAATGATGTTCTTATAAAATGGGCAATTTGGACACAGACACATACACAAAAGAAAACTATGTGAACATGAAGGCAGATATCAGCCAGGGAAGGCTAAATATGGCCAGCAAACCACCAGAAGCTAGGAGAGAGGTATGGAACAGATTTTCCCTTGTAGCCCCCAGACGGAATCAATCCTGCCAACATCTTGATTTTGGACTTCTAGCTTTCATAAGCCTGAGACAATACATTTCTATTGTTTTAAGCCACCCAGTTTGTGGTACCAGGAAGCTGATACATAAAGCAGTAATAGGCCCACTTTCAATGTAACCAGGAAGTAGGAGAAGAGAAGTTATAGCTGATTAAAAATTCAGTTATTTTGCTGAATCCGCCCTGAATCTTACTAACAAACCATTTCACCAGTGAGAAATGCCAGACAGACATGTCTGTGTAGGTAGCCTTTTTGAGACTCCTGAGTCTCCCTGTCAGCTGGCACCTTACATGTCACCACCAAACTTGGTTGTTAGACATTGAAAATGGTGGCTGCAGAGGAATCCCAAGGCAATGAAGGGATTAGAGAGTAATGAAACCCTGAGTAATGCTGGATTACACTTGTTGGTGATTTAAGACCGTGGAGCAAGAAATTTGGGGCTTTTTCCATCAAATGAAAGCTTTTCTGTTTTACTCCTCTCTTTCCTTTACTCCTTTTTTAGCACTGAACTTTCTGGGGGGGGGGGCTTGGAAAAAAATTAGCTATTGATAGAAGAACTATTTAAGACTGTATGTATTCTGTTTCTCTTATCCTTTTCTTCAACCTGCATGATGCTGAGATATTCTGAATAAATTAATTGTGTTATTTGGATGTGGGTTTGTGGGGTGTTTTTTTTTTTTTTGCTTTTAAAAGTGGTAGAAAATTTAACTTAAAGTAAAATGAACTTTTATTTTAAAATTGAGAAAGTCCAGGATTGTTGTGATGGATTCAGAAATGACTAAGTCCAGGAATTTAAGTGAAATTGATAGAGAACTGTTTCTTTCCATTTCTCAGCTCTGTTTTCTTCTCTCTTGAGTAGGAGATGTAAAGCTATAGAGAGCCATACTGGAACACCCCCCCCCCCCAATAGGGACTCCCTAGAAAGTCCTGACATTCACTCTGAATGGACCAGCTTAGGTCATGTGCTCACTTATGAGTCAATCACTCTGCAAATTCTTTAGATTGGCTTGGACTTGGGTTACATATGTGTGTCTGGAGTTCTGATGGAGCATGGATTAAAGTCAGGGACAGATGTTGTAACAAAGAAATTCAGAGGTTGTAATTATAATCATGGGGAAATGATTCTGTTCTAGTAAATACAAAATAATTCTACTAATTAACTCATCCAAAAAAGTTTAATGTGAACAACTACTCTGTGGGAAGTACTATGCTAGGGACTGAGTATCAGAGTTGAATAAGATATGTTCCTACTTTTGAACAGTTTATAGTCTCCTGGGGAGGCAAATGTGTATATAAGCCAATAAAAATTTTGTATGCTATGTGTTGTGTAATAGAAACACAGGTAACATGCTACATGAAAAGAGAGGAGGTTCTAAATTTTTTTTTTTTTTTCTGTCTGCCACATGGCAGGTCTAGGTGTAGGTGGAGATGTTTAGAAGGGCTCCACAGACGCTGTTTGAACATACCTTGAAAGATAAATAAAAAATGAAACAGAGCCATGGAGGCAGAGGAACAAGATATTTTCTACCTGTTATAGACAGGAGATACAGCTTTTGTGAGGCAAGCATACCAACCACTAAACTACAGAAATGAAGACTTTAGACCTTATTCTCTAGTTGTTTATGTGCCTGTCCAATCCTTAACCTTATGGTTCTGTTTTCTTTCTTTTGTTTCATTGTAGGTGAGTAGTCAAAAGTGGAGTCTAACAGACCTAATGTGTTTAAATGATAGGAAATTATCTCTTTAGTCCTTACTGCAAAGCTATCTCATGAACATAGAAATAGCATTTAATTTTACCCTAATGCTGTTTTATGGCTCCATATTATCTTTTCTGCATCTTTTCTATGGGAATGTCTCTTTGTAAATACTTGAATTCACTGGAAACTTGAAATTTTTAATGTGCATGCCTATTAGTGTTTTTATACTGTAGTAGTTAAGGGGAGTGACTTTAAAATAGATGATCTTCTGTTTGATCCTGGATACCCATCACCAGCTGTGGGATCCTAGGAAATTGAATTCTCTAAGCCTCTGTTCTATCATAATAGTATAACCCCTTAGGATGTTTATGATGATTAAAGGGGACAATCTATGCAAAGTGCTTAGCAGAATTTTGGGCACAAAATAAATGTTCAATAAATATAACTTGATGTTGTAATAACCAAATTCCTTTAGAGAAGGATTAGCACAGACCCATTTTATCCAGAAAAGTTATCTCCAGTATCTAATTTAAAGCTGCTTCAATCATAAGACCCCATTGCTTAAAACCAGTTTTTACTGATCGAGTGTTGGTCTCAGGAGTGGGTGAAACAGGGTCCCAATCTTGGTTCTGCCACAGTTAGCTTGAGGTTGGGCCAGAACCCCAAGCTTACCCTCAAGACTTCAGTTTCCTTATCTGTAAAATGACATAAATGACATCTATTGGCTTCCAACTAAAAAATTCCGTAATTTGGATAACATGGGGAGCTCTCTGCAAAACACCATCTTGCTCATCAGTCCAGGGTTACATCAAAAAATGTATTGTTATAAGCAGTATATTCAGGCATTAAATCAGAATATGAAAATGGTGATTCAGCAAATGTGTTATAGTTCCATTTTATGGTGGTGCATTTTATGGAGGCATGTACAGTAAACATCAACTACAGCATGGACATGCCCATTTAGGTGTAAATATATGTATATGTGACATTCATAATCCTATAAATAAGCCTGTGGGTATACAAAGAGAGAAAAATATGTTTAAATGTTTATTTTCTAAGCCTGGCTCTAAAGATTTCACTTTCAAGCTCTGTGAGCCTACCAGAAAAATGCTGGCCTCAACTAAAAACTTTGAAATGTGTCTTCGTAGACAGTAGACTCCTAAAGATGCAGTGAGTCAAGGCTGGTGTAGTTGTCATTTCAGGAATCTTGAACTCAAAGTGAGGTCCATTTCCAGGTATGATTCTGATGGTATTACCTAAGCTGAAAGGGATATGCTTCCTATAATACAAGATCAATTCAAATGCTTTTGATAGTCTTCAGAAAAGAAGAGCCAAGCATAGTAAACAGAGTAAGAGCTAGGGATTCAGAAAGGTCTTGTAGCCTTAAATTCATTAAAACGTTGTTTGAGGGCAATATTAATCCTCAGTGGCCTTTTGCCTGCTCCAACTGAAGTAACTACTATCCTAGCAGATGTGTTTACTTGGTTTTAATGCTGACATATATCATCTGTTATGCACAGTGGGCAAAAGAATTGGACACCTCTAGTGTACACTATGATAAAAAATAAATACAATAAAACAAAAACAAACATAAAAGAAACCTATTTTCCCAGAAGATTATCTGAACTTGGTATATTTTAAAGGGGAGAATGCATAAGCTTAATCCCCTGGAAGAGCTGTCTACTGTACGGCATGGCAGTTGGGACTGTTTCTGCCATATTGGGAGGAGAATTGTGAAGATGACCATAGGGTAGGTACTAGGAAAATTTGGATTACCCGAGGTAAGCAGAAGAATGGAAGTAGAATATAAACCGGTAGGGTATTTAGAAAAGAACACTTAACAATGAACCAGTAGACCCAGGATGAAGCCCTGAATCCTCCATTAATTAAGTCAAAGACATTAGCCAAGTCACTTAACCTCTCTGAGTTTTATCTGTAAAATGGAATCTCTTGCATTTGTCTAGCTTACCCCACATTATTGTGATATGTGGGGTATGCTAGACAAGTGATATAATGTGTTAAAATGATACATAAACTTAATTGGCTAATTCAAAATTTAAATCTTCCACATCCATGAGCATCTAAAACACTATGAGGAGTACCTAGATAGAAGACAGGTTATTTTTCTTCAAATTCTTCCAGTGTAGTTTGGAAACAAGTCACATACATAAATCAAATAGAGATGAGAGAGACAATGAACGATGGTGTCTTTTAAACTACATATGCACAGAAGCTAAAGGCATTGAGTATGTCTATTGAATTTTATTCCCTCCTCTTCCAACAATTTCCTCCCTGGACTTTTGTTTGGCTATACTTCTAACAGATTCTTATGTAAATATTCCCCCAAGGCTTCCTCCCAACCCTCTTTGTTGTATACTTTCTCACAGGGTGGATTCAATTACTTTTCTATTCAGGCAGGGTGGACCTTCCAATGGTCTTCACTAATACCAGCTACTTACAACCAGTAGCTATTCTAACTGCCCAGTGCTCATGCCTTATTGCCTGTAGTCCATGCCAGACTAGTTATTAATTCTCACCTTTGCCTTGGGTAACTCATGCCCCACATTTCCTATTTACTTTTCAAGAACTGCATCTGGAAGTCTCACCAACCTGTCAAACCTAATCACTAAATCTGAACTCACTGTAGGCTCTGCACAAACTTTCTTGCCTCTAGTGCTTATTTTGGTATATGGCATGATGATTTTCTTTTCACTCAGGCCTGAAAACTAGAGTGGATTTTTTTAGTTGTCCCTCTCCCTCCACTACTCAATAATTGCTCTACTTGTCATTTCTGCTTTGTAATACCATGTCCCCAACACCTTCGCTCCATTCTCACTTCCAGTACCTAAGTTGAAGGCTGTTTACCTGAATCATTGCACTTATTTCTCTGCTTCCAGTTCATCTTCCCTTATCTTTCCCCTTCATAAACAGTGTTTCCAGATCAGTCCTGATTACGTCAGTTTCGATTTTTAAAAAAATCTTCAATACTATTTCAACATTTAATAAAATCACCAATCAAAGGGCTTCATGTTGAGCCCAAAAACCTTCTCTTCCATATTTCTATTCATGCACTCTATACGCTGCTCAAATGCACAGAAATCGTATTCAGTAATGGACAGCCAGAAAACACATCATGGAAGAAGTAGTATTTGTCAGGATCCCTGCAATATGCTTACATAAAACCCTGCATTGATCCCTCATAATACTCATCTTAACACTAGATTACAAGCCCAAATCCACCCACCTCTTGTTACCTTCCCTGATTTCCACACAGTAGAATGTGATTTCTCCCTATATGGAAACTTCATAGGGTTCTGTCCTGTTTAAAATTGACTTACCTCTTTCTGCCTGTCATTATAGTTATTTTTTTGTATACTTGTCATTTTCCCTTTTTAGATTTCAAGCTCTTTGAGAGTAGGGACTTTATATTTGATTCTCTGCAATATATTCATTCAATACTCATTGAATTAGAAATTTCTAACAGGTAAAGTAATGCTTGTTTTGATTCTCATTTCTAAGGATGTAATTGAAATAAAGTCATAAAATATTACAAATATATGTAGTTATATATATTATAAATGTATACAAAAAAACCATCATCAATTCTGAATGAATTTTTCCTCTTATAAACAAATTTGAAGAAACAATTGCTACTAATTGTGCTTTCTTGTCTAACATACTTTAATATAGCATTTTATTCCATTGGAAAGTAAAATCAGTGCTTCCAGGGAAATTAAAATTGGCTAACCTATTTATTTTTTTGATTCACTCTCTAGCTGGGCACGACCTAAAAAGGGCTGTCAGGGGCTTCCCTGGTGGCACAGTGGTTGAGAGTCCGCCTGCCGATGCAGGGGACGCGGGTTTGTGCCCCGGTCCAGGAGGATCCCACATGCCGCGGGGTGGCTGGGTCCGTGGCCCGTGGCCGCTGGGCCTGCGCATCCGGAGCCTGTGCTCCGCGGCGGGGGGAGGCCACAGCAGTGAGAGGCCCGCGTACCGCAAAAAAAAAAAAAAAAGGGCTGTCAGTTCACATACTTCTCTTTCTGAAATCAACATGGCAATTTTGGCAATGTTCCCGGGTGTTGGTGTTCCTGTAGATGTTTAAACTCAGTTAAAATTTCACATACAATAATGGATTCTATTAATCTCTTTAAAACATAGTCACTCTAAACGACATGGCAGTTAAATGAGATGAAGAGACATGGTACCCTATCAGGATACAGAGTGAAGTTAGAAGTCTTTGGAATATATCTCCATCCACGGAGGTCACCATCATGAAGATAAACTACCTTCTTTTCCCACAAGATGGCCCTTGGTGATATTATCTGAACCAGGATTTGATAATGGATGGACCTTAGGTATAAATTATTATGAATGTACATACAATTTTAATGTCCATTCCTTCTTTCAATATAATTTTATTAAATATCGACAATGTTCTGAAGATAGCTAAACCTCTAGAGAAGAATTTTTCTAAATGTGTTCTATCAGATATTTATTGTAATGGATGATATTTGCAAAAATTTTTTAAACAAATTCTTTGGTCAAATAATTTTGGTAAATGTTTCTATCCCCCTTTTAGAAATGTACATGCATATTAGTATACTAAAGGTTCAGATAAGTCAAGCACCAAAGAAACACGCTTGACTTTGTTTCATCCAGCTCCTCCCACACTTTTTTGACTGGGAGAATTATGTATGTCCTCTCTCATCCAGTTGTTCCAGTTACCAATAGATTCCCCTCTGGAAAATAAACCTGTCAGATTTAGCATTGTCTCAGTATAGCTTACAAAGTCTTGCCACATTCTGACATAACACACATGGAGGGAGATACGATGTCTCATAGGAGGATGATGCCGTGTTTGGGTGACAATCAGGATATCAGTTTTCACCCTTACTCACCATCTGTTCAACTCTAAAATAGTCACTTTACCTCTCTGGACCAAATTATTTCCATTGTACAAAAGTGAAATAACCACGGATTTGTATTCTAATGGTGAAGATTAGACCTTATTATTTCTTGATGCTATCACTGCCAACTTTGAGATTGAAGATATATGCTTATAATACCACCAGGATGAAATATAAACTGTAGTGCACTTAAGAAGTTATGAACACAGGACAAAGAACATGTTGGGTGTGGTTAGCATGCAGTTGGTGTAGCTCACTGAAAGAGCTACAGCCCTCCCAAAGGGGCATCTGAAGAATTTTAGTGATTTTTTTCCCTTAGTTTTGTTCAATATAGCACTAATAGTTTATTACTATTCAGTCATATGATTTTAGATTTGGCTATGCATGTCTCTGAAACAACTGGGGAAAAAAAGACTGATTTGGGCAATTGAAATAATATGAAGTGTCATAATAAATAAAAGCTATTATAAAGTTTTAGGGATCCAGGGAAAAATGAATTATGGTGATATTTAATATATATTTGATCCACAACAGCTATTTTGTGGAAACCCAGTGAATTAATCAACACTATTTCAGAGGTTATGGATACAAACAAGGGATTTCTACCACTTTAAGACTAAATACTCTGTGCTATACTTACTCTCTTTTTAATGTAAGAATGATTTTTTTTTATCATTATTATTAAGAGAGGTAAATTTGTTACTTGGGTCCTGTGTCTGAAACTATATAGCTGTGTGACATTAGATGATACCACTTTAACTTCTGTGGTCCTCATGTTTTTTACATATGTGGTGAAAGACTTCGACCATACATACTTTGGGCCTAAAAATCTCTTATTCTATGAAATAATGTAGATATGTCAGAATTATGGTCAATATGAAGGTAAGTCAATTCAATACACCATATTTTCTACTTGCCCCAGTTGAAAATGTGTGTTTAGCATGAGGTTATTTGAGAATACCAATTCATGGGTAAACTCAGTTAATAGCCATTTTGGGCCAATGTGCTTTGGGTGAACGCATGATCCAAGTGGCTTTGAATATATATTTCAGAGATTGCAACAGTCTGATAAGTCATTGGATATGAATAAGTTACAAAAGTGACACCACAGCTCACATGGTACAAAACTGAGTTGCATGGTACTTTTTCAGAGCCAAAGGAAATATCTCACAGAAAATATTGTAGAAAAAGTATATGTTTGAGATATGGAAATAATAATCTAGATACAGTTTGAATCACTTTCTGTTATTAAGCTGAAGGGACTAGTTTAAAGGTGCAATATGTAATAGATTGCCTAGATTTAAAATCCTATGCTACCTCCTACTAGTTATGGGCTTAGTGGGAGTTACCCTCATTCTCTGTGTTACAGTTTTCTCATCTGAAAAATTAGAATACTAATAGTAAATACCATACAAGACTTTTCTGATAATTAAATCTTAAAATGCATGCAAAACATAGTACCTGGATTTTATAAAATGTGCTCAACTAATGTTAGCAATTTTTAAAATTAATACTCGAAATTTCTGGTTTCAATAAAGGTAGAGTAGCTTGATACACACTAATCATTCTGCTAATGACAAGTATAAACTTTGGACAGATATTAAAACAAGTGTTACAAAACAATTATTTTAAAGTTCTGGAGAAAAGCAAAAGAAGGTAGAAACTAAAAGAGAAACAATCTTTAAAGGAAGGGAAATAAACTAAGTGAGTTTTGCAATTAAATAGCTTTTCCCCAAGGGTACCAGTAGCAAAGAAGGAAAAGAACTTGAAGCTGAAATCATCTGTTTTACTGGGACGAAGAGACAGAGGCAGGAATTTGGAGCTGCTAGAATGGCTGGAAATTGAGGGGAACATTCCTTAAAGAAAGATGCCACAGAGGGAAAAGCACCAAAACTGTGTACAAATTCTCCTTAAATATTGGCAGATGCCTTTGCATGTGCAAGGTGATACAAAAGGAACTCAGAAAAAAAGGCTGCTAGAATAAAGACTTGAGTAGAAATTCTGGCAACCTATTGTTAGAGAGACATTTGGAGTTCAAGTCCTAACAAGTTAGAGGAACTTGGTAAACATCTTTGGATTTCCCTTGAAATCCCAGAAGATCCATGCCTTAAGAAGGAGTCAAGGCTACATTCTAGTTCTAAGAGCAAAGCTAGGTTCTTAAGGGACCAATTAAAAGAAAATTACAATTACATCAAGTGAACCTGCTAGTTTTCTAAATCTCTACTGGAATGAAACACAACATTCTTTCAAAGAAGATAGCATAACCCAGATTTTCTACAATATATTACCCATAATGTCCAGTATGCACTTCAAATTCACAAGATATGAGAAGAGAAAAATTGGATGCAAAAATCAAAATGAAGTCAAAAGAAATAGACACATATATGACTTAGATAATGGAATTAGCAATAAAAATTTTAAACCAGGTTTAATAAACATACTGAAACATGGATTATAGATATATTGGAAGACTCAGGAAAATATGGTGAAACTGGGTGAACCAGAAGCGGAGAATCACAGCCAAGAAATGGAAAAACCTAAAAAAGAACCAAATGGGATTATTATAAGAGAAAAATACATCTAACATATAAAAGATATTTGGATCGGCTAGACAGAGCAGAGAAAATAATCAATAACTACAAAGACAGATCAAGAGAAATTATTTAAACTGAAACAAAGAATTAAAAATATGAAAATAAAAGCCAGAACAGAGCATTTGAGACTTATTACCTAATACAAAATAGTAATACGTAATCATGGTTCCCTAAGTGGAGGTGAGAGAATAAGAAATAAAACAAATATATGAAGAGATAATAGTCAAAACATTTCAAAAATTAATGGAAAATCTCAGGAAACCCCAAGCAAGAAAAATACAAAGAAAAACACACCAACGGGCATTATTGTCAGACTGTTGAAAACCAAAGATAAAGAAAAAAAAGTTAAAAGCAGCTAGAACAAAAAAAAAGATTCATGGTATTACACTAAACAAGAATAAGAATGAAGACTCATTTCTTATTGGAATAAAGTCAAAGACAGATGATAATAGAAAATTATCAAAATTTGTATGGAGACACAAAAGACCCCGAATAGCCAAAGCAATCTTGAGAAAGAAAAACGGAGCTAGGAATCAGGCTCTCTGACTTCAAACTATACTACAAAGTTATAGTAATCAAAACAGTATGGCATCAGCACAAAAACAGAAACATAGATCAGTGGAACCGCATAGAAAATCCAGAAATAAACCCACGGAACTATGGTCAATTAATCTATGACAGAGGAGGCAAGAATATACAATGGAGAAAAGACAGTCTCTTCAGTAAATGGTGCTGGGAAAACTGGACAGCTATATGTAAAAAAATATATAATTAGAAATGAAATGATAACACTCTTTAACATTATACACAAAAATAAACTCAAAATGGATTAAAGACCTAAATGTAAGACTGGGTACTATAAAACTCTTAGAGGAAAATACAGACAGAACACTCTTTGACATAAATCACAGCAATATCTTTTTCAATCCATCTCCTAGAGTAAGGGAAATAAAAACAAAAATAAACAAATGGGACCTAATCAAACTCAAAAACTTTTGCACAGCAAAGGAAACCATACATGAAATGAAAAGACAACCCACAGAGTGGGGGAAAATATTTGCAAATGATGCAACTGACAAGGGATTAACCTCCAAAATTTAAAACAGCTCATGCGGTTCAATATCAAAAAAAAACAACCAAATTGGTACAGCCACTATGGAAAACAGTATGGAGGTTCCTTAAGAAACTAAAAATAGAGCTACCATATGACCCAGCAATCCGACTCCTGAGCATATATCCAGAGAAAAATATGCTTCGAAAAGATACATGCGCCCCAACGTTCATTGCAGCCCTGTTTACAATAGCCAAGACACGGAAGCAACCTAAATGTCCATCAACAGATGAATGGATAAAGAAGATGTGTTACATATATACAATGGAATGTTACTCAGCCATTAAAAAAGAATGAAGTAATGCCATTTGCAGCAACATAGATGGAAATGGAGATTATCATACTAAATGAAGTAAGTCAGACAGAGAAAGACCAATACCATATGGTATTGCTTATATGTGGAATCTTAAAAAAAAAGATACAAATGAACTTATTTACAATACAGAAACAGACTCACAGTCTTAGATAATGACTTAGGTTACCAGTGGGGAAGGGCAAGGGGGAGGAACAGATTGGGAGTTTGGGATTGACATGCACACACTGCTATGTTTAAAATAGATAACCAACAAGGACCTACTGTATAGCACAGGGAACTCTGCTCAATACTCTGTAATAACCTAAATGGGAAAAGAATTTGAAAAAGAATAGGTATATGTACATGTATAACTGAGTCACTTTGCTGTACACCTGAAACTAACACAACACTGTTAATCAACTCCACTCCAATATAAAACAAAATTAAAAAAAAATAAAGATACCTCCTAAGTGCTGGTGGGAGTAAGGGTGGTAAGAAAACTGTGAACCTAGAATTCTAGATCCTATCCTCAAATATCTTTTATAAATGGAGAAGAGATTGACAGTTTTATTTGAGAGGGAGGAGATAAAAGCTGAACTAATTTGTCATAAAAAAAAACTAATAGAATTTCTTCAGGGTGAAGAAAAATAATCCATCAAGGAAACCTAGATGCAAGAAAAGATTAAGACAACTGGAAATAGTAAATATATGAGTATATAAGGATTGTATTATTCTTAACTTCTTTAAGTGTCTATTGATTCTTTAAAGGAATAAATAATTATATTCATAGAAATAAAACATCTGATAATAGAAGCAGAGTGGGTAAGTTAAATTATACATGTTAAAGTATAATATTAATTTAAGTTAGACAATGAAAAGTTAATGATTCAAAACAAACATTGAAAAATTAAACAAAGAAATGAAACTAGTAGCTTAAAAGGGGAGATAAAATGAGGTAATGTAAAATACTTAGTAAAAAAGAAGGAAGAAAGGAACAAAATACCAGACAGGACATATAGAAAATAAACAGGCGAAATATAGACTTAAATCCAATATGTCAGTAATAGCATTTATTATATATGGACTAAACGCACCAATTAAAAGAAAGAGATTGTCAGACTGGTTTTAGTGATGAGTGGTACTAAAATTATATATAAATACGTAGACTGGCTGAAATGAAAGGATGAGAAAAAATAAACAAAGCAAGCAGTAATCACAGAAGAGCCAATTAATAGCAGATAAGGTAGGCATTAAGAAAATGAGTATTACCAAGATACAAAAGAAGAACATTTTATAATGATAAATTATTTTCCTCAAAAATTAATAGAGTACAGAGACAAAACTCATGAAAGGACATAGAAAAATCGTACAACATTAGTAACAAGTGTGACCAAATTGACACTGCTGAACACTACCTGAAACAATTTCAGAATACATTTTTTCAGGTGCATATAAAACATTACTCAAAATAGACCATGTGCTGTACTATAAATTAAGCATTAACTGATTTAAGATTGAAAACATACAGCCTGTACTCTCATACCATAGTGGAATTAAATTGGAAATAACAAGAAAATTAGAAAATGTCCAAATATCTGAAACGTAAGTGACCTACTTCTAAATAGTCCATGTACCAAAGAAGAAATCATAAGGAACATTTTAAAATGTTAATGACAATGAATAAAAAATTTAAAAATCCTGTTTAGCAGGAAAGTTTTAGCTTTAAATTCATATTTTAGAAAATATTAAAGGTTTAAAGTAAGCAAATATCTCAAGGAATTTTTTAAAAAAGGATAAACAAACTCAAACAGAATAAAGCAAATAAAAATAAGAACATAAGAGATTTAAATACAGAATAAACAATGCAGAAAATTAACAAAGCCAAAGTTTGATTTCTTTGAAAAAATAATAAAATTAAAAATATTGATAGAATCGATAGCAAGACACAAAGAAAAAAGAAGAAACACAAATTAACAATATCAGGAAGGAGACAGGGTGTATCGCTATATAGCTTACAGACATTGACAGGATAGTATGGGGCTATTATGAAAAACTTTAGTCTAATAAAGTCAGCAATGTAGATGCTGACTACATGGATAGTCTCCTTGAAAATTACAATTCACTAAGAGTAACACACAAAAAAATTAAAATGTAATACCTTGTAACTATTAAAGCTGTGAACTAATTACTAAAAATTTTCCCACAAAGAAAACTCCAGGACCAGATGGTTTTACTGGTGAATCTTATCAAACATTTAAGGATCAAATAATAGCAATTTATAATAATTCTTTCAAAAACAGAGGAGGAGGGAACATGTAACAATTTGTTTTTTAATTAATTTATTTATTTATTTATTTTTGGCTGCATTGGGTCTTCGTCACTGCACACAGGCTTTCTCTAGTTGCGGCAAGCGGGGGATACTCTTCGTTGCAGTGTGCAGGATTCTCATTGAGGTGGCTTCTGTTTGTTGGGGAGCACGGGCTCTAGGTGTGCGGGCTTCAGTAGTTGTGGCACATGGGCTCAATATTTGTGGCTCACGGGCTCTAGAGCTCAGGCTCAGTAGTTGTGGTGCACGGGCTTAGTTGCTCCGTGGCATGTGGGATCTTCCCAGAACAGGGCTCAAACCCATGTCCCCTGCATTGGCAGGTGGATTCTTAACCACTGCACCACCAGGGAAGTCCCCAACTTGTTTTTTGAGACCATTACAATAACTCTGATACCAAAACTGACAATAAATATTAGAAGAAAATAAAATTTTAGATAGCATCCCTTATTAGCATAGATGCAAACACTTTAATGAAATGTTAACAAAATCCAATAATACATAAAAAAAAATGATACTACTCTAGAACTAAATTCTTGGACTTCTTCCAGAAACACACACTTGGTATTACTTTTAAACTCAATCAATATAATTCATAACATAAGAAGAATGAAGAAGAAAAATCATATGATAATCAATGTAAAAAAATACCTTTGATAAAATTCAATAACTGCTTTTAATGAAAACTTGTAGCAAACTCGAAATTGAAGAGATATTATTCAATCTAAAATTAATCATCTACAGAATGAACCTACAGCTAATATCATGCTTTTAGAAAAATATTTAATACTTTTAAAGATCAGGAACAAGGTAAGGCTGTCATATTTATTCACTCCATCAAGATAGCAGTTAGGAAGGGTGTGACTAAAAAGCTTTAATGAATAGGAGATATAACAATTCATTTAGAAAAAAAATCTTTGGTAAACTCTAATCACTAATATATCGAGGAGTTTATTACATCTCAGCAATGGCAACATTTCAGCTAAAAAAAAAACCTAATCTAATAGCTGTGGCTGCCTGTAATCCTATGTTGAGACATTTTCTGAGATTTGTCTAGGCTCAGAGCACCATGATTGATCAGTGCTGTGTGCTCTGGTCATGGCAAGAGGAATAGAGGGCACATTTTCCAGGAGGTCCTCCAATAGTCTTGACAAAGGACAAAGAAGCTTAGCATTGAATAGCTGTAGTCTCAAAGCAGCTAGTGCCCATATTGGATAATTCCATTGGTAGCCAGATTGCCTTCCCTTTGGTTCTAACTCTGCTTTGTTGAGTTACATAAAACTTGAATTCTTTTTCCAATATGTTATCATTTCGGGTATTTGGAAAAATCTATCAATTCTTATTAAGTCAAATAGTCTTTTCATTCTGTTGTTTCTCCTAATCCCAGGAGCTGTTTCTGCTTAAAAATGCCAAGGGGCGGGGCTTCCCTGGTGGCGCAGTGGTTGAGAGTTCGCCTGCCGATGCAGGGGACACGGGTTCGTGCCCCGGTCGGGGAAGATCCCACATGCCGCGGAGCGGCTGGGCCCGTGAGCCATGGCCGCTAAGCCTGCGCGTCTGGAGCCTGTGCTCCGCAACGGGAGAGGCCACAGCAGTGAGAGGCCCGCGTACCGCAAAAAAAAAAAAAAAAAAAAAAAAAAAGCCAAGGGGCACCCTTCTGCTAGAGGGTCAAAACAATATCCCATTTATCATTGTATCCCTAGACCTAGAATGTGCTAGAAGTAATGAAAATGTGTTGAATGAGTAGGATACCTTACTTTGTCCAATTGTGTAGTTAAACTTTGTTGCCCCAAATTCTTAATTTTTAAAAAAACACTCTCTCCATGCTGTAGAAATATCTAGTATACCTAGTAGTAAATTTACAAAGTTTTCAAAGTAATATTTCAGGTGTCAGAAAAAAAAAATTTAACTATGTACAAAATGAAATCAGAGCACTTCACACTGCCTGTGTATGGTCCTGACATCTTATGTCTGGTAGTTTGAGTTACAAAAGCAGATGTTTGTATCACAACACAGCTGCAAACATAATTTTATTTTTCCATTGCTACACTATGCTGAGTACTAGGTTAGATGATTTTACGTATTTGATCTTATTTAGTTTAAGAAAGGATTTATAGAATATTACAGTTCTGGGTGTTGCTCCGCAGTTATTTTCTTGTCTTGTATCTTTCCATTAACATGGTATATAAGCTTGAATAAACTTTCTTTTTTTTTAATTAATTTATTTTTGGCCGCGTTGGGTCTTTGTTGCTGCGCACGGGCTTTCTCTAGTTGCGGCGAGCGGGAGCTGCTCTTCGTTGCGGTGCGCCGGCTTCTCATTGCGGTGGCTTCTCGTTGCGGAGCATGGGCTCTAGGCACGCGGGCTTCAGTAGTTGTGGCACGCAGGCTCTAGAGCACAGGCTCAGTAGTTGTGGCACATGGTCTTAGTTGCTCCACGGCATGTGGGATCTTCCTGGACCAGGGATCAAACCCATGCCCCCTGCATTGGCAGGCAGATTTTTAACCACTGCGCCACCAGGGAAGTCCTTGAATAAACTTTTAAAAAATTAATTATTAGCTTCCTCATTTCTAAACTATAGACAGGGATAGTGTTGCTTTCACAATTTTATCTCTAGTATATAGTTAAACGTCTGGCATATAGTAGGTGATCGATAAAACTTTGCTGATTAAATGCATAATAAAATGAATTAAAACACCCATCTCTACCTTGAACTCTTTGCTACAAATTCAACACTGATGCCTTCTTGTTCTAATAACCAATGGCAAAATTGTAGGATTTGAACAGTTGTTTTGTTCCAAGAATTCTGTTAGACACTTTATGTATTTTATCCCTCATCCCAATCTTACAGGGTCAAAATTTCTTTCATTATATGCATGGCTCTCTATCCACTACTCCTGCCAAAACAATACACATTCAAAGTAATTTCTTTTAAAATATCTCGAAATTTGTGGATCAGAAGACGAATGCTGTGTCGCTTATAAATAACAATTTTGCACAGTCAATTAAACAAAAGCACTGCATAAATAGAAAATGCTGTATTAATTAAGATGATATCTATGCTTCTGGTGAACATTTCTGAAAAATTACAAATTGATTTTATTCTATTCTCTGTTATGATTTTTTAGCACCATTATATTCAAGATAGTTTCTATTGTGATACAAATGTAACTATTTGGAGGTAATAGAGCTAAAATAAATTATTAACACTGATTTATATTATAATTTACTTCCAGGACAAATAATTTCATCCGTAAGTCTGTGTCAAAAGTGCAGTGCTGGGCTTCCCTGGTGGCGCAGTGGTTGAGAGTCCGCCTGCCGATGCAGGGGACACAGGTTCATGCCCTGTTCCGGGAAGATCCCACATGCCGCGGAGCGGCTGGGCCCGTGAGCCATGGCCGCTGAGCCTGCACATCCGGAGCCTGTGCTCCGCAACGGGAGAGGCTGCAACAGTGAGAGGCCCGCGTAATGGAAAAAAAAGAAAAAGTGCAGTGCTTTCAACATTCATCATACGAATCATTTTTCACATCTTTTCATAATTTAACTATATTTACTCACCTAAATGACTATAAAATTCACAGAAAATAATCAGGGAAAAATGATTGTTTCATTTTAGTATGTTCATAAGTATATTTGTGAAGTTGTTATGTACTGTAATACTGTATTATTCCATAATAAAATGTTTCCGTAAAATCAATTTTTTTTTTTTCGTGGTACACAGGCCTCTCACTGTTGTGGCCTCTTCTGTTGCGGAGCACAGGCTCTGGACACGCAGGCTCAGCTGCCATGGTTTATGGGCCCAGCCGCTCCGCGGCATGTGGGATCTTCCCGGACTGGGGCACGAAACCGTGTCCCCTACATCGGCAGGCAGACTCTCAACCACTGCGCCACCAGGGAAGCCCAAAAATTATTTTTTATTACAGTCATTTCATCCTGGGATGAAATTGTTTAATAATAATGTAGTTATCACATTTTTTCAAGATTATTAGCAGGTCTAGAGTAGAAGTATATCTTTTAATTCATTCCCCAAGATTATTATTTGTTTATTTTTAATTGGCTCCCAAGGTGTCTTTTCTATTAGAAGACAGTGTTCTTTCTATATGAAGAAATAATATTAAGCAAACATTTTCCTTCTTTTCTTCTCTCTTTCCATTCTACAAGGTTCTTCTATAACATGTGACGTTTCTAGCAAAATACCTCTGATCTCTTCATCTTCCTCAGCACTATATAATTTAACATCCATTGCTAAGGATAACAGTCATCAATCAGCACAGTCATTGAGGAGTAGAGGCAAGGTTAAAAAAAAATCAACTAGCTTACTTTTTTCTTGGGTAAAGTGTAAATTACTATTCATGATTTACAACTTGGGTCAAAGGTCATTTCCTCTACGCAGCCTCCCCAACTTCTCAGACAGAGTCATCTATGTGCTTCTCTGACATTCCTGTCCCTCACATCACTGTCACATACCATACATGTAATATGAACACACTGGCAGTTCTTCAGTGGCAGAAACTTGTATTAATCCTGGCACCCCGCCCCTCTGGGGCTTAACACAATATTCTGCACAAAATCAGAAATCAATAGACATTTGTTCAGTGAGAAAACAAAATAAAATAAAATAATACAATATAAGAACAGTTAAAATTTTCATTCAAAAAGAAAAGAGAATATACTGTTCTTTTTACTAATAAACTTCCTCTTTAATAGAAAATGATTTCCTGCACGAGATTTTAAGCAACTTAATCCTATAGACAATAATTATTGTTCCATTTATAAACAGGGAGTCATGAAATAATAGAGTATATGGTGATACAATACCATCCCACTTCCCACTATAGTTTCTTAGAATAGGATGTTTAAGATAAGTTAATTTCTTCTAATTAAGTCAGAGCTTGTAATACTCCCAAGAACTGATTATTAGTCACTTTTTAAGTTATCACTGATCTTAGAAGGGAAGGGACTACACATGATAATATATTACAGTGACTTCTAAAAGGCAAGATATTTTGACTTATACATAATAGAAGATGCACTGGTGGCTCAGAGGATTTAAGGCAAATGCTAGAATTAGCAACATACTAGTAAAGAACTAGTATCCCAATTTCCTGGTTTTAGGTCAGAGTTTTGTTATTGTTCTATGTAAATGTGTTAAAAGATATGCTTGTTCTCTTTCATTTACGTTTCTAGCGGGAGGAGGAGACTTCCCATTCTTAGGGAAGAATATTTGAATGGACATTTCCTCCCTTCACCTCCTCCTTTCCTCCATTCCATGCCAATAACTATCAATTTAAGGATATAACTTTAGCAATAGGTTTCTCAAATCCATGATAAAATTCACTGCATTTCTAGCCGCCACATTCTCCGGTTCTGCTTTACGGCGACCCTGAGAACTCTTCATTTGGCTAATTACATCTATTTATCAATTTGTTAGAAATCTTAGAAAGGAGGGGTGGGCGATCAAGCGGCACCACATCTCCAAATGTTGGAACAATTTCACCCATTACTTTATAGCCTCCCACCGTCCCACTTCAGATTCTAGAGTGCTTCCCAGTCTTCCTCACACCATGGCACATACAGAAAATTGTTTTCTTCCGCAGAGGAGGCGGCCTGGCAGCAGCCAACACAAGGATCAGCTACCCTAGACTCAGACTGCTCCCCCTCAGGTGCAAAGACAATCTCTTATGGAGTGCTGACTAAACTTGACACAAGGCGCTTTTTTAAAAATTTTAATGTCCTCTTTGTTTCTTTAACACAGTTGCTAAAGAGTGGTAATCATAAGGAAAAGGTTTTCTCACTGCAGGAGCCTCAAAGACTCATGGAAATTTAGAATCTAGCCTATTATAACATTGATACCAGTAGAGGCCAGTCTTACTTAACTGGTATTTTGATATGACAATTATAACTATTCTTATCTATTCCTTAAAACAGACATCATTAGGCAACTAGAGAAGGGTAGAGTGTTGCAATTATTTGTGTACTTCTAATAAATAACACTTAATATTTTAAAACATCTATTCCTCAAGTGAGTCCTTATTAGGCTAAAATCATGGAAAACAAGACTATGTTTGGGTTATTTATCCATTTGAGAAGCCTTTGTCATTTATTCAGAAGGATTAGTTTCTTTTTGTTTTGATTCCATCCCCGTCCTCCAATTAAATTATCAAGTACCAACTGATTTATCTGGAAATGTATTATACCTATAAATGTATTATCTCTATGAGGCTCTATAATTCAGTGCATGATCTAGATAAATTAACCCCATCATCTATTGGTTTACTTGATCCAGAATCTGAAAAGTGAGGTTTTGGGAATTAAAGAAACTTAAGGCAGAAAGTCCTAAGTAAGCATCTAAACTAGAGATTGGCAATTTTTTTCTGTAAAGGATCAGATAGCGAATATTTTTGGCTTTGTGCGCTAGACAGTCTTCCTAAGGACTGCTCAGCTCTGCTGTTGTGGTACAGCAGAAGTGGCCACAGACAAAACCTCAATGAATGAATGTGGCCAGATTTGGGCCACAGAGTGTGGTTTGCTGACCTCTGATCTACATTCATCTCCATTTGTAGATAGAGAGAGTGCTGTCCAGACAGGACATACCTGTCTCTGGTTTCAGATCAGTGGCGAGAGGTCAGATCTCCTCCCAATTGTTCACTCTTTGCATTCTGTTGTATTACTTTTTTTTCTGGCAAAAAAGAGGGAAACAAATGGCATTAAAATCATCAGGGGTGTTTTATTCTGATATGTCAGTATTAAAATGTTAAACAAATACTAATAGCTAATATTTATTCAGTACTATGTATTAGGTAAAATGCTTTTTAACATCTTTATTGGAGTATAATTGCTTTACAACGGTGTGTTCGTTTCTGCTTTATAACAAAGTGGATCAGCTATACGTATACATATATCCCCATATCCCCTCCCTCTTGCATCTCCCTCCTGCCCTCCCTATCCCACCCCTCTAGGTGGTCACAAAGCACCGGGCTGATCTCCCTGTGCTATGAGGCTACTTCCCAGTAGCTATCTATTTTACATTTGGTAGTATATCTATGCGAACTTTTTACATACATTTTATTTAATCCCCATTCAACCCTATGAGGTAGATACTTTTATTATCTCTCGTGTAGGTATAGGAAACTGAGGCTAAGGTAAATTGTACAGGACATAAAGACTATAATTGGCACAGCTAAGATTCCAACCCAAATACCAAAGCTGGGCTGCAATCCTACTCATCCATCATATCATATTGTCTCCATTGGTGAATGTGGTGGACATTTATTGTTTAGGGTCATCCAGCTCTGATTTCATATTATTTGATAAATGTAATGTAATCATAGCGACCCAAAGATATCAAGTCTTGATCCCTGTAACTTTTAAACTTTATATTTGGGAAGAGGATCCTTGCAGATGTAATTAAAGATTTTGAGATAATGTAATTATCCTAGATTTCCAGGTGGGACCTAAATAAACTCACAGATATTTTCATAAGGAAACTCACAGGTATTTTTATAGAGAAACAAGGAAGAGGAGGCAATGTGACCACAAAGGCACACAGCAGAGTAACCACAAGCCAAGGAATGCTGGGAGCCACCAAAAGCTAGGTGAAGCCTCGAAGAGACTCTTCCTTAGAGGAGTGGAAAGAAGGGGTGAGGCCCTACTGCCTGATTTTGGGCTTCTTGCCTCCAGAACTATTAAAAAAAATGTGTTTTGTTTGAAGTCACCAAGTCTGTGGCAATTTGTTACTGCAGTTTCAGGAAACCACTACAAGGAACCATACCCTGATGTTCCTCTTGATCACCACCCATTCCCTACTCTTTACTCATGTGCTTCTGATTGAAAATGAATACACCCTTGTTTCTAGGAGTGGTGCATTTGACCAGTCCGAAACGCATCACAAAATTACATTCCTTTGGCCATCATAATTGGCTCAGGAATAGATACATAAACTGGACATCCAATTAAAGTGAGTATGTGAATTTCATAGCTATTGGAGATAGATACTTTATCTTTCCTGCTTGAAAAAAGAGCATGTAGTTTAAGGACTACCTGGCAGACATCCTGCAATCATGAGGGGAGAGGTTGCAGAGAGCAAATTCGCCCTTTCTCCACCATCTTTGTTCTGTTCAGAACCTCAGTAGATTGGATGATGCCCACCTGCATCGGTGAGGGCAATCTTCTTTACTCAGTCAACGGACTACGTTCTTATATCTCCCAGAAACACCTTCACAGACACAGCCGGCAATAATGTTTTACCAGCTATCTCGGCATTGCCCAGTCAAGTTAACATAAAATTAACCATCACAAGTGGTTTCTTTTGAGCCCATGCATAAAGCTTCAAGTAGGGTCAGCTGTTAGGCTTCCTGATTTCATAAGGCCCAAAATTTCGTTTACAGTTAAAGCCAATTAGAATTGAGGTTTCTGTCATAACATCATAAAGACTCCTAATGTACAACAGGCTAAACATTTCAAAAATTTCTATAAATAAAAAACATAAATATTTATTTCATAATTTTTAGCCTCATTGAAAATGCAAACTTGGTCAGAAAAATATTTGGCACATAAAAATATTTTGGGCAAAATCTAGTTTATATTTAATCATAGTGCTTTCTGTGAGGAAAACAATACAATGTATGTGTTCATTCTTCATTCTCTATCTGCTGAAATGGTGAGTCTCACCACCTAAAAATCATTTTATCACTTTCTATTTATTCTCTAAACCCACATCTTTGCTTTCAGCATTTACGAAACTCTTATGATTTTGTCACTGTATATCCATTTCTTTATTAATTTTTTTCTTCCTTTTTCATTTTTTTTTTTTTTACTATGCCCATGTTTTTATTTTATTTTTTTAACATCTTTATTGGGATATAATTGCTTCACAATGGTGTGTTAGTTTCTGCTCCACAACAAAGTGAATCAGTCACACATATACACACGTCCCCATATGTCTTACCCCCTGCGTCTCCCTCCCTCCCACCCTCCCTATCCCACCCCTCCAGGCTGCCACAAAGCACCGAGCCAATATCCCTGTGCCATGCTGCTGCTTCCCACTAGCTATCTACCTTACTACGTTTGTTAGTGTCTATATGTCCATGACTCTCTCTCGCCTTGTCACAGCTCACCCTTCCCCCTCCCCATAACCTCAAGTCCGTTCTCCAGTAGGTCTGCGTCTTTATTCCTGTCTTACCCCTAGGTTCTTCATGACATTTTTTTTCTTAAATTCCATATATATGTGTTAGCATACGGTATTTGTCTTTTTCTTTCTGACTTACTTCACTCTGTATGACAGACTCTAGGTCTCATTACAAATAGCTCAATTTCGTTTCTTTTTATGGCTGAGTAATATTCCATTGTATATATGTGCCACATCTTCTTTATCCATTCATCCGATGATGGGTACTTAGGTTGTTTCCATCTCCGGGCTATTGTAAATACAGCTGCAATGAACATTTTGGTACATGACTCATTTTGAATTTTGGTTTTCTCAGGGTATATGCCCAGTAGTGGGATTGCTGGGTCATATGGTAGTTCTATTAGTAGTTTTTTAAGGAACCTGCATACTGTTCTCCATAGTGGCTGAACCAATTCACATTCCCACCAGCAGTGCAAGAGTGTTCCCTTTTCTCCACACCCTCTCCAGCATTTATTGTTTCTAGATTTTTTGATGATGGCCATTCTGCCTGGTGTGAGGTGATACCTCATTGTAATTTTGATTTTCATTTCTCTAATGATTAGTGATGTTGAGCATCCTTTTATGTGTTTGCTGGCCATCTGTATATCTTCTTTGGAGAAATATCTATTTAGGTCTTCTGCCCATTTTTGGATTCGGTTGTTTGTTTTTTTGATGTTGAGCTGCATGAGCTGCTTGTATATTTTGCAGATTAATCCTTTGTCAGTTGCTTTGTTTGCAAATATTTTCTCCCATTCTGAAGGTTGTCTTTTCATTTTGTTTATGGTTGCCTTTGCTGTGCAAAAGCTTTGAAGTTTCATTAGGTCCCATTTGTTTATTTTTGTTTTTATTTCCATTTCTCTAGGAGCTGGGTCAAAAAGGATCTTGCGGTGATTTATGTCATAGAGCGTTCTGCCTAAGTTTTCCTCTAAGAGTTTGATAGTATCTGCCCTTACCTTTAGGTCTTTAAACCATTTTGAGTTTATTTTTGTATATGGTGTTAGGGAGTGTTCTAATTTCTTTCTTTTACATGTACCTGTCCAGTTTTCCCAGCACCACTTACTGAAGAGGCTATCTTTTCTCCATTGTATATTCTTGCCTCCTTTATCAAAGATATGGTGACCATATGTGTGTGGGTTTATCTCTGGGCTTTCTATCCTGTTCCATTGATCTATATTTCTGTTTTTGTGCCAGTATCATACTGTCTTGATTACTGTAGCTTTGTAGTATAGTCTGAAGTCCAGGAGCCTGATTCTTCCAGCTCCATTTTTCGTTCTCAAGATTGCTTTGGCTAGTCAGGATCTCTTGTGTTTCCATACAAAATGTGAAATATTTTGTTCTAGTTCTGTGAAAAGTGCCATTGGTAGTTTGATAGGGGTTGCACTGAATCTGTAGATTGCTTTGGGTAGTATAGTCATTTTCACAATGTTGATTCTTCTAATCCAAGAACATGGTATATCTTTCCATCTGTTTTTATTATCTTTAATTTCTTTCACTAGTGTCTTACGTTTTCTGCATACAGGTCTTTTGTCTCCCTATGTAGGTTCATTCCTAGGTATTTTATTCTTTTTGTTGCAATGGTAAATAGGAGTGTTTCCTTAATTTCTCTTACAGATTTTTCATCATTAGTGTATAGGAATGTCAGAGATTTCTGTGCATTAATTTTGTATCCTGCTACTTCACCAAATTCATTGCTTAGCTCTACAAGTTTTCTCGTAGCATCTTTAGGATTATCTATGTATAGTATGTCATCTGCAAACAGTGATAGTTTTATTTCTTCTTTTCTGATTTGGATTACTTTTATTTCTTTTTCTTCTCTCACTACTGTGGCTAAAACTTCCAAAACTATGTTGAATAATAGCAGTGAGAGTGGGCAACCTTGTCTTGCTCCTGATCTTAGAAGAAATGCTTTCAGTTTTCACCATTGAGAACAATGATGGCTGTGTGTTTGTCATATATGGCCTTATTATGTTGAGGTAAGTTCCCTCTATGCCTACTTTCTGAAGAATTTTTATCATAAATCGGTGTTGAATTCTGTTGAAAGCTTTTTCTGCATTTATTGAGATGATCATATGGTTTTTCTCCTTCAATTTGTTAATATGGTGTATCACATTCATTGACTGGTGTATATTGAAAAATCCTTGCATTCCTGGAATAAATCCCACTTGATCATGGTGTATGATCCTTTTAATGTGCTGTTGGATTCTGTTTGCTAGTATTTTGTTGAGGATGTTTCCATCTATGTTCATTAGTGATATTGGCCTGTAGTTTTCTTTCTTTGTGACATCTTTATCTGGTTTTGGTATCAGGGTGATGGTGGCCTCATAGAATGAGTTTTGGAGTGTTCCTCCCTCTGCTATATTCTGGAAGAGTTTGAGAAGGATAGGTGTTAGCTCTTCTCTGAATGTTTGATAGATTCACCTGTGAAGCCATGTGATCCTGGTCTTTTGTTTGTTGGAAGATTTTAAATCACTGTCTCAATTTCATCGCTTGTGATTGGTGTGTTCATATTTTCTATTTCTTCCTGGTTCAGTGTCGGAAGGTTGTGCTTTTCTAAGAATTTGTCCATTTCTTCCAAGTTGTCCGTTTTATTGGCATATACTTGCTTGTAGTAATCTCTCATGGCCCTTTGTATTTCTGCAGTGTCAGTTGTTACTTCTCCTTTTTCGTTTCTAATTCTGTTGATTTGAGTCTTCTCCCTTTTTTTCTTCTTGAGTCTGGCTTCCTGTTTATCAATTTTGTTTATCTTCTCAAAGAACCAGCTTTTAGTTTTATTGATCTTTGTTATTGTTTCCTTCATTTCTTTTTCATTATTTCTGATCTGATCTTTATGATTTCTTTCCTTCTGCTAACTCTGGTGCTTTTTCGTTCTTCTTTCTCTAATTGCTTTAGGTGTAAGGTTAGGTTGTTTGAGATTTTTCTTGTTTCTTGAGGTAGGATTGTACTGCTGTTAACTTCCCTCTTAGAACTGATCTTGCTGCATCCCATACGTTTTGAGTCGTTGTGTTTTCATTGTGATTTGTTTCTAGAATTTTTTATTTCTTCTTTGATTTCTTCAGTGATCTCTTGGTTATTTAGTAGCATATTGTTTAGCCTCCATGTGTTTGTATTTTTTACAGTTTTTTCTTCCTGTAATTGATATAGTCTTATAGCATTCTGGTCGGAAAAGATACTTGTTATGATTTCAATTTTCTTAAATTTATCAAGGCTTGAATTGTGACCAAGATATGATGTATCCTGGAGAATGTTCCATGAGCACCTGAGAAGAAAGTGTATTCTGTTTTTTTTGGATGGATTGTCCTTAAATATCAATTAAGTCCATCTTGTGTAATGTGTCATTTAAAGCTTGTGTTTCTTTATTTATTTTCATTTTGGATGTAGATAATTTTTTTGAATGATGCTTTTGTATTTTACCTCTAAACAAAAGATTTCACCATAAAAATCTGCCTCCAAAATCATAATATCTCTTCATAGTTGGTATATAATCAAAATGTTAAAACTAACTTAAAATTCAAATCTTCACTCTGGAAGTTTAAATATTTTTTAGAGAAAATCAGTATCTGTTGTATGGGATAACACATTCAAGAGGGCTTTTTCAAATTTATTAAATGCCAATCGATAGTATATAATGATGACATCATTGCTTCATTAATTATCCAACATTTAAGTTTTCCCAGGTTAGTTTCAAAACAATCTTCTTTTGTCAACCCCTAAAGAAAGAAGATGGCCGAACATGTGACACAAACTTTTTAAAAAAGTAAAATGATATGTTAATTATTTCTCAATAAAAGTGGAAAAGGAAACAATACATCCATTAAGTATGCATATATGACAATCATTACAGCATTATTCCTTTTTAAATCTGTAGGTGTTTGAGTTGTTTGTTAAGAAAATTACTGAATATATGAAGTTTCTGATAAAGACAGCAGAAAAATAAGTTAAAAACTCTTTGCAATAATCAGCATAGCCATATTGTCATGTAAAATAAAATTTATTTTATAGTATAGCTCTCATGGTTCCCCTACATCTAGAAATGTTATTGTGACAACTATTGCTAATGCACAGAAGTAATGGAAAATGTGGGATAATTTGACCATATGGAATATAAGAAGTTGAAAACTTTGGACAGCCTGACCATATGAAAAAAGGCTCCTTGATGCATTTAGTTAGATTCTGCCTGTGATAACTGAGCTAACTGTCTGAATAACAGTGCCCACCACTTATTACACAGCTGACAGAAGTGATTCTATGATTAACCTGGGTTGGTTGTTTCTATGGCTCAAATCACTGGATTTACAGAATTGTTCTGAACATCAGATTTTGCTCCATCTTGGAAGCATGTTCAAAATATAACCAGGAATATAGTATGCATATCATAGACACAGTTTTGTGGTGTGCACACATGGGCCATGATTTGGACGTGCAAAAACGAAGACTTCTGTTTGGTCTGTTGCTTTGGGAATAGATGTCGGTGGAATTAATCTCTCTGCATGTGTCATCCTTCCTATCACTGGTACCATGAGCCTCTTTCCAGAAGATGTCTCCTTTTTCCTTCATTGCTGTATATGGGTATTAAGTTCCACATTCATCATTTTCTGCTGTGTTTTAATTTTTTGGTTATATGGATATGTTAAAAATGGTTATAGCATTGTTTAGATAGAGCAGACTAATAAAAGGATTATTGAACTTATTTTACTTCTTAGTTCACATGTATGGAAACTACAACTATAGTAACTTGAGTTCTGAGACCAAGAACAGAATAATAATTTTGTGCTATACTTATGATGGTCTTTCCTTTGCATTTTTGCTTTGACACCTAAACTTTTTCATTTTTCTGGAGATAAAGCCTATGATTAATAATTTTTCACTTTCATTGTTGTTCATAAAGTTTTAAATCAGTTCTGTAATTAACTGAACAACGTAGACTTACAATCCAAGCCTTGAATTAAAGTTTGTATATGTACTATTGAAAAAAATATTAAACTTTCTCTCATCTTTTTCTATGAATACAGCAACACATATTTGCATGTTACAAAATTCAAGGCATTGTTCAAATATTTCCAAAGTAAAGAAAAAGCAACTTACACATTTAACTAAATTCATAAGTTTCATATAGGTTTTTATATTGGTTCAATAACTTCATTGAAGTATATCATAAACAGTATCCTGCCTGAGCACTGTTGTCTTGATTTGTATATAGAAATCAATATTTTAACATACCAACAGTTCATTTTGTGTTTCCAGCTTATCTTCATCAACATTTTACCTGAGAAATCACACAATTGTGAAATTCACCTTTTCTTTATTGCAGCAATAACCAACTGAGACTAAAGGCCATTCTGGTCAAAGACACAAAGGAGAAATACAATCATTGATTACTGAACATTTCAGCTCCTCTCTTCAAAGGCACAAAAAGCACAAAGAAAGTCAATATAAAGCAACGAGTACAAAGTGGTGCTTTACAAGAGATTATATGGAAATTAATAATACGAACACTACTCCTTTTTCATTTCTAATTCTATTGATTTGAGTCTTCTCCCTTTTTTTCTTGATGAGTCTGGCTAATGGTTTATCAATTTTATTTATCTTCTCAAAGAACCAGCTTTTAGTTTTATTGATCTTTGCTATTATTTCCTTCATTTCTTTTTCATTATTTCTGATCTGATATTTATGATTTCTTTCCTTCTGCTAACTTTGGGGTTTCTTTGTTCTTCTTTCTCTAACTGCTTTAGGTGCAAGGTTAGGTTGTTTATGGGAGCCTGTTTCTTAAGGTAGGATTGTATTGCTATAAACTTCCCTCTTAGAACTGCTTTTGCTGCAGCCCATAGGTTTTGGGTCATCGTGTCTTCATTGTCATTTGTTTCTAGGTTTTTTTTTATTTCTTCAGTGATCACTTCGTTATTAAGTAGTATATTGTTTAGCCTCCATGTGTTTGTATTTTTTACAGATCTTTTCCTGTAATTGATATCTAGTCTCATACCACAGTGGTCGGAAAATATAGTTGATACAATTTCAATTTTCTTCCTTTACCAAGGCTTGATTTGTGACCCAAGATATAATCTAACCTGGAAAATGTTCCATGAGCACTTGAGAAAAATGTGTATTCTGTTGTTTTTGGATGGAAAGTCCTATAAATATCAATTAAGTCCATCCTTTTTAATGTATCATTTAAAGCTTCTGTTTCCTTATTTATTTTCATTTTGGATGATCTGTCCATTGGTGAAAGTCGGGTGTTAAAGTTCCCTACTATGAATGTGTTACTGTCGATTTCCCCTTCTATGGCTGTTAGTATTTGCCTTATGTATTGAGGTGCTCCTATGTTGGGTGCATAAATATTTACAATTGCAGAAATACAAAAGAACATGAGAGATTACTACAAGCAACTCTATGCCAATAAAATGGACACCCTGGAAGAAATGGACAAAGTCTTAGAAATGCACAATCTGCCAAGACTGAATAAGGAAGAAATAGAAAATATGAACAGACCAATCACAAGCACTGAAATTGAAACTGTGATTAAAAATCTTCCAACAAACAAAAGCCCAGGACCAGATGGCTTCACAGGAGAATTCTATCAAACATTTAGAGAAGAGCTAACACCTATCCTTCTCAAACGCTTCCAAAATATAGCAGAGGGAGGAACACTCCCAAACTCATTCTACGAGGCCACCATCACCCTGATACAAAAACCAGACAGGGATGTCACAAAGAAAGAAAACTACAGGCCAATAACACTGATGAACACAGATGCAAATATCCTCAACTAAATACTAGCAAACAGAATCCAACAGCACATGAAAAGGATCATACACCATGATCAAGTGGGATTTATTCCAGAAATGCAAGGATTCTTCAATATAAACAAATGAATCAATGTGATACACCATATTAACAAACTGAAGGAGAAAAATTATATGATCATCTCAATAGATGCAGAGAAAGCTTTCAACAAAATTCAACACCCATTTATATAAAAACCCTGCAGCAAGTAGGCATAGAGGGAACTTTCCTCAACATAATAAAGGCCATATATGACAAACCCACAGCCAACATCGTCCTCAATGGTGAAAAACTGAAACCATTTCCACTAAGATCAGGAGCAAGACAAGGTTGCCCACTCTCACCACTCTTATTCAACACAGTTTTGGAAGTTTTAGACACAGCAATCAGAGAAGAAAAGGAAATAAAAGGAATCCAAATAGGAAAAGAAGAAGTAAAACTGTCACTGTTTGCAGATGACATGATACGATACATAGAGAATCCTAAAGACACTACCAGAAAACTACTAGAGCTATTCAATGAATTTGGTAAAGTAGCAGGATATAAAATTAATGCACAGAAATCTCTGGCATTCCTATACACTAATGATGAAAAATCTGAAAGTGAAATTAAGAAAATACTCCCATTTACCATTGCAACAAAAAATAAAATATCTAGGAATAAACTTACCTAAGGAGACAAAAGACCTGTATGCAGAAAATTATAAGACACTGATGAAAGAAATTAAAGATGATACAAATAGATGGATAGATATACCATATTCTTAGATCGGAAGAATCAACATTGTGAAACTGACTCTACTACGCAAAGCAATCTACAGATTCAATGCAATCCCTATCAAACTACCAAGGGCATTTTTCACAGAACTAGAACAAAAAATTTCACAATTTGTATGGAAACACAAAAGACCCCGAATTGCCAAAGCAATCTTGAGAATGAAAAGCAGAGCTGGAGGAATCAGGCTCCCTGACTTCAGACTATACTACAAAGCTACAGTAATCAAGACAGTATGGTACTGGCACAAAAACAGAAATGTAGATCAATGGAACAGGATAAAAAGCTCAGAGAGAAACACATGCACATATGGTCACCTTATCTTTGATAAAGGAGGCAGGAATGTACAGTGGAGAAAGGACAGCCTCTTCAATCAGTGGTGCTGGGAAAACTGGACAGGTAAATGTAAAAGTATGAGATTAGAACATTCCCTAACACCATACACAAAAATAAGCTCAAAATGGATTAAAGACCTAAATATAAGGCCAGAAACTATCAAACTCTTAGAGGAAAACATAGGCAGAACACTCTATGACATAAATCACAGCAAGATCCTTTTTTACCCACCTCCTAGAGAAATGGAAATAAAAACAAAAATAAACAAATTGGACCTAATGAAACTTCAAAGCTTTTGCACAGCAAAGGAAACCATAAACAAGACCAAAAAACATTCCTCAGAATGGGAGAAAATATTTGCAAATGAAGCAACTGGCAAAGGATTATCTCCAAAATTTACAAGCATCTCATGCATCTCAGTATCCAAAAAACAAACAACCCAATCCAAAAATGGGCAGAAGTCCTAAATAGACATTTCTCCGAAGAACATATACAGATTGCCAACAAACACATGAAAGAATGCTCAACATCATTAATCATTAGAGAAATGCAAATCAAAACTACAATGAGATATCATCTCACACTGGTCAGAATGGCCATCGTCAAAAAATCTACAAACAATAAATGCTGGAGACGGTTTGGAGAAAAAGGAACACTCTTGCACTGCTGGTGGTAATGTGAATTGGTACAGCCACTATGGAGAACAGTATGGAGATTCCTTAAAAAACTACAAATGGAAGTACCATACGACCCTGCAATCCCACTACTGGGCATATACCCTGAGAAAACCATAATTCAATAAGAGTCACATACCAAAATGTTCATTGCAGCTCTACCTACAATAGCCAGGACATGGAAGTAACCTAGTGTCTATCATCAGATGAATGGATAAAGAAGAAGTGGTACATATATACAATGGAATATTACTCAGCCATAAAAAGAAATGAAGTTATTTGTAGTGAGGTGGATGGACCTAGAGTCTGTCATACAGAGTGAAGTAAGTCAGAAAGAGAAAGACAAATACCGTATGCTAATACATATATATGGAACCTAAGGGGAAAAAAATGTCATGAAGAACCTAGGGGTAAGACGGGAATAAAGATACAGACCTACTAGACAATGGACTTGAGTATATGGGGAGGGGGAAGGATAAGCTGTAACAAAGGGAGAGAGTGGCATGAACATATATACACTTCCAAACGTAAAATAGATAGCTAGTGGGAAGCAGCCGCATAGCACAGGGAGATCAGCTCGGTGCTTTGTGACCACCTAGAGGGGTGGGATAGGGAGGGTGGGAGGGAGGGAGATGCAAGAGGGAAGAGATATGGGAACATATGTATAACTGATTCACTTTGTTATAAAGCAGAAACTAACACACCATTGTTAAGCAATTATACTCCAATAAAGATGTAAAAAATAAATAAATAAAAAATAAATCCTAAATCTACAATGTTAATGCTAGTGCTGACACCCCATAGGCTGGTTTTGTTTTTTTCAAATTTAAACCTCTGAAAAAAAGTGAGTTAATAAAAAATTATTTCACAGGGAAAGAAATAATAATAATACGAACACTACCTGTGTAGAACTGGATGGTGAAATCTACGCCCTAAGAAATTGCTTAGCCATAAATTCCTCCTTTGTCTTCCTTCCCAAAGGACTTATAGAAAAGAAATATGCTTTTTGGAATATTTAATTTGCCATTTTGCTGTCAAACAATAATCATTGACAAGCTAGAGTTGGGAGCTGAGGTGTGAAAATGGAATGATAGCTATGAAGAAAAGTCCTCCTAAAATTTTATGTAGGTGTTAAGTCAGTAGTCAGTAAATGGCCTCCACTTACACTCTGGCGATACATCCTTAGAACATATGTCCGGCATCAAAGACTATTCCCTGAAACATCCTTGGATCAAACCAAAGTCAAGTGACATGTGTGAGGCTGAACAGATCTGTGAAGATGACATTTTCAGGAACTGGAAGAGCTCTGAGATTCTCACACTCTGAATACGGAAAGGACACAGAAGGTGCTGAAATATCCCATGTCATCACTTCCTGGCGAGACTGGCACGTATGTGAGTGGTTTTAGACCCTCTACTAAGACACCTCTTTTGATGGAATTATATTGGTGAACGTAAGGATCCAGTTTTTCTCATGTAAAAATCTAGTCTTTTAAAAATCCATGTCTCTTCTGAAGTGCAAAAACAGGAAGTCTTCTAGCCAAAACACATTCAAAAGTAGATTGAGGCCAAATCAAGTAAAAGATTGCAGAAATGCCTGCTTTCCATCCTTTTACACTCTCATTCACACAACTTTCCTTTCCTAGGGCTCTCTTCTGAGGCAAGCAGCTTCCTTGAGATATTGGCAAGAATCTTCCCCAAAAGTACTGTGAACTTGAAAGAAAAATGGTATTTGTAGATATTCAAAAGTATCACTCACCTCTCTGCTAGACCCAAAGTGCCTCTTTTCTTCCAATTTGACTTCCATCCAGACAGAGTGAAGAACTATATGCCAGAATACTTCAGGCTGATATACCTGAATTGCCTCATTGGAACCAATCCCTAAAAGCCTTTTCAGTGTTATAGGTACAAACAGTTTAACTGCTACCAAGTTAAGAATGTTGTACTTGGTGTTAGGATCAGTGAGAAGAGTACTGAATAACCCTGAAAAAATGTTACAAGCGTTTGAGAAATAGTTGTATTTGAGTGCAATTTAAAGTACATGGATGCTAGCAATGCTTATCACAAAACTCTGAAAGAACACCATGTTATAATACATTTTGCAAATAAAACAGAGAAAAGAAATATATTCTCCGTGCCAGAGGGAAACGGCTTGACACTGAGTTCTCACAATTGAAGTGCTGTATTTGTAAGGGAGTATGTACCTCTAGTAGATATAGAAACAAAAGATAATCTTTTATCCATCTGTTGTCTAGAACATATAACATGTAGCTTGTAGGCAAGTGAGAGAATTATTCACAGGCTACCATTTCTACTTCTCTGCTATCCAAATATCAGTGATGTGGCTGGAATTAAGTTCTAGAAAGTCTGAATCTCTGCCTTCAGAATTTGAAGTCATCAACTTTAAACACTCTGATTGAATTCATATTTCTTGTTAGCCTTTTAGTCTTTTGCCCGGGGAATTCATTTATTTTTAACAGACAGAGAGCTCATACTTGTTTACATAATGGAGTATAATTTAATAGAGCAAAATTCCATGATAGTTAAGTACCACAGAGTACAAAGTAATGAATTTAGGAATTGCCAACGTTTTCCATTAGGCTTTAAAAGCCTTAAGAGCCATGGGTTGTAAAAATATATTTTAAAAAAATCACTCTTTGTAACTGAATATCTGTTGTACTGGACAATCCCTTGCAGTGCTATTGTCAACATCAACATTGCTAGAGCATTAGCAATGTAATTGGGAGAGAAGGAGGTGGGGGGAAAGGTGAGCCAGGGAGGTGCAACAGACTCCTTTAATAAAAAGGGGAACAAAACAATTTCTAGATTTCTAGTATAGTGAAAGAAAACATGTTCATTAAAAATAAAAAAGACAACCCTCAGAATGGGAGAAAATATTTGCAAATGAAGAAACTGACAAAGGACTAATCTCCAAAATTTACAAGTAGCTCATGCAGCTCAGTATCCAAAAAACAAACAACCCAGTCCAAAAATGGGCAGAAGACCTAAATAGACATTTCTCCAAAGAACATATACAGATTGCCAACAAACACATGAAAGAATGCTCAACATCACTAATCTTTAGAGAAATGCAAATCAAAACTACAATGAGGTATCACCTCACACCACTCAGAATGGCCATCATCAAAATATTTACAAACAATAAATGCTGGAGAGGGTGTGGAGAAAAGGGAACCCTTCTACACTGTTGGTGGGAATGTAAGTTGATACAGCTACTATGGAGAACAGTATGGAGGTTCCTTGAAGAACTAAAAATAGAACTACCATACGACCCAGCAATCCCACTACTGGGCATATACCCTGAGAAAACCATAATTGAAAAAGAGGCATGTACCACGGTGTTCATTGCAGCTCTATTTACAATACCCAGGACATGGAAGCAAGCTAAGTGTCCACCGACAGATGAATGGATAAAGAAGATGTGGCACATATATACAATGGAATATTACTCAGCCATAAAAAGAAATAAAATTGAGTTATTTGTGGTGAGGTGGATGGACCTAGAGTCTGTCATACAGAGTGAAGTAAGTCAGAAAGAGAAAAACAAATACCGTATGCTAACACGTATATATGGAATCTAAAAAAAATTAAAAAATAAAAATGGTTCTGAAGAACCTAGAGGCAGGACAGGAATAAAGACGTAGATGTAGAGAATGGACTTGAGGACACGGGGAGGGGGAAGGGTAAGCTGGGACGAAGTGAAAGAGTGGCATGGACTTATATACACTACCAAATGTAAAATAGAGAGCTAGTGGGAAGCAGCCTCATAGCACAGGGAGATCAGCTCAGTGCTTTGTGACCACCTAGAGTGGTGGGATAGGGAGGGTGGGAGGGAGTCACAAGAGGGTGGAGATATGGGGATATGTGTTTATGTATATCTGATTCACTTTGTTATAAAGCAGAAACTAATACACCATTGTGAAGCAATTATACTCCAATAAAGATGTTAAAAAAATATATCTGAATAGGTAAGGACTCCTGTATTCACTACAATTGGATATGGGACAAGATCTATAATTCAGAGATTGGGTAAACTTCTCCCATTCTAAGTATGCAACAATTTTCATCTGGCCTAGATTAAATTATTTTATAACATATAGAATACAAATTCACACCCAAAACGGAAATATGTTTCTGTTCCATTTGACTGCTTAACTATAGATGGTAGAAACAATAAAGTTTGAACTTTAGCTGTGCAAAATATTTATATCAAAGAACTGAATCTTACTTCTAGCAGCATGAGCACGTTGCAAGCAATATAGGACAGCTAAATGGTTTGAGGTAGTTCCTTTTTTCACATCTGGATATCATATGTGCAAAATGATTATCTGATGAAAAGCTGGACGAATTCACATTTTTTTCTAATTAAAAGAGCTTTTGATATGAATTTTTAAAACTTTGTTAATTTCCCCCTTGTCATCCTTTTTCTATTTTCTCGTTAAGTAAATTGAGAGCAAAATAAACTTATAGAAAAAGATGAAAGTAATAGCCAAAATCCAACCACTCAATTGTCAAACAGTGAATAGATCTGTTATTTTAAACAATTTTATAATTAATTTTAATTATATTTAAATATGCTTATGTCAAGTAGCAAAACTTTATCATTTTTTCATTTTTTTCTTTCATCAATTTTTATGCCAAGAATATGCTTACTTTTTATTAATTTATATAAATATAATTATTATTTGCTTATCTTCATTTTGCATCAATACAAAAGAATCATCTTGATTTAGAAGACTGATTAAAAATATAACTGTTGTTTAATATTTTCCTCTGTCAAGGTTCTTTTAAAGTTTTATCTTAATAGACCAGATAAATTTAATGTTTCATTCTCCCTTAAAGCTGCTACTGTAAATGAACATTTTTTGGTTGCTATGGAAATTTTTAATTATGAATGTATTCTCTCTTGCTGAAATAAATTTTTTTTAATTAATTAATTTATTTATTTATTTTTGGCTGTGTTGGGTCTTCGTTGCTGCATGTGGGCTTTCTCTAGTTGTGGTGAGCAGGGGTTACTCTTCATTGCAGTGTGCGGGCTTCTCATTGAGGTACCTTCTCTTTGTTTCAGAGCATGGGCTCTAGGTGCGTGGGCTTCAGTAGTTGTGACATGCGGGCTCAGTAGTTGTGGCTCATGGGCTCTAGAGTGCAGGCTCAGTAGTTGTGGCGCACAGTCTTATCTGCTCTGAGGCACGTGGGATCCTCCCGGACCAGGGATTGAACCTGTGTACCCTGGATTGGCAGGCAGATTCTCAACCACTGCGCCACCAGGGAAGCCCTGAAATAAATTCTAAATTTGACAAGTAAAGCTATGATTAATTCATATTTTATTGACATTATTTTCCATTTTTACAAAGTTTTAGTTAAAATCTTGCAAAATTAGAATATTACCCGCTCAAACCTCTCATTTTGAAAACATAATAAAAAGAAAAATGATAACTATTTCTCAAGCATAATTTTATATAATACAAGAGAGAAAGTGTGGTTATTTGTCTACATAATTTTTATTCACTTAATTCATGAAACTCCAATCTGCTGTATTACAGTGCATTGCAATAGTTACCTTGCATTGCAATTTTCAGTTAAATCATTTCAATGGAAGAAAGCATTTATGGACTATAAAGTATTAAACTTACAAAAGCAATTTTTTCCCAGTGCTTTCAATAATAAAGATACTTTTATAGTCTTAGTGTATATCATCATGGTAAGAAAAAATAACTAATTGGTTTATCGGAACCAACTGAAAAAAAAAGATTTCCTTATTTGTTCTTCAAGCCGCACTGTTCTGAGTTTCTTGATCTCAATAGTACAGTTTTGCTTGCAGCACAGTTTGTAACCATGAAGAGTATATTTAAAATAAACAACAATAGGAATAAGCTATTCAATTTTAAAAATAGAAGCCTCTACTGAATAAAACTTTCCTACATTTTAAGATACTGGATGATAACCTGAGCACTGTTGACAGCTAACTGTGGGATCTTAGGCAAGTCCGTTCTTAATTTTGAGTCTCAATTTACCAATCGGAAAACAAAAGAATGGCATATATATTCTTTACGGAGGGACAAACAATATGCACAGATATAAGATTAAGAGCCCAAACCTTTAGGCAGGCAGAGTTGAGTGAAACCTAACTTTCAGAAATGATATGTGAAATGATATGATTTTGGACAAATTACTTCACCCCTATAAACTGTAGCTGTACTTGTAAAATGAGGCTTACCGTATTTGCCAGACAAGGAACCATAAACAGAACTATCACGCTGGGAATATACCAGAGGAGGTGTGTAGCAGGAAACAAAGCAAGATGTGTGACAGGGAGGATTGTGGCATGAGGGAGATGCTGACTCAGACCAAAGCAGAAGCAGAAGAGTTGGTGAGACACGGTTAGATTCAGGATGTATTTTGAAGGAGAAGCTAAGAGAACTTGCTGATTAATTGCATATCAAAGGAGAGGAAAAAAGGAGACTAACTAACTGTTAGATTTTTGACCTGGATAATTAAGTGAATTATATATGATTAAGTGAGAGGGAATCTAAGAAAGCACAGCTGGGAGCAAAGGGGTGCTTGGTGAAATATTAAGAGGTCAGTGTTGACTACCTTAATTTGAGATACCTCTTCTCTAGTAAAGAAAAATTTTCCACTGTGTTAAATACTAAGGAAATAAGACAGTTTCAGAAAGTAAATTTAGTAATATTAAGAGCCACTGTTGATCCAAACAAAAGTAGTTTCTAAGTAGTAGTAGAAACAAAAATTTGATGAGGGTAGAAGGATAAGATGTGAAGACAGAGAAAAATGTGAAGAATTTTCCTAAAAGAGAGGCAGTGATACGGAAAGAAGAGCTGAATAGGGAGATAGGGAAAGGGTCATATAATATATTTAAATTGGGGTATATTATGGCATATTTTACGCTGATGAAGTGACTCAGTACAGAGAGTACAACTGATAAATGTAGTGAGGGATGCAGAGATGATTTCAGAAGCGAAAACTTTGAGAAGGTGAAATGGTGTTGATTTTATATCTATGTATTAAGATTAGCCTTAGAAGGAGCAGGAGTAGTTGGACCACAATTACAAGAGTGAAAGCAGCATATTTTGTTACAGCTCCAGTGGGCTCATATCTCTCTCTCTCTCTCTCTCTCTCTCTCTCTCTCTCTCTCTCTCTCACACACACACACACACACACACACACACAGATCTTCTTTATTTTGAATCATGAAAAAAAAGCCTAAATGTGAATACTGTTATGTAAACTGGGTCATAGGGTAAAAAAGAATAGAAGTTGTAACAATAATCTAAATATGCATGGGGAATAGAGCAGAGATTGTGAAATAAAGGAATCCCATAAGTGTTAGTATTGATATATTTGGAAAATAACTTCCAAAATATTAAAATAATAGCTCCTCATTTATTCAATGTTGTAAGACTGGATTCTTTCTACTGTAGTTGACAGAACCCAGCTCAGACTAAAGGAAAGGAGAATTTATTTGCTCAGGGAACAGAAAAGTTCAGAGATATCTGCTAACTTCAGAAACAGACTAGAGTTCAAACATGTCATTGAATATCTGTATCTCTCTAGAATCAATCAGTGATTTACTCTGGTCACATTTATTCTCAAACAGATTTCTACCTTATGCTGGAAGGTGGCTAATGGCAGCTCCACACTTACATTCTTCCAGCTCAAAAGCTTCTCTGGGAAATATGGCTAACCCTTCCTAATAACTCAAAAACATTCCCAAGACTGAGTCCTAGTAGGCCATCTGGGGTCACCATTTATCACTTCTGCGAAGTATAGTAGGATGCCCCAGAACTGAATGATAGCATCATTTCCACCAAATCCTCATGGACTGAGAGTGAAGTGGTAATTCCAAGGCAATGGATCTTGGTGATTGATTGAAAAAGGCCCAAATATTAAGAAAAATCAAGCGTGATTTCAAGTTCCTTAGTTTGAAAAACTGAGTACACGTTAAAACAGTGAAAATGGCTAAATGTGAAAACAGAAACAGCAGCAATTTTAAGGTAAGAATAGGATAACATCCAGTTTTGAACAATTTACTTTCAGGTGGCATTGGGATAATTACTTGGAATAGTTTAAGAAGAAATACATGTTCATAGATTATGTAAAAAGCTTAGCAAATGAAGAAATTTCTGCTTATATAGTACATTTAATTGTATATATTATTTTGAGTTTTATACAAATAGTATGTTTATAAAAAATCTGCTATCAGAATCCTTGTGTAGAGTACAACAGATGTTTCAGTGTATAACTGACTGCTACAGAGAGCAAGTATGATACAGTGTTTTTTATTCTTTGAGTTTAAATAAATTTAAAAAATAATGATGCTTTAATAAAGATTGAAATAATGATAAAAATCATTATTTTACTAGGGAGCTAAGATTTTCAATAACAAAACAGGTCTGATATGTAAACCATGTATAAACTTAAGAATCTGATTTTAGGTTGGTACAAGTTTAATAAAACATGGCTGCTGTTTCTCCTCTGTCCCCCAAATGACTTTCCCTTCCCCTTGGACAAGCAAAGAAGCCCGAGTTCCAGGAAAAAAAAGCTATGGATACAAAATTTTAAATAAATTGGCCCCTAAGTAAAGGTAGCAAAAGTGTCGATATTCACTCATGCCTCATAGAGTTCCTTTCACACGACTAAATGGCCATGTATTTTTATATTCTCTGTAAACAGGACATAAAATAGCATAATGGTTCAATGAGTTCCATATCTGAAACTGTGGTCCAGTTTAGTCATTTGGGTTCTTTGACTGCAAGCAACAGAGGCTGATTTAGACTAAGCTAAACAAAATATATGTGTATTGGAAGTTACAGTTTAGTCATAAAATCGAAGAGATTATGGACTGAATTATTTCCCCGTAAATACATAAATTGAAGTCCCAATTCCCCAGCACCTCAGAATATGAACTGTATTTGGAGATATTCAATACAATCCTTAAAGACATAATTAAAGTGAGCTCTTATAGGTAGACCCTAATTCAATATGACTGATGTCTTTATAAGAGGAGATTGGACATGGGCGTGCACAAAGGAAAGGCCATGTGAAGACAGAGGGCCATCCACAAGCCTAAAAAGAAACCAACCCTTGATCTTGGACTTCTAACCTCCAGAACTATGAGAAAATAAGTTTATATTGTTTAAGCTTCCCAATCTGTGGTACTTTGTTACGGAAGCCCTAACAAGTATGTTACTGAACAACCAAGTCTCAGAAAGAATGCAAATAAGGTGATCTCCAGGAATTGTAAAAACTAGTGAATAGTTACTTCAGTATCACAACCCATGTACTAAATAAGTGTAAACTCTGTCCGTCTTTACACAAATTCAATCAAAGTACAAAATTCCAGAAGAAAGAATCTGATTGGCTAAGGCTAACATTTCTACCTCTTGGCCAGGACAAAAAATTATCTTGTTTTACAGCTATACCAAAACTGCATAAAACAAGAAAGGGATAGCACCTAAATAATAAATACTTCCTACAACAACTACTAACATCTTTCATAATGTCACACTCTCAACAAAGGAAGATCAAGTATAAAACCCTAAAGTCTACAGAGTAGGAAAAAGACCAGAATATTCTAAGACCAGACAGAAACTCTGCATGTCTGGAGAGGGATGGGCGGGCGTAGTATTAGGCTATAAGATCAGAGAGGAAGGGAGAGAGTGGCCGTATCTTTTAGAGATGGTTTCATAGGTCAAAGAAAGAAGTTTACATTTAATTTTCAGTGCAATGTGAAACCACTGCAGTTTTATTTAGACCCCAGATAGCCAAATAAGACTCAATCTTGGAAAATTGTTTGAGCTATTATGAAGGGGTAGTCATATGTCCTAGAGAAGCTAATGAGCTGGAAGAATGCAAGTGTGGAGCTGCCATTATCCACCTTCCATCACTCACAACAATGTGAATATACTAAAAACTCCTGAATTGTATAACTTTGAGGGTGAATTTTATAGAATGTAAATTAAGTTATATATCATTAAGCCCGTTACTGGAAAAAAAATGGCGATTTAACAGTAAATCAAAATTGAAAATGAACTGATCAGAAAAATTTAAATCTCTTACCACTGACCCAGTCTTTAATGAACGTCTTTGATGTGGGTGGCTTTCAATGGACAAACATCTACAAAATGACTTTCTTTTATTCCTTTGCAGCCAACTGAGTTAGAATATCTCTATTAAACAAACAAGTTCTGTTTCTTGGACACATTTACATCCTTCTGTGAACATGGGTTAAGGTGGGAAAGACTTAAAAAGTCTATATTGCTCCATTTCTCCATCTGATGTAATAACCATAGAAATTTGGATTTTTTAGGTGTAGCATGATGTGCTAAGGAATCTACTCATTAGTTATTTAAAATACTAAGGAATGGGAAAAGATTTCTCAGTACAAAGAATTAAAGTTGCAAAATTTCTCAATGTTTTTCTTTATACTTCCTTCCCCTTTTGCATGTGGGTGTTTCTGGTGTTCAGTTCTCTACTACTCAACAGGTAAATTAAACATCTGAACAGATTCCAGCAAAACAAGAGCACCAAAGTAGTAAAATCATTGAAACAATTTCATACAGGATTTTTTTAAGAAACCACCAAAGCTGTCATAAATCAAAAATAATAAAATGTTTATTCGACTTCCTTACTCTTATTTGGGAGTTATGTAATTTGAAATCCATATACAGAAACATGATCTTAGTTCAATAATGCTTTAAGGGTGTTCCTGAGTGTGTTTCATTAGAAGAGAAGTAGAGGAATTGGCAAATGATTGAAATTTATGGAATCTCCTTGCACATCTGTTTTTTTCAGTCTTTGAAGGTACCATGTGTTCCATAAAATCTCCTGAATCTTTACTGACTAAATATTTCCTGTGGAATCATAGTACAGAGAGAGGATGATTCTTATTAGCTGGCTCAGAGATGAAGACTTAGAATAGGCATTAGAAAACATGGGGGCTCAAGCTGATCAAGAATAAGTCAAATGACTGATGAATGCACAGAGAATTATGGTAATTTTGGAGACTATGGATTTAGTGTGCTTATAATCATGATGGTTTAATTTTTTTTTCTCCAATAGTAGACAGCAATCTGATAAGATGTTTGGTGTTCAGAGCAGAGTTTTGTTTGTTTTTGTTTTTTCCTTTTTTTCCTGGCATATATGTTAGTAAGATAAGTGTGCTATAAAATGGGGGCTACTGGGGAGAAAATAGTTGAGACAATCAAGCTTGTGGTTCTAGTAGGTTTAGGGAAAAGATATCAAGAAGAGACATATAGACTGAGGAATTATCAAAAGACTGGAAATCTCCATGAGAACACAGAGCAGAAGCGTTGCAAACAAGATGATGACAACCTTGGATTGATGGGTCTGGTGTTCAGAGAGTAAATACTGTTAGGTGTTTCTGAGGTGGGGTTTTTCCAGGCCCTGAAGTTCCCAGGATGTGTCCCTGGGAATAGGTGGCTGTAGTGGACTCAGTGAGAACACTGCTGACATAAAACGGATCCACGAGGAGTTACATGAACAGTAAAATATCTCATAATTATGGTAGAGGTTTTGGTGGAGGTGAAAGCTGTGCATCATGTTTCTGAAGGAATAAGGCCAAGTGACTCAAAGGAGAGTAGCTGACTTTAGGTTTCCTGTCATTTCTCTATGCAACTAAGATTTGACTTTTTCTACATGATTTCCTCTCTGTGTCTCCAGTTTGCTGACGGTAGATCCTGGTACATTTCAGCCTCCATAATCCTGTGAGCCAATTCCTTATAATAAATAGCTTCATACCTTATTGGCTCTATTTCTCTAGACAACTCTAACACATAGAAGTAACAAAATTTGGGTAGGTCTTTTTGCTCCCAATATAGATCTCTGTCCTACTCCATCCCTTTCTATCTTCATGAAAGTTCTAAGAACGTCCTTATTTCTTTCGTTGAATTTCTGACCTACCTCTCAGTGGGTATTAACCAAAACTGTAATTTAATAAGAATGCTTGAGGTTTGATTTTTTTTTCCAGCTTTAATGTAGCACTGCCTGTAGGTTTCTGGGAAGTTTCTCAGAGTACACAGGAGCCTGATTCATCTACACACTTACCTAAAAAGAAGAATTCACACTAAATAAAATAAGCACTTCTCCAGCAATGTAATAGTGTAACACCCATTGAGATGTCCTTATAAATAACCCCAAGTGAAGAACATTAGAAAGAGGTACACATTTATATCCACGTCTCTATTACAGAAAAATATGAAATATGGATAAAGTATCTAGTATCCTTAATAATATCTATGTATACTTATATTCTGTTCACACATTGGCACTTATTAGTATGCCTGAATAACATTATTTGCAATGATGAAAACATTTTTATAGCACATTAAATATATTTTAAATTACATAATCAAATTAAACACTATTGTTATGCTATTTCCCTAATATAAGCAATAAATAAAAGATTTAAACAAAATATATCAAAACATAGGGCAAGATGAGTGCCTTTTAAAAGCTGTTTCTTATGGATAAAGAAGAGGTGGCACATATATACAATGGAATATTACTCAGCCATAAAAAGAAATGAAATTGAGTTATTTGTAGTGAGGTAGATGGACCTAGATACTGTCATACAGAGTGAAGTAACTCAGAAAGAGAAAAACAAATACATTATGCTAACACATATATGGAATCTAAAAAGAAAAAATGGTTCTGATGAACCTAGGGGCAGGACAGGAATAAAGATGCAGACGTAGAGAATGGACTTGAGGACATGGGGAGGAGGAAGGGTAAGATGGGACGAAGTGAGAGAGTGGCATGGACATATATACACTACCAAATGTAAAACAGATAGCTAGTGGGAAGCAGCTGCATAGCACAGGGAGATCAGCTCGGTGCTTTGTGACCACCTAGAGGGGTGGGATAGGGAGAGTGGGAGGGAGACCTAAGAAGAAGCGGGTACGGGGATATATGTATACGTATAGCTGATTCACTCTGTTATACAGCAGAAACTAACACACCATTGTAAAGCAATTACACTCCAATAAAGATGTTAAAAAAAATGTTGGGCAAAAGTGAACACAATATACAGAACATTAAACAAAACAAAAAAAGTTGTTTCTTAGTCTTGTGCATCAGAAACAGAAATAAAACAGAAATGACAAAAGTTAGCTTAATGATTATTTTACATTTACTAGAACAACATCTTCAGAATGATTACAGAGTTTCTGACCCAGGTCACACGATATAGACATGACTGTCTGTTACTGGGCTTCGCATCTAGAATAATATTTTTTTATTAGTGACTAAAATGAAGCCACTACCCTGAGCAACAAGGTACTGTGGGCTAAAGTGATATCATCTTTTATCTTTCACAAAGTCTTAAGGGACTTGTGTTTATAAAACCTTCAAATATAACTGACTGGTGTGATCTTGCGAAATACAAGTAGTTTTTAATGGGTTGGTTGGGACACTTTGGGAATTGCTTTTTTTTTTTTTTTGCCATATTCATTTTCCTTCATTTGACAACGCTTTCTGGCATTCAGATTCTGCCACTCAGTACATTGTAGGTGTTGAAGGTACACAATTACGTTTTCCTCAATGATTTTCTTGGCATAAAGAGCCAATATGGAGCCCAATAAATATCCCTCAGATGTGCAAATACATGAAGAGCACCCCAGGAGAGAAGTATAACTGAATAACAACCTTGAATTGCTCATAACACCATGGTTTTTATCTGGTCACATATATCTCCCTGAATATGCATTATCTGAATACTCTTCAAGCTTGATCCAACAGCAGAGGCTGCAGAAATGGATGCAAAAAATCCTTTATTCAATTTGCAGTTTTTCACTCTACTCTATTCTCATATGAATTACCACCTGAATTTTTTTCTATCCATTATAAAATGACAGCTATTAAAAACGCCATGTGTTCATGGACTATAGGCATGTGTATATCCATATGCACACAAGTGTGTGTGTGTGTGTGTGTGTGTGTGTGTATTATTGGGAAGAACGGAAACAATAAAATGAAGTTTATTCATTCACATGCTCACTTAAGCAATATGTATTAAATACATTTTATGTGTCAAACACTGTACTAAGTACTCTGGAAGTAACTCTTTGAATATCAGCTTACATTCTAAGTGGGAGGAGGGATACCGTTAAACAAAGAATTACATAAAATATTTAACTATTATTATGATAAGTGCACAATAGACTACTATGTTCTGTGACAATAGCTAATTGAAGAATCAAAACTATTTATTTGGAGTAGGAAATTGGAAATAGGTAAATTTAACTGTGAAATTGACATTTAAGTTGCAACTTGGAGTATGAGATGCAAGGTCAAGAGGATTAACAAGTGATATCCATCATAATAGATCTATTCCTTGGATTATAAATTCAGAAATCTCTGAGGGATATGCCTCAGTGGAAAAGACTAGATAATGAATGAAAGCTGGGCATCAAGTCTGTGAATAATTACCAATACCCCTTACCACCGTTACAGATGAAATATCATTTTGCAGCTGAAGACTGAGGCCAAAAAATGTTTTTGAGAAGAAAACTAGTTTATTGCTTCTATTTCTCTGTTCCAGGTCCTATTTTCTTCATAAATTCTTTTCTCATTTTGACCCCCAAGAGGGTCCTGAAAAAGGATTATGAAATAGTGAAAGAAGCGGTATTTGAACAAAAGGCAAATAATAGACAGGAAAACAGAATATTACACGTTTGTTGCAGACATAAATCTCTGTTGACAAATGCTGGCTTGCAAAATACGAAAACTCTTCCTTCCTGATGCTACAGAAATAGGGTCTAATTTAGTGCCAAGACATGGACTGGGGACAGGGCATCTGTTCTCAAGCATCAGTTCACAGAGTTGACAGTGAAATTTCATTGCCCCTGCCTGTATGGTCCTGTGAGATCTAGTGGTTCTCCATAGCTTCTGAGCTATTCCTGGGGGACAGACATCTGCTTGTAGTCCCATTTGCATAATCTACCAGAACATCATTTCTATCTTGGTGCCTTGCCTCCCAGGTGGTAGAGCTGGAAAGCATGGCACAGCTCCCTTGCTCTTTCCCAACCTACATATATTTCCATGTTTTTCTATTCCTCTAGCCTGTGGGAATTTACTTGTAGTCTGAGTGAAATCTTTCTGTTTTCATGTTTCTTCAAACCACTTTGTTTAAGCCTACACTAGACCTTTTGGAAACAAAAGCTAAAAACTAAAGTGTATTCATTGCTTTCTGCCCTGTAGCAAGGGAGGATAGAATTTGCTGCCTGATTTACTGGGGAAAATATAGAGGTAAAATGAAGAGGAAGAAATAAAACATAAAGATATCAAAATATTTCCCAAAGATTTCAAAATATGAATGTGTGGTCTAGAAGAAATGATTAAAAATGAAACAAAAATAGATAATCCATTGATAAGTGAAATAAAATTGAGCCTTCAAGTGCAGTCTCCAAATCCAGTCTGCCAATACTTTTTATTTGATCTCTGGAATCACATGTAAGGTCTAGTACATACTAGATCTAAATGTTTGTCAAAATTTTCCAAAAAATGTGAAGTGTATATGTTTTCATAATAGATTTTTTCAAAATACTCTTTTGTGGTATTTCTGAAATTACATATATGGCCTAATTCCCTATTATGCTATACCTACAGATCTTCTCAAGAAAAGATAGCTTACCACTTAGAAATATAGGATACAAAAGTCCACGTATATGGAAAAGTTTGTACAAGAGTTTACAAACTGGCAGGCCACCAATTAATCTGCATTGAGTCACGGGCTGCCTTCCCTAGACAGCAGATTCTGAATCAGAGGTTAGCATGTAGGCATTTTATTAGGAAGTGCTATTGGGATTACCAGCTGTGGAATGGGAGGGACTAGACTAGAGAATTTGCAGTCTTAACAATGGCCCCAGCCAACTCCGCGGGAGCTCTGAAGCTAAGGTGGCCTTCTGTATTTGTCTCAAGTTCTGGGGAGGGGGCTAGATATTTGTATCCATGTTATTGAATGTTGGCTGCTCCAAAAAATATTTGTGCTTAGCTACAAGCCTCTTCAGCTGATGGAATCTGGAAAAGGATTCACAGCACTCCCAGCAGGTAGAGAAATAAGTGCTTCAGTCTTAAAAGGAGATTTGCAGCAAGAGGCATACCGTAACATCCATTACACACAGTATTTAAGGAAGAAGATGAAAAACAATGGTGTGCATATAAGTAAATAAGTCAATGGAACAGAACTGAGAGCTCAGATATATCCCCAAGCAAAAGTGGAAAATTGTTATACAATAGAGGGGATATTATAAATCAGTGAAGAAAATAGAAACCATTTTATGCTTGGTACTGGAATAATTGCATTACAATTACAACAAAAAATAGATCCTTAATACTACCCATTCACAAAAATATATTCCAGATAATAAAGAATTTTAATGGAAATATACTTCAAAGCTATAAGAAAATATACTAGATGTTTTTATTTATAGGAGGAAATAATTTATTAGATAAAACCCAAGATCATATGCTATTAAGAAAAAACAAAATAAAGTTGACAACATTAAAATGTAAAAATGTGTGTGACAAAATATGCTGGAAACAAAGTAACTGACTAGGAGAATGCAATGGTTGAATATGTAACAGCAAAATATTTTTAATTTATATAAATTAACATGAAATTTTAAAATAATTTTACTAATTTATAAATTAATATGAAAGATGAGCAACTAAGTCATAAAATGGATAAGGACAGTAAATAGGTGATTACACTAGGAAGAAATACAAAAAGGCCATAAAATATTTTTTGAAATCTTAATAGTAAAGATATGCAAATTAAAACAACAATGAGATATGTCAAATGTATCAGATTAGAAAAAAAAGGCTGACAATATTGACAATATCAAGATTGGTGCAAAGGAGGCAAGAATTTGCATGTATTAGGGCTGATGAATTGATGTATTGGTAAAACAACTTTGGAAAACAATTTTGCAATGTCTAATAGAGGTGAAAATGCACAAGCATAAAATTCTTCAAGGATATTTTATACATGTATAATAAGGGACATGTAAAAGGATATGCATTATAGCATTATTTGTAATTTAAAACATTAGAAACAACCCAACTCAAACGTTTGTAGAGTGGCGAATATAAAATTGAATTATGATACAGCAAGTCTAGAAAGTGATATTTAGTGAAAGAAGCAAATGACAGATTGATACAGTATAACATTTTTGTAAATTAAAAACATAAACTTATCTAATGCACAAACACACATGTGGTAAAAATACAAAAGCATTTACTCTGAAGGTATATAACATATTAAGATATTATTTGACTTTCTCAAGGGAGTAGAAAAGAATCTGGAAAGACACAAACAGAACTACAGCTTGATTTGGAATTTTCTATGTCCAAAACATTTTAGCTGAAGAGAAAAACATGTTTATGTTTATAATCTCCTGCTAGGTGGCACAATGCATTGGGACTACTCTCTACACATTTCTATATTTGAAAAACTCTTCAAAATAAAATAACTATTGTCAATTTGTCAGTTCTTCCTAACTTAATCTATAGATTCAATGCAATCTCAATAAAAATCCCACCAAGTTATTTTATGAACACTGACAAACTGAAATTGGGAAGCTAGACTTCATTTGAGTTAAAAACTTCTGCTCTGCAGAAGACAATGTCAAGAGAATGAGAAGATAAGCCACAGACTGGGAGAAAATATTTGCAAAAGATATATCTGATAAAAGAAAGACTGTTACCCAAAATATACAAGGACCTTTAAAAACTCAAAAATAAGAAAACAAACAACCTAAGTGAGCCAAAGACCTTAACAGAAACCTCATCAAAGAAGATATACAGATGAAAAATAAGCATATGAAAATATGTTCCATATCATATGTCATCAGGAAAATCAAATTAAGACAACAATGTGTTACCACTGCATTTTATTAGAATAGCCCAGATCCAGAACGCTGACAACACCAAATGCTGGTGAGGATGTGTAGCAACAGAAGCTCTCATTTATTGCTGGTGGGAATTCAAAATGTTACAGCCACTTTGGAAAACAGTTTGGTGGTTTCTTAGAAAACTAAACCTACTCTTACCATATGATCCCATTATTGTGCCCCTTGGTATTTACCCAAAGGAGCTGAAAACTTACGTCGATGCAAAAACCTGTACGTGGGTATTTATAACAACTTTATTCATAATTGCCAAAACTTGGAAGCAACCAAGATGTCCTTCAGTATTGAATGCATAAATATATTGTGGTACATCCAAACAATAGAATATTAGTCAATGTTAAAAGGAAATGAGCTACCACGCCATGAAAAGATGAGGAGAAAACTTACATGAATTTTGCTAAGTGAAAGAAGCCAATCTGAAAAGCTATACACTACATGATTCCAACTATACGACATTCTGGAAAAGGTAAAACTATGTAGAGAGTAAAAAGATCAGTAATTTTCAGGGGCTCAGCTGGGGGAGGGCTGAATAGGTGGAGCACAGAGGATTTTTAGGGCAATGAAAATACTGTCTGTGATACTCTAGTAGTGGATACATGTCATTCTACATTTTCCAGACCCAGGGAATGTACGAAACCAAGCAGGAACCCCGATGTAAACTGTGGACTTTGGGTAACAGTGATACGTCCATGTAGGTTCACCAATTGTAACAAATGGGCCCCTCTGGTGGGAGAAGTTGATAATGGAGAAGGCTGTGCACGTGTATGAGTAGGGGATGTGTGGGAAATCTCTGCACATTCCTCTTAATTTTGCTGTGAACTTAAAATTTCTCTTAAAAAATAAAGTAAAAAAAGTATAATATTTTTACCACATAAATAAAACACTGTCTCCTTCTTACCTTAAATATAAGAAGCTATCTAGCAACCCCACTCCTAGGCATATATCCAGACAAAAGTACAATTCGAAAAGATGCACGCACCCCTATGTTCAAAGCAGCACTATTCACAATAGCCAGGACATGGAAACAACCTAAATGTACATAAACAGATGAATGGATAAAGAAGATGTGGTGTGTGTGTGTATACACACACACACACACACAATGCAATACTACTCAGCCATAAAAAAGAATGAAATAATGACATTTGCAGCAACATGAATGGACCTAGAGATTATCATATGAAGTGAAGTAAGTCAGAAGGAGAAAGACAAATACCATATCACTTATATGTGGAATCTAAAATACGACACAAATGAACCAATCTACTAAACAGAAGCAGACTCACGGTCATAGAAAACAGAATTGTCATTGCCAAGGGGGAGGGGAGATGGAGGAGAGATAGACTGGGAGTTTGGGATTAGCAGATGCAAACTATTATATATAGCATGGATAAACAATAAGGTCCTACTGTATAGAACAGGGAACTATATTCAATATCCTATGATAAACCATAATGGACAAGATTATGAAAAAGAATATATGTATGTATAACTGAATCGTTTTGCTGTACAGCAGAAATTAACACAACATTGTAAATCAACTATACTGCAATAAAATTTAAAAAATAAGAAGATATGTGGCATTTTGCTAATGTAGTTTCAAAGTATAAATTGGCTGGAGCTTCACAGTAACTGCCTCTTTTCTATAAAATGTATTATCTCCAGTTTAGTGTCTGATTTCTGGTTTTGCTAGAATCGTCTGCTTCCAAATCTCCTCTCATAATTAATGCCTTCTCCGTTCTGTATTATTCCATTTTATCTTGGGTTTTAGCTCAGATACTACTCCAGATGAAGTAATCAATAGATAATGTGAATAAAGTTGATCCAAATGACTAAGTGAAAGTCATCAATAACTGTTTCATTGACTGATATTTATTTATATCCTATCTTCTTCCCTGAACGTTTTGAGAAGCATCACAGAAAAAGAAAAATGCAAAGTATAGAATAGGAATAGAAAAACAGGGACAGGAATAAGAGAAGACGAACACAAACAAATATAATTCAGTTTTGACTTTGAGTTTCCTGGCAGCAAGGTCAAAAGGAGAAACATGCTCAGTTGTACAGTCTGTGAAAAGAAGAACTTGTCAATTTCTTATCAAGGCAAATATTTTCCTGTCACTTAGTTTTACAAGATATTTCCCAGATGGGACTTATAATAGATACTAATTGATGTAACGGGTAAAATTTATTTTGATTTCTTTCCTGTAGGAAATTTAAAAAAAATCTCAGTTTGTAACTTAGAAATGCAACCCAGGAAGAGTAACTCTGGTAGGAGCTAAACTAGGGTGGTTCAACTATTTAGGCCTTTGATGGCCTGAGTGCTTTAACTGAGCATCAGGTCTTTTTCTATTAGCCATTGGAGAGTGGCTGGATTAACCGTATCAGATGGCCATGGAATTCAGGCAGAATATCTTAAAATATTAAGAAAGATATTAAGAAACATACTGAGAAAGTATTTCTCAAACTTTCCACAAGCCTCTCACCAGGCTTCTGCACTTAATTTGTGCAGATTGTGCCTGGCCCAGCAGCTGAGTATGCCAGTGGCAACAGAAACATAGCCAGCACTCCTCTCCCTATGCCTTCAGCTCAGAGTAAAGGGTATCTTGTAATTAATCTACCTACAGGGGGTTCCTTGCCTGTGAGAGACCGCTTAGAAAGCAATTTAACTATCACTTATCTTCCTTGGCCACCTACCTTCTAAAGTATGACAAAACTAGACAAGAATATCCCTTGCTATTGGAATTAGTTCATTCCTAGGTTTCTACAGTAAGTATCAAAGGATTTTTATAGGATTCATCTGAACATTTATCTGTATAAATTCATTTCCTAATTCAGGAAGCAGGGAATCTCTTACAACATTCTCAGCTTCTTCTGTAGCTAGAAGTGGCCCTTTGATGCGGTCCTTTATTTCTTCTGTTGAATGGAAGCATGATGACAAACCCAGGTAGCCAAATTGCAACCATGAAGGAAGACTACATGAAATTCTGCTGTGTCAGCACTGCCATGACTTAGCGGCCAAAGCCAGGGGCTGCCTACCTCCATCCTTTTCCTACTCTAAGAAAAAAAATAAGCCATTTTCTTTATACCACTGCAAGTTAGGTTTTCTGTTTTTTCATCTATTGCATTTCTTACTGATACAGTGCCATAATAACAAAGCACACAGCAACAACAACAATAAATTCACATAAAGTCCACAGAGCTACATAGCTCTTGTAATTCTGACATATCAGATACTGTACTCCTAGCATGCTCTCTCCAAAACCTGTTAAAAGTACTTTTAAATAATCCATTTGTTCCTTTGATGGTCAGAGTTTGTTAGAGAGCTTTCACCAGCTGGGTTTTTTGTTTTTCTGGGGCAATATCATCAGTCACTGATGAGTCATTAGCTCAAAATTTTGCATCAAACACCTCTTAGCTTCTTCTCTGAATAGTCCCCCACCCCATCACTTATTTTTTCCTCTCTGAGATTAGATCATTCATATATAAATGGCAATCCTCCTACATTTTATTTTAAAAAGAAACATTAACTTCACTTTCAGATTTTTCATCATTAGTGTATAGGAATGCAAGAGATTTCTGTGCATTAATTTTGTATCCTGCTACTTTACCAAATTCATTGATTAACTCCAGTAGTTTTCTGGTAGCATGTTTAGGATTCTCTATGTATAGTATCATGTCATCTGCAAACAGTGACAGCTTTACTTCTTTTTTTTTTTCCGATTTGGATTCCTATACACTAACGATGAAAAATCTCAAACTGAAATTAAGAAACACTCCCATTTACCATTGCAACAAAAAGAATAAAATATCTAGGAATAAACCTACCTAAGGAGACAAAAGGCCTGTATGAAGAAAATTATAAGACACTGATGAAAGAAATTAAAGATGATACAAACAGATGGAGAGATATACCATGTTCTCGCATTGGAAGAATCAACATTGTGAAAATGACTATACTACCCAAAGCAATCTACAGATTCAATGCAATCACTATCAAACTACCACTGGCATTTTTCATAGAACTAGAACAAAAATTCTCACAATTTGTATGGAAACACAAAAGACATAGCCAAAGCAATCTTGAGGATGAAAAATGGAGCTGGAGGAATCAGGCTCCCTGACTTCAGACTATGCTACAAAGCTACAGTAATCAAGACAGTATGGTAGTGGCACAAAAACAGAAATACAGATCAATGGAACAAGATAGAAAGCCCAGAGATAAACCCACACACACATGGTCACCTTATCTTTGATAAAGGAGGCAAGAATATACAGTGGAGAAAGGACAGCCTCTTCAATAAGTGGTTCTGGGAAAACTGGACAGTTCCATGTAAAAGAATGAAATTAGAACGCTCCCTAACACCATACACAAAAATAAACTCAAAACGGATTAAAGACCTAAATGTAAGGCCAGACATTATTAAACTCTTAGAGGAAAACTTAGGCAGAACACTCCATGACATAAATCACAGCAAGATCCTTTATGACCCACCTCCTAGAGAAATGGAAATAAAAACAAAAATAAACAAATGGGACCTAATCAAACTTCAAAGTTTTGCACAGCAAAGGAAACCATAAACCAGACAAAAAGACAACCCTCAGAATGGGAGAAAATATTTGCAAATGTAGCAACTGGCAAAGGATTAATCTCCAAAATTTACAAGCAGCTCATACAGCTCAATATCAAAAAAACAAACAACCCAATCCAAAAATGGGCAGAAGACCTAAATAGACATTTCTCCAAAGAGCATATACAGATTGCCAACAAACACATGAAAGAATACTCAACATCATTAATCATTAGAGAAATGCAAATCAAAACTACAATGAGATATCATCTCACACCAGTCAGAATGGCCATCAACAAAAAATCTACAAACAATAAATGCTGGAGAGCGTACGGAGAAAAGGGAACCCTCTTGCACTGTTGGTGGGAATGTAAATTGATACAGCCACTATGGAGAACAGTATGGAGGTTCCTTTACAAACTACAAATAGAACTACCATATGACCCAGCAATCCCACTACTGGGCATATACCCTGAGAAAACCATAATTCAAAAGGAGTCATGTACCACAATGTTCATTGCAGCTCTATTTACAATAGCCAGGACATGGAAGCAACCTAAGTGTCCAGCAACAGATGAATGGATAAAGAAGATGTAGCACATATATACAATGAAGTATTACTCAGCTATAAAAAGAAACGAAATTGAGTTATTTGTAGTGAGATGGATGGACCTAGAGTCTGTCATACAGAGTGAAGTAAGTCATAAAGAGAAAAACAAATAACATATGCTAACACATATATATGGAATGTAAGAAAAAAAATGGTCATGAAGAACCTAGGGGCAAGATGGGAATAAAGACACAGACCTACTAGAGAACGGACTTGAGGATATGGGGAGGAGGAAGGGTAAGCTGTGACAAAGTGAGAGAGTGGCATGGACATATATACACTACCAAATGTGAATTAGATAGCTAGTGGGAAGCAGCCGCATAGCATAGGGAGATCAGCTCGGTGCTTTGTGACCACCTAGAGGGGTGGGATAGGGAGGGTGGGAGGGAGGGAGATGCAAGTGGAAGAGATATGGGGATATATGTATATGTATAACTGATTCACTTTGTTATAAAGCAGAAACTAACGCACAACTGTAAAGCAATTATACTCCAATAAAGATGTTAAAAAAAAGTAGAAACATTAAGTCATTTAATATGGCAACATGAAGGACACAATTGTTCCCATGAAGGCCTCTGACCTTTCCATGGCACTTTCAAATGTTCATTTTTTTTCTCTTGCTTTGACAGTATCCCTTTAGGAGGCCGTAGGTTTGGAATTTACACCTTATCCAAGTCCAACAGAATGCATGCTAATAGACTTCCATTCTGCTTGTTCTTCTATAACGTTTCCCCAGGTCTCATCACTGGGCTTGAACCCAAAATTCTGTCCTGTCTTTCCTATACTCCAAGCATCGGATAATAGGCAAACATTCTGGACCTTGGGTAGCACTGCCAGGAGATGATGCTCAGTAGTCCCCTAGTGGCCTGAAAGAGTTCATGCAGTATACTAAAGTGCTTATTCTACTCCAAGGAGGTGTGAGAGATTCATGAAGCAGCAATATCATTAAGTAGCTGCCAATTAGCACATTCCTTTCCAGAAGGTCCACGAAGTACACTCGAGATTCCACATTGTCTAGGTTTGCTATCTAGTGTGTCCTGCAGTCCATCAAAGTGTCATACTGTATCATGACAATCGGAAATTTTACTGTCAAGTTTGGGATATAGACTCCTGAGTTAAAAGGCTCCTTTTAGGAGCTAGTGACAGTAACCCACTTACCTGAAGCAAAAAAGTGCACTTTATAAGAAAGCTACATTGCTTTCAGGAGGAACTCAAGGGCAGAAATGGCAACTAGATAATGAAGGAATGAAATCAAGGAGGCCATCAGAAATCTAGGTAGCTGCTCTCTCAGATTTTGGGGTTGCAGTGACTTGTCTCTGTTTCTTTCTGTAGAAAGAAACATTTCTGTTTTGTTTTGTTTTTTTCCCCTCTCTCCACACAGATATTTCTCTGATGTTGCATGAACTTGGCCAAGCATACCTACCTCCAACACTGGCAGACTTAGTAAATTACACAGACCAAGCTTTAATTTTCGACCTCATTTCTAAATGATGGAGAAAGAAGACTTGATCTGACCAAAAATGATGATGATAGTGATGATTATGGTGGTAGTGGTGTTGATGGACATTTTTATTTCGTGTTTACTGTGGGCAATTCCCCATGATAAACACCTTTATGCATTTTTCACTTAATTCTCATGGAGACCCTGTAATCCCATTTTATGGGTGATGAAGATGATTCCTAGAGATGATAAATAATTTTCCTAAAGTAACTTGCCTGCTAATGAACCCAAATTACCTGATTCCAAAGTGGTCTAAACAATGGAGGGTTGAGGTAGGAGCGTTGAGTAGGACAAGCATGACGAATAAGGCTCCACCCCATGAGACAGCAGGGCAATTCTCAGAGAAAAAGTGCTCTTATGAACTGTTTACAAAACCCCATTATGGTCTAGTATAGATGTCTGTGCCTTTTCTCAAATCCTCTAGTGAGGAGCATGGACATCTCCCTCTATTGGACTCAGTTTTCTCTTCTAGTCTTTTTATCCATTACATTCTTCTTTGTTTCCTGTATTCCAGTTTCTCAGAGTTATTTGTTGTTCATAAACACTGTGAATTGCCATGCCTCTGAGCTTACCATGCAGCCTGGAAAGGCCTTTTCTAATCTACTAAACGGTTATTCTATTGCTGAAACTCAGTCCAAATGTCATCTTTTTCATGAAATAATCACTGATCCCTCCCTCCCTACAGAGATGCCTCCTAACTCTGTTTCCATAAGCACAGTGTTAATAAATTATATCTTTTGCACTTAGCATTTTATCTGCTCTATCACACTGATTATGAATATCTACAACATGAACTTCCTGAGGGTAAGTATTATTTAAAAAAAATAACTATATCCTCAACATATAACAATAAATAAAGTCTAAATTGAACTGATACTGGCTGAACAGGTATAAATCATGAATTCGTATGCCTGTGTTCTTTTAGATATGATATTTTGGTCTCTCTATATTTGTGTCTTGAGGTTTGAAATCCATATTGCCTGCCTATACTTTTGGGAGCACCAAAATGCCCTATAATATGTTCAACATTCTATTGCTAACTAAGCCAGAACAATTTAAAGTGGCTGTACAGAAAACTGTCCCTTTATTGTCCTTTGTTTCCCAGAGCAATTTTATCCTTTTTGCACTGAATTCCCAAGAGAGACTGCATGGGGATTTTCTACAATGTCCACTGAGAGGTCACTTATACCTTAACAACAATGTAAAAAATATTGTTGGTCCAGGGAGTTTAGAGCCTTAACTTTAGACAACAATGTCAGTATAGAAGGCCAAAAGGCACATGAAGAGATGGTCAACATCGCTAATTATTAGAGGAAATGCAAATCAAAACTACAATGAGGTATTAACTCGTACCAGTCAGAATGGCCATAATTAAAAAGTCTACGAACCATAAATGCTGGAGAGGGTGTGGAGAAAAGGGAGCCCTCCTACACTGTTGGTGAGAATGTAAATTAGTATAGCCACTATGGAAAACAGTATGGAGGTTCCTCAAAAAACTAAAAATAGAATTACTGTATGATCCAGCAATCCCACTCCTGGGCATATAACCAGAGAAAACTCTAATTCAAAAAGATACATGCTCCCCAATGTTCATAGCAGCACAATTTACAATAGCCAAGACATGGAAACAACCTAAATGCCCATCAACAGATGAATGCATAAAGAAGATGTGGTAAATATATATACAATGGAATATTACTCATAGAAAAGAATGAAATAATGCCATTTGCATCAACATGGATGGACCTAGAGATTATCATACTAAGTGAAGTTAGTCAGACAGAGAAAGACAAATACCATACGATATCACTTAACTGTGGAATCTAAAAAAATGGTACAAATCGACTTTCACAAAACAGAAACAGACTCACAGACATAAAAAAACAAACTTATGGTTAGCAAAGGGGAATACCAAATGTAAAACCGATAGCTAGTGGGAAGCAGCCACATAGCACAGGGAGATCAGCTCGGTGCTTTGTGACCACCTAGAGGGGTGGGATAGGGAGGGTGGGAGGGAGGGAGGCACAAGAGGGAAGAGATAAGGGGATATAAGTATATGTATAGCTGATTCACTTTGTTATAAAGCAGAAACTAACACACAATTGTAAAGGAATTATACTCCAATAAAGATGTTAAAAAAAAAGGGGGGGTAAGGATAAATTAGGAGTTTGGGACTAACATATACAAGCTACTATATATGAAATAGATAAACAACAAGGTCCTACTGTATAGCACGGAGAACTATATTCAATATCTTGTAATAAATTATAACGGAAAAGAATCTAATAAAGAACATATATATATATGTATGTGTGTGTATAACTGAATCACTTTCCTGTACACCTGAAACTAACACAACATTGTAAATCAACGATATTTCAGTTAAAAAAGAAAACGATGTCAGATCTGTCATATATAAAGCACAGTGTATAAGAGCATGTACTTTGGAATTGAGATACTTTCTAGCTCTGCGACATTAGGCTGTTACATACGTTTGTGAGCTTCATTTTACCCTTTTGCGCAATGATGCTAGAAATGGCTGCTTTATAAGGCAGTTACCCAGATTAGAGATAATATCAACATATATGATTGACATCTAGTAAGTGTTCAATAAATATTAACCATTATTATATAATCTACCACTTTTACTTCCTCCTTTAATACAACTTAGTAGGACCTCTCCATTTTTCTCCTCCAATGTACCTCCAAAGTACATTTACCACCAAGAACCTCTTTAAATTCTTCTCACATCACTCCAGAAAAACTCCATAGCTGAGTCTTTGAACCCAAATATTCACTCAAGCTCTCTATCAAAGTGCTCATCTTTAGGATGTCCCCAAAATAACCTCAATCTTCTGCTGAATGTTCTTAGGGATCATGTAATTTCCTCCTGAAACATATATTCATGAAACCCACTCATGGTGTTCCAGGCCATACTTGAATACTTTTGTTAATAAAAAAAATTCATTTTCTTCTATGATAGTCCATTCCATCTTTGGATAAGTATGACAGAAATTATTCCTTTAAAGAATTGAAACATATTTTTCATTGGATTCTTCCCACTGGCCTTAGTTTGTACCTAGTTGGTTTTGAGTTAGAATAATCTGGTTTTAAATTCTAATTCTGTCACTTACTTGCTGTGTGAGATTAGGCAAGTTACAGACTTAATGACCTACAAAATAGACTCAATTATAGGCAACTCATAGATTTTTGTGTTAGCAGTGAATAAGTTGGAGTATGCGGAATTCTTAACATAATTCTTGGTACATGGTAAATGTTAAATATTTGGTATCTATTATTAATACTGTGTTAATTTCCACTGACACAGTCTTAAATTGCATTTATTGACTGACTTGCTTTCCATAACAGTTTCTAAGACAAACAGGGAAAATGTTTCAAGTCCTCCAGTATTAGGCGGGAAGTAATCATACAAATACTGGAATCCTTTGGTTCAAGCTCCTCATATATTTAAGAACACTAATGCTCAAATAATAAAGTTACTTGCTTGAAGTTATTATTTGACAAAACAACAGCTACTGGTTTTTTGAGGCTCAGTTCTAACACTGTGTTTTAAAGCCCAGTGGAGATTTGCTGTGAGAAGACACAACCTTGTGCTGTACAAGAGGCAATTCCATACCTATCCTGAAGATTTTGGTTGTTTGTTCTATACTTAATGTATAAATGCATAAATGTGTGTATTCGTTCTTTTGTATCATAGAAAGTACTATTTATTGTCTGGTGCCAAGTTTGTTTTTTCTATGCAATGACCTCCTCCAGTCATCGTTGAGTCTTTAATTTCACACACACAAACCTGTGTTGTAGGTGTTGGTACAAGGAGTTCAAAGTTTAGGACAAAGAAGGTAGACAGACTGTTTTCACTTCGTCCTTCTGCTAAGCCCAGTGTACTGTTGGGGAGGATGGTAGTTCTAGGCTTTCCAGTGGAGATAAACAGCAAAGCAAGCAAGTGGTTGTCCAAGATAATTTAAAAACATATTTAGGAAAAACAGCTGTGAAGGAGACAGGTATGAGATAAATGTTCTCTAATTTACCAGAAGAAGGTAATTCTCTAAATAGGGGGAGCTCCCAAATGCTTGCTTTGCATAGACAGTACGCTACATAAATGACCATACATTTCTCAGAGTCATAGCCATTGTCATGTTTTTGAACTCTCTCTTTTATGGCTAGTTCCATAGGAAAATAATAACTGCAGTCAAATCAACAATGTTGCTACTAGAGCTTGTCTGCCAATTCTGACAGGGATGTGTGTGAACAAGTGACTTCATTACGTACAGACACCAACGTATAAATTGAATGCACAGAATTAGAGAGCTTGAGTACCTTAGGTCCAGCACACTCATTTACAGGTAAAGTCCTCAGAGGTGAAATGACTTAGATTACATGCCCTTATTATCCTTCCAGACCTAGGACTTCTTTTTTTTTCTTCCTACTGAGAGTAGTAAAGGTATTCCTTCTCCTTCATTAAACTACTAATTAAAACCCATCTGAAAATAGACTCAAGTATGTTAATCTTCTCTTTAGAGACAAATGTAACAACTATCATTTGTTCCTTTTTTGGATAAATAATTTTCAGGAGAAAAACATGCCTATTCTATAGGAATATGTATATAAATGCACATATTGCATTTTTTTTTTACCCATGATCATTTTTTTTACCGTATGAAAAAATATTCAGTCTTAGAAACCTAAGTTTGAGGATGATACAAATAAGAGATGGATAGTAAACATAATGATTGAAAAAAATGATACAAAGTTGCAGGGATTATTTAGCCATATTTTGGAGTCCTACAATGAATAAAAATAATAAGTTGTAGTAAAAACGAATAGAGAATTATTTAATAGCATCATATATTTAGGGTTTTAGTGCAATCAATGGGAATTGAAAATATGTTGTGGTGATTAGTTGTAGGAACTTTAAAGTAGAGGGAAAAGAATGAGAGATGAAAACCAGGTTCTATAATGACCAAAAAAGGATTTTAGGAGTCTTAGCTTAAATTAGAGAGGACATGATAGGTATCTTTGTTTATGTGGCTGTCATGTAGTTTTTCCCTGAAAAATTATTTTGTGTAGCTTCAAAGGTGAGAACTGGGACCTGGGTGCAGGCTTCAACTCAGCACAAGTAAAACAATGTGAGAAATCACACGTTGAATACCACTTGCCAGGAATGCTGGAGGGAATTCAGGTTTTCGATGAGTAACCAGAAAATTCCATGTAACTAAGATGAGGTAATCTTAAAAAATATATTTTATAAGAAATCTTGCACTTGTTCTGTTTTCACTGTTGTTGTTGTTGTTTTGTTTTGTTTATAGCTAATTTCTTGATGTTTCTCAAATGACTTAGGTCTTCAGAAATAACTCTTAAGACTGTGCTGTATGGCATCAAGTTACCATCACTTTTGTAGAATCTAAAAATACAGACTGTGAACTAGGTAGATAGTGGGCCGGAAGATGCTGAAGAAGACATTTGCTTCTTGCTCTTATGCTCCTGAATTAAATATATATATTCACAATACTTTATTAATTTTATTTTTTTAAAGATTACAATTTTAAGGTTTAAAGAGACTTCTTTTTACTCCAACTTTCCCTTACCAGACTGGGCGGAGAATGCTATTTCTTGGGTTCAAACATTTTGCTTTTGACCTGTGGCAAGCCTAATAAAATAGTGCCAGCAACATCATCATTAAACATTATCTATGGATGCTTTATTCTTACAGCATTTCTACATGGGAACCTTAATAAGCTATTTCCAGATTGTCTCTTATAGGCAGCATTCATGAAACTGGCCAGGTTTCTAAAGATAGTGGTAGAATTTTGTATCTTAGCTTGAGACGCCACACCTTTGACAAGAAGGATCAGCGAAGTACTCAACACTTTAAAAAAAATGCTAATCCAAAAGCAAGATGGTCAAGAGCTGTGGGAATGTAATTCTGGTGTCTTATAAATGCTTTTTCCAAAGAAGAATGAGGACCAATTTTTAAATAGAGAGGAAAGGGACGTCTGATGCAATAAACCTGGTGAAATCAGAAAGAGAATCTGAGAGGATCCCAATATTGTTAGACATTTTAAGCAGTGAGAGCCATGTAGAAATCCTTCTGTGAACCACGGAAATAATAAATGCTGAGCCCGTTGGAACATAATCTCAATCAGCAAGATGCCACTGCCTTCCAGATTTCCTCACAGGGCCCTGCGAAGTCCATGCCAAAACTAGCAGTGGATTTCTCCCATCTAACCTCCCCTTATGCCTTATTCGATTATTGTCACTGCTCTCTGACCATGCACTGTCGCTTCAGACTCTCATTTCCCAACTAAGTCAGTCAGAGTAGGCTAAGTGTCCATTAGGACGTACTCTAAGACCGCAAACCACCTTGTTCCATGTGAAAAGACGGAACAGAGAGTGAAGAGAGCAAGGGGAACCCTGCAAGTTTAGCTGGCAACCTTCTCACCTACTGGATTACTGGCCAGACACAAACAAGAAGGGCTATGAGTGGTCCGGGAGATTGCTCTAGTTAATTGGCAAAGGGGAGCTGGTTGGGAGGAGGAGAACCCAAGAGGAGGGAGAACTGGGCATTTCAGTGCACCGCAGGATGGCATCGCCTCTGCCCTGGCTCTACATTATTCTATGGTGAGTAAGACTTTTTTCCGATTTTTCCTTTTTGCTCGGAAAAAAGGGCAAGCACACACCCATTGGGTGACTTCTATACCAAATCATGGAAGCAGCCTGGGTGGTGTGGCATGTATGTGTGGTGGGGCAGACGAGGCTGGAATGAACAGCCTATTTCCTCTGAGGCCAGGAGTGAGGGTCATTGACTGTCTACTCACAGGGTAGAAAATGCCCTAGGGAAACTGGAAGATGAAGGAAACTTCTACTCCAGAAACATCAGTCGGATCCTGGACAACTTGCTTGAAGGCTATGACAATCGGCTGCGACCGGGATTTGGAGGTGAGAGGCGTCCTTACTAGACCAAACGTCTGTACTTTTCTTCCCCCTTAGTGCCATTCCAAGGCACAGAGGCCTCAGGATAGCAGAGTGGCAGGTTGCAGAGCTTGGGGAGGGACCATGTGTATGTTCCCATCCAGTCTCTGTCCCTTCCTCAATTCGCAACCTTATATGCCAGTCATTTGAACTCTAAGCCTCAGCTTTCTCAAATGTAGTGTGGGTGTATGAACAGTGCTTGCCTCATAGGGCGTTTGAGTGTAAAATGAGATTTGCCATATAAAACACTTCCTTTAGCATTTATCCCATGAATGCCATCACTAAACATTAATTATTGTTGTAATTTTCTTTAGAATACTAACCTAGTTCTCGTCCATTCCTTAAATTTCACAATTTTGCCAGAATGCATTCAAAATAATGCAACTGGTGTGAGTTTGTAAAGTTGAAAATCCAAAGAATTCCTGCTGCTGGAATTACTTGAGGATGGGTTGCAGATTCTGGCCATGAGAAGGGACTTTGTGATAGAGTTGTTCAGTTCAGTCCCCTTAACATCATTGATGATAATTGCCCCCATCCCTCTGGGCTCATTTCAGGTGCTGTCACTGAAGTGAAAACAGACATTTACGTAACAAGTTTTGGGCCCGTGTCAGATGTGGAGATGGTGAGTGAGCTCTGAGTGAGGAGAGTAATTTTGCTTAGTTGGGGGAGAGGGCTGAATCCCAGAATGAGTGATAAGGGGCGTTGTTACCAAACTTGGCTCCAGATCCAAAAGCAATATGTGTGCTCCTGCTGGGAAGGAATGGCCCTTAGAGCAGATTCCTGGCTTCATCTCTTTCACATTTCACTAAAGGCTCTGCTTGAATACTAATCTGAGGGGCCTTTTATGGTGATACCCTCTCTTCTGTTCACATATCATGCATCTATTCTTCCCTACAAAGAGAAGATCTTTCCCCATCTTTATGAAGTCCTAGTAAATTTTTGGAGGAGAAAAAAGAGAAACCAGCAAAGATGGTATGCTACATAAGTGTATATTGAGAATGTCTATTAAATTTAAAACATAGCTGTTTGGGCAGTGTATCTTTCTCGGTATGTGTTATTAAAACAGTAAAGGGAGTCCTTTGGAAAGAGTAATGCATTCCACCTTTTATGTTTGCAAATGGACCAATAGGTGTTCTGGGGACTCTGTTCCAGGTACAGATGGCTATAGGATTCATAGTAAGCGGCAATGAAAACCTGAACCAGCCTTCTAGAACAAAGTATATTATGATATTCCTTCATATTTCTCAGGTAGTATGTCCCCCTAAAAGTAAAATATACATACTAAAACTGAAGAAAAACATAACTCTTTAAAGTGGTGCATTAAATGTACTAGGGGAATGTAATTCTAGAAAAACAGTTATTAGATACTTTCATCTTCTGCTTTTTGAGTTGACGAGATAAGGAGAAAGGAAAGGAGGAGGAATTAAAAAAAGGAAAAAAGGAAGGAGTAAAAGAGAAAGAGAAAGGGGGGGCAGGAGAAGAGAAGAAAAAACAACACAGAAGAGGGGGAGAGAGTGAGGAGTACTTTATTTAAGAGATAAATGTCTTAAGACTTGAGAGAAATTAGAGTCAGCATTCTCCAGAATTCTCAATTACTTATCATATTTTTTCATTTGAGTACTGACTCACCCCAAGAATAAATAACCACAACCATATCTTATGGTACCATTGAAATCTGGGGACACTTAGAATTTATTTTATGCATGTGTCTCTTTTTTAAGACACACATCTTATATTTGTACAAGAGAGGCTTGTTATAGCCTGGATCATCATTATATGGATATGTTGTGTGTCAAATTATAGTTTTAAAATATAATCACCACTTGCAGTAATAGGTCTCATAAAGGAACATATAAAGTAGGCAAAGCAATTCTTGGCAATATTTTGACCTAATTATAAGTTGTTATTTATCATTGACTTTTGCAAAGGCCCTTATCATAATTCTTAAGATTTTTAATGTTATTTCATAAAAGCCACAAATTAAAACTCATAATTTTGATTATGCATGCTTAAATGATGCTCTGTTTGGGTAATCATGGTAACATTTGCTTTTATGTTCTCTGAGAACAGTATAAAACAATCATGATGTGCAGACAAGAGTATGCTTATCAAGTAAAGTTTCTCTATCCTTGGAACTTTACTAAGTGGTACCATGTTGCTCAGAGATACCTTTGAAGGTGAACAAGCTGCTAAGGGACTGGTTAGACTCACTGATGGTAGGAAGGTCAGCATAAAACCTAGACTAAATCTTTTTCTATTTTTCTTCTAAATTAAGGAGGGGGAGCTCAATAGGTCAATAGATGAAGAGATGGATGACTGATAGAAAAAGAGGAAGAATGTTAAGGAGGGTGAAGGTGGAAGAGAGAGGTTTGCACAATACAACACTACCTTTTATAATAATATTACAATCTTGGAGTGTGAAAACATAATAAGTCACTGAAATTATCACTTTCCTGATAGGTTATTGTCATCAAAAGTTGCGTCGTTTCTTAAATTTTAAGATTGGGTATGTAAGCTAGTGAATAAACTATTCTTAATAAGCCATCTGCCCAGCATGCATGAATCTCTTATTTTGTCTTAGGAGTATACAATGGACGTTTTCTTCCGCCAGACTTGGACCGATGAGAGGTTGAAGTTTGGGGGTCCAGCTGAGATTCTGAGTTTGAATAACCTGATGGTCAGTAAAATCTGGACACCTGACACTTTTTTCAGGAATGGCAAAAAATCAATTGCTCACAATATGACAACTCCTAACAAACTCTTCAGAATAATGCAGAATGGAACAATTCTATACACCATGAGGTGAGGTTTCCCCAATTCTACTTCCTCTGCCCAAATTATCTGTCCATCACACTAACTCAGAACCACTTATTTCAATGTTCCTTAGGCTTACCATCAACGCTGACTGTCCTATGAGGCTGGTTAACTTTCCTATGGATGGGCATGCTTGTCCACTCAAGTTTGGGAGTTGTAAGTTACAAAAAGCTTCTGAGAGTCAAATAATGCATTCAAAATATATAATTATTTGGTTTTAGTCAGACACTGGAAAGCAAAAGAGAAATATTACTCTGACGTTCTCAGTATGATTCCAGGAATTAACTTACTTAATCACGTCTCTCTCAATCATACAGTCAGAGGTTTTGGTCACCAGGAATAAAGAAAATCATTTAAAAAATTTGTTTGTACTTCCTTTTTATAATGAACAAGATTTGCTTTGAAAGAAAAAAAAACACACAATTAGCCAGATTTACTTCTCTGTTTAATTTGTTTAAAAAATTCAGATGCTTACCCCAAAAGTGAAATCATATATACATGGAAAAAAGGACCACTTTACTCAGTGGAAGTCCCAGAAGAATCTTCAAGCCTCCTTCAGTATGATCTGATTGGACAAACAGTATCTAGTGAGACAATTAAATCTAACACAGGTAAGCATTTGATCAATGCATGGATGTAATCCTGCATGGTGACTCCAGTGCACATTTTCAAAATATCTATTTCTTTTTCTTCTGCATTATCCATCCTCAGCTAAACTTATTGTTTTAAAGTGATAAGTAGCTTTCTTTAAAATTGATTTTGCAACCATGTGCATATAAAGATTTGTGTAGCCTTGGAGTGAGTAGTTTTGTATGTATATGACACAAAGAACCCCACAGAAAACAATGAGCTGATGTATCTATCATCTGCTGATTGAGTAGCTTTGTCATATATTGAAAAAATGCCTTTGCTTGTTTTCTTCCCACCCATATTAATTTAAAGATCTGCAAGATTTATTTCCAGTTGCATTCTTTCTGCACACTGTCAACAGCAATAATCCTGATATACCTGTCTTCCAACAGGTGAATACGTAATAATGACAGTTTATTTCCACTTGCAAAGGAAGATGGGCTATTTTATGATACAGATCTATACTCCTTGCATTATGACGGTCATTCTTTCCCAGGTGTCTTTCTGGATTAATAAGGAGTCTGTTCCGGCCAGAACTGTCTTTGGTATGCTTCACTCTTTGGGCTCTACTTTCTGTCATCCTCCAGCTCACATTGCTTGTGTATCTTAGGGGAATGTTCACACCAGTGCACTTTTTCAACCCACAAAGGAAATAAACTCCTATCTCATTCAGACACATGTATCATATAAAATGACCCTCATCTTATCTCACATTGTGTGGCGAATCAACAAAAGATTAGTCTCAGCAAGAATTCTGGCTGGTTTCCTGTGACTTTGACGTGCCCTATTTAGGAAAGTTGTTTTTTTGTTGGTTTGTTTTGTTTTTTAAACTCAATTTGCTTTTTCATAACTAAAAAAAAAGCAGAAAATTAAAAACTGACATGTAAAGCAATGAAAACAAAGGCTAAGATATTGAACCCACAAATACATAAATTATATCTCACTTTTATTAGGTTGGATCTTAAAAAAAATTGCCATTTTTAGGTCTAAAAATAGATAAATATCACCAGTTTCCCCATTGTTCAACCTAAATATTTAGTTACATTTATGATGTACAGAATCATTACTAGTGTGATGGAACAAAATGAAATAAGAAAAAGAGCTATAACAGAAAAATATCATCTGTAACGAAATCCAATATTTTTCTCAGTTTTTGTGATTATAAATTTAGTAGTTCATAGGGAAGACCTGAGTTTAATTGAAATCTCAGATGAATTTTGACTTTTTAATTTACCATACTAAAATAGATCTCTTTTTGCAAGTTATAAAAGAATATTTATATACTGATGTTTACCATCTTTGAATTATATAAATCCTCCAAGACAGAAGACTGCTGGCAGATGAGTAATGAAATTATTTTCTCATGATTAGATATTTTATCTTAAAACCAAGCTAGAAATAAAAAAAATTGAGAAATCTAATTTATATTTATTATTCACACCAAATAGACTTATTAAATATGATGAAAGATTATATCAGCATTAAATTTGATCAGAAGTTCAAAGCTTTATTAGTTATGTAATAATTTGCTATTATATTATAATATATTATTATTAATACACATCACCACACTAGGCTTTGAAGGAAACCAAAATGTGAATGCCTATGATAACTGTGAACAATTAAAAATAATAAAATAACAAAAAATACATTTGTAACAAAAATCCTCTCCACCAGCATGTTCCCACTTGATCTTGTTATTGGATTGCAAATGCTAATAGTGCATTTCTCATTCTGTTTCATTCTAGGGATCACCACTGTCTTAACCATGACTACTCTAAGCATCAGTGCCAGGCACTCCTTGCCAAAAGTGTCTTATGCGACCGCCATGGATTGGTTTATAGCTGTTTGCTTTGCTTTTGTCTTCTCTGCTCTTATTGAGTTCGCAGCTGTCAACTACTTTACCAATCTTCAGACACAGAAGGCCAAAAGGAAGGCACAGATTGCAGCCTCACCCCCAGTGACAATAGCAAAAGCGACTGAACCCTTGGAAGCTGAGATTGTTTTGGTAATTGTTTACTTTTCTAATGTTAGCTACCATATAGGAAAAGGCAGCCGGAATAGTTACCACAAACAATTAAATAGTCCAAAAGTAATATTAGTGGGGTATGAGTTACATAAATTTGGTTCCAAGGCCAACTTCTTCTCCAGCTTCACAGAAAAAAGCCAAGCAACAATCCTTCATTTATCTTTGCTCTAAACTTTTGGTATTCCTCTTTTATCACCCTCACTAATACTGGCAGATTGCAAGCTCTCAGAGGAGACAGAAAATTCTTAGCCTTTAGATGTTTTCTTTGAACAGGTTCCGTTATACCGACTAGGGAGAATAAAGTTAAAAAAAAAAAAGTTCCTAATGAGGTTTCAGAGTCTGAAGGAAACAAGCAGGGACTCCATGGACCATTTCTGTTAGAAATCCACTCGCTGCTTTATTTCAGGAGGGCACAATGTGTATATTAGGTTCTATGAATGCTGAGTCATAAGCCAAGTTTTTGACTCATGTGAAAACGTTCTCATGTTCACATTCATGTTATATGTATATAATATACATATTATTATGTATATTAATGTGGTTTTTTTGAGACACAATCAGTGAGAAATACCTATAAAATTAAGTTTAGATTTGCTGTGGCTAAGCTCTGGTCCCCAAAGTTTTTTTGAATAAAAAATAAATGATAGTATTAATAATTCAAGGGTCTTAAATGTGCCCCCAAATTTCAATTTCACATATGAATAAATTCTCACAACAATCAAATCGCATGTACTTTTTAAAAACTGGATTATAGAACTGATTGACAAGTGTACATTTTTATTTCAAAACAAACTCTAAACAAGTAGCTCTTGAAAAGAGGAAAATTTTGCTCTACAAAATCAAGTAATGCAGACACTTTGAACTGAAAATTTCTTTATAACTGATCAATTCTCATGACTATTTCCAAATCGCAAAACCACATACAGCCCAATTAATTCTTGGTTAAATCTTATGATAAAAATTATAAAGCTATATGTGTTTTACTTTCCAAATACTCAGGTGTTTATTGGCTTTAAAAGATAATTTTGTATTGAAACTTTTCTCTTTGATAAACTTAGAAACTTGTTAGAGAATTTACATTTTCTTTAAAGGATAAGACCAATCCCATGATAAGTGGCAATATGTAATTTAAAGACTTTTTTTTCTTGAATTAGACTTTGTTTTTAAACAAACAAAAAAAAAGTTTGCCATCCAGTAATCTGGTCTAATTACACTTACGAATAAAAAACAGAGCCTCAGAGAAGGAAAACATTAGGCACTAGTTGGTAGAAAAACTAGGAATTGATTCCAGAACTCGTAACATCCACAGATTTACAGAGGCTGAGGCCCAACACTTTTTCAAAGACTGAAATATAATAGAGTGTGTACCCCTGGACAAAACATTTTCTGTATGTAGGTAAGGTTATTCCCAAAATTCTTCCCTTAATTTAATGATGTTTTCTTTATATACGTGTGTGTGCTTTGAAAGTTCACAAAAATATAAATTTTGTAACAAATATGTTAAGGATCCAGTTCAAAAGACTTGAAAATTATATATTTCAGAAAAGATAAATTCAAAATATTTTTGAGAATTATTTTGTTTGTAAAAATAAGTGATTATGTTACAACCTATCTGTACTTACATAGGTATATAATTGACATATTGTCCAAAGGTCATATATTATCTTAACATATAGCTGGAAAGGAAGAAGGAATTTATCATAATTCCATTTAACAGTTTCTTATTTGAGAAACACAGTAAAAATAAAAAAAGAAATTCATGAAAAAGAGGCTAAGAAAAGTGATTTTGAATATAGTCACTGATCTGATATTGAAACAAAAAGAAAGACCAACTTCCTTACTTCAACTCTTTTAAAATATATATTACTAAGAAGAATATGATTTCAAATCCTTAGAGAAAGCATAGAGTTATCGTTCCCTAAGTCCATTATTTTAAAGGTATAATTTATTAATAAGATGGAATTTAAGATCTCAGGTCTTCATATAAACTATCTTTTAATAGTTCTAAAGTAGTAACATATAATGAGCAGGTTCTTTGGGAAGTTGGATAAAAAATTGCATTTAAACCATCTCAAAGTAGTTTTTTCCTTGCAAGTTGACTTTTTTCCCTACAAAAAATATTTCTAAACCTGGCTCCACTTAAAATATTCCAAGGCAATGAAAAGGAGAATTTTGTTTCTGAAAGGCTAAGTTAAAGTGTAAAAATAAAAAGAAAAGTAACCAAACCTAACAATATTAACCTTGTAGGCATCAAAAAATATAGATGATTACATAGAACATGTACAGTTTTATTTATTTATGTCAAAACTTGGCTATTGCCTTATATAATATAGAGGAACAAACAAATTACACATTTCAAATTTATACAGCACAATGGTATATTATGATTGCAAGGTCATTTTTTCTTTCAAATACCATGACATTTTAAAATGCCTATTCAGTTGTACTCAAAATGACATTATTTGAGTAAGTTGGACATTGAAATAGCAAACCAATGTGGTAAAGCTGAAATGAGATTAAGTGCTTGGATATTTCATGTGATTCTAACTTGTATGTTTTAATATGCACATTGCTTTTCAAAGGAAACTGCTTAGAATGAATGTGAAAACTTTATCACTTTGAATTTGACCTTGAAATTTATTATAATAATGACAAAGAGATTCAGGCATTTAAAGCCTAGTACTCACACCTGAAGACTCATCTAAAACTAAATCTTCAGAAGTGCTCTATAGAGTATTAATCTTTCTTATTTTAAGGCATTTGGAAGTGGAGACTTTACATTTTTGGATTTGGAGAAGAAATTGTCCACAGTTTCTTTCCTGCTTATAGGGTATCTTTCCATATTGTTTTTATTTGGTATGCTATTTTGGCTTTAGAGAGTTATTCCTGTATTTATGTTTCAGAGCTTATTACGTGTCTGGGGTAGATTTATTTTATATGTAAGACCAAGTTTAGACTTTGATCTCTTTCTGGATGTTTTGCTAGTTTTCTTGTTACTTTAAAAATCTAAGCCCTCACCACTATGTTCCTAAGAATGAATCCCCTGGCCCCCTACCCATCAATACATCCAATGTGGTTTCTCTTTTTTTTTTTTTTTTCTTGCGGTACATGGGCCTCTCACTGCTGTGGCCTCTCCCGTTGTGGGGCACAGGCTCCGGACGCGCAGGTTCAGCGGCCATGGCTCACGGGCCCAACCGCTCCGTGGCATGTGGTATCTTCCCAGACCGGGTCACGAACCTGTGTCCCCTGCATCGGCAGGCGGACTCTCAACCACTGCGCCACCGGGGAAGCCCTGTGGCTTCTGTTTTTCACAGAACGTGTGATGTTCTTGGTAAATTATCTACAAACTAATTTGACCAAAATTTAATTGGTCAAGATAATAACTATATTTATACTGATTACATTACTTCTTTTCACCTGACACCAATTTATTGAGTACCTATGTGTTCATCAAATTATTCATACCATAAGCCTTTATTTGTTAAGTGCTTTTTTGCCAGATCCTTTGTAGAATGCTGAAGCTACCTTAGTAAGTGACGTCAACAGGGCCTCTTCCATCATGGAGCTGCCTGTTGAGCATGAAGAGAGGAAACTACTCAAGGAGCCATGACAATATACTGTGATAAAGGCTGTGGTTAGAGATGTGTAGAAGGCTGAAAAAAAGCCATGAGACAGTACCTAACTCAGTCTGGAGGGGTGATTGTGGAGGAAGTGATGCCTATGCAGAGAAAAGAAAGATGAGCCTGGCCCTGCTCTAGAAACTCTCAGTCAGTTGTGAGAAACTTGGGCACAGAGAGGGAAATAAGACATATTTTCCTTCCTGCACTCCTTTCAAGGTTGGAACGTCTGCTGGGCCATTACTATGTTGCCCTTCACCTGTGTAGAAAAATATGAATCATAGCATACTGAAAGATTTACCTCTCCTGTTCCAAATCGTGCTAAGATTTCTTTCAGTACTACCATTACTCCAAAGAATGAACAGTTGAATTAAGACCATCAGAGACTCTGAGCACCAGAAAGATCATGATGTCCCTTCCCCATGGTAGCGCCGTCATATGACTTATAGAGAGGGTGGGGTGGATTAGATGAGGGGTGTAGGTGGTTGGCTCTCTCCCTATACCTTCCATCAAATCACCATCCAATATTCCTTTTTGCACCCTCCAAACATTCCAGTATGGTTTTCAGACATGCCACTAGCACCACTGACCCACCAGATTGCTACCAATAAGCTGCTTCTCTGCAGGCATTCTGGAATTGTCTCCGCTCCTCAATTCTACCAGCTGTAAAATAAATGTGGGGACATTTGACACACTGATTTATTTTCTCCATAATGATTAATATGTAGCTTAAAAAAGGTCAAATAATAAATGTTTTCAAAAATATTTTCTCTTATTTTTGGTGCCCCTGTTCGCTGGTTATAAAAGCAGATACTTTGTTTGTCCTTTGAGTAATGCAGCCCTGGTTAGAATATTTCTCCTAAGAGGTAACCCGTTGCCCCCTCTTCTTTAATATATTAGACTCACTAAATGCTGTATCAGAATTGCTCTAAGTACTTCCCAAATGCCTCATCCCTATACCAAATAACTGATTGTCACAAAGTCCAGTTTGACTCCAAGTACCTTTGCAATATGGCGTTACTTAAAACAAAACAGTGCTCTAAAAATACCCAAAGCAGGATGACACTGAACAGCAGGGGAGCCCCGGAAAAATTCAAAACCACAGGCGTTCTACTCAAAACAGTGACAGCCCCAAGCTGAGCCCTCATCTGGACTCTGACAAAAGCTTATTTTACCATCAGCTGAAGCTGCTGAGCTTACAATAGAGCAGGCTGGATCCGACACAAACCTGTAGCTTGAATGGTTTGCAATATTGGCTTTCTTTTCATTTCAGAAATTCAGTGTGATTCTTCTAAATTTTAGGTGTCCAGTCTCCTACACTGCCGATTCTCAATTATCCAGGAGCTGATTATCCAGCGTGTGGGTTAGCCAGCCCTCTGGCATTTCCTTGAGCACCTTGTATTTGCTGCCTGCTAGAAATCCCCCAGCCATCATTGGGCAATGAGACAGTGTAATTCTAAACCAGTGAAGCTCAATGGTGGGTGAATTTTCCCCCAGAGGACATTTGTCAAGGAACAAGGATATTTTTGGTTGTCAAAACCCCGAGGAGGTGTTTGCTACAGGCATCTTGTGGGTACAGGACAGGGATGCTGCTCAACACCCCATGATGTACAGGGCAGTTCCCACAACTAAGAAGTATCAGTATATCCGTAGCTTTGTGGTTGAGAAACCATGCCCTAAACCCTAAAGCTGATGGAAAGAAAAAGTAATATTTATTAAGAGTGGGGCTTCCCTGGTGGCGCAGCGGTTGACAGTCCACCTGCCGATGCAGGGGACACAGGTTCGAGCCCCGGTCCGGGAAGATCCCACATGCCGCGGAGCGGCTGGGCCCGTGAGCCATGGCTGCTGAGCCTGCGCGTCCGGAACCTGTGCTTCGCAACGGGAGAGGCCACAGCAGTGAGAGGCCCGCGTACCACCAAAAAAAAAAAAAAAAAAAAGAGTATGGTCTTAGGGATCTGAGAGGGATTGAGTGAGGTACTGCTGCTTATTACTTGTGTGAGCTTTCTGCTTACACCTTCATTTGCTCATCTCTGAAATGAAAATAATATTTTTACATGATAGATTCTTCCTAGGAATAAGCAAAATAATGCATGCAAAGTGCCATGTAGTGCTTGTTAATGGTAGGCATTTAGATATGGTAACGATCATATAAAGTAATATCAACAATATGCTAAAATATAGTGTAAAATAATCATAAAACGTTTTGTTCCCTTCTCTTTGCCTGACTACAAAGTCTTGGGAAATGTTTAGATTTTCATTCACTTGTTTATTCGGCATATGTTTATTAAGCGTTCACTGTGTTCTGTGCACTGGCTAGGAACTGTGGAACACTTACACATGAGAATAATATGCCCTCTACCACTAAGGCGATTTCATGTCAGGAAAGGGGATAAAGCACAACGGAAATAATATTTACAGGGAAGAGGTGATGACAGCAGAGAGTTGTAACAGTTAGGTAGGCAGAAATGTGTACAGAGAAAAAACACATTTCCTTTCTCAAGTTCTTAAAGAAAAAAACCTTACAGCTGAAACAGTAATTGGCCCTTTCTTTTTTTCTTTTTTGTTTAATTTTCTTTCTTTTTTTTTTATTCAAGTATAGTTGATTTCAATGTAAGCTTAGGGAGAGTCAGTGACTCCTAAGGCATGTCTAAGTCATACAGCAGCTAAGTAGTATCTATGGAATTGCAGTCTAGGGCTTTCTGACTCTGCTGCCCTCTTAACTCCTAAGCAACCCTCCATAGAGATTGTCTGGGGAAGCAGATGAGGAAAAGAGGAATCCTACTGTAGGAGACCTTTAATTCCAGGCTAATGCCATTGTGCATAAATTTTTCATGCTGTTAGGTGGTGAATGATGTTGCTTAACTCTGGACAAGGGTTATTCAGCAATCTTCATTAAGTCATTTGTGACACTGTGACGATGCCAAGAGATTGACAAATAAGTTTTCCCAACATCTCCAAAAGAGAGAGAGAGGTAAAACAATGCCTTACATTTTTATGCTAGATTATGGTTTATAATCACTTTCATCTCAGTGAACTTATTCATGTCTGCCCTGTTTCTCCCTAAAAAAGGAAGAAACATAGGTGTCAGACAGACAATGCATGCTATTAAAAATCAAGACGTGTTTAGAAGAAAATCTGCTCTAAAGCCTTGCCCTCTTTCTTTCCATTACGATCCTTAGAAAATTTACTAGAGTAAAATATTTTAATGTTCCTCATATCTGGGAGGAAGAGAACTCTTTCTGAAGAATTAAACAGTGACAAATTTTGCTCTTTCAGGTGGAGAATATTTTAATAACATATATAATAGATGAAAATTCAAATCAGAGTTTGAGAAACATGATAGAAAGCTCTTGGCAGACAATGCTATGTTTATTCTCTCATACAGGTAGCATGCATTGAGACCAAAATACCACTACTCTGGTCCTATCCACACACTATCTAGTGACCCTGGGCACAGTAGTCCTGGGTTGTCACATATTTTTAATAGAAAATGTCACTTATTTCCGATCCAAGATCAGTAGACTTGGCACTCTTCTATTTTAAATTCTCTTCTACCTCCAATACCTATGATTTATTTAATTCTGTCCAGAGTGCCTAGCCTAATACTGGGTCAACAAATAACAAATAAAGATATTCTTTGCTTGAAATTCACCATGGTCATGTCAAATCAGACTTCACACTGATTTATTTTTGCTTTTGGTAAAGAAACAAATTTTCCCATGGCCCCTAAAAGCACAGTGGGCTTGAACTCTCTATGATGACTATTATAGATGCTGGGCAAACTTCCATGACAAATCAAAAGCAAAATTCAGGATGGGAGTATAGAGAGGAAAGGTTCTCAGGGTTGTTGTTTCCCGCAGTCCAAATGTCACCACGTCGGTGGGTAATTCTGGTCCTGTGGCTCAACCAGCACAGGGGAGGCGGCAGCCTCATCCCGTTGCTGGGGGGGCTGCTGTCTAAAGCTCCAGGAGTCTGTGTCCACGTGAGTAACACACCCTGCCAGGCAGCAAAGTGGTAATTCTGCTGCCAAGGAGAAAACGAGGCAGTTTTACAAGAGCAGGGTTAATGTACAGCCAGGGTGTGAAGGCAGGGACCCGGCAAGGACAACCTGGCCACAAGGAGAGTGATTGTTATAGGTCGTAGACAAGAAAAGGTAAGAATCAGAGGAAGCCCCCCAGTCTCCACCATTATGAAAGGAGTCTAACGCAAATAGAATTAGAGTCTCTGAACCAGGCTCAATACTTCAAAGGTGAGAAAATGCTGGGATGAAACAAGCAGTGAGATTGACCAAGGCGGTTTATTACGGGCTGTGAAACTATGGGCGAAGCAATTCCCACATCTGGACCTCAGCCTTCTCATCTGTTACTTAATGCACTGAAGATCCCTTTCAAGACTAGGATTGGTTGTCTTATGATTTCAGTGGAACAGAAAATCTCATGATAGAAAAGAACATATGACAATTCTGAAGTTAGTAAATATATCACTTTGGTAACTTAAGATGGAGGGAGACCAGTGGAGAAGCTCTGAATGGAAAGCAGAAAGCTCTCAATATACAACTCTGGACCAAGAGGTAGTCGTATTTCCAGGGAAGAACAGTCATCCCACTCAGTATAAGGGTATTTCTATTTTGTCACTGGCTTTTGATGTACATGAGCACCTTTATATTTTTTTTGCTGTTGTTGATACCTTAGTTGGTTCAAATTTATGAATGGTAAAGATTAGACTGTTGGCTGGGAATGTGTCTAGAATGTGTCTAAATAACATTTAGCCAAGCTGTTATTGTCTTGTATTGAGTAATTGCCCACACATTCCCAAATGAAATTCCCTCTCATTGCCCATACCCATTGCCCTATAGGTTTATGCATAACTGGGGTGGTGGGTGGATAAGCCCTTATAACCTGGCTTATCTCCTAATGGTACAACACTCAACACAGTTTCTGGGGCATGGAACATGCTTAGCATCAATTGCTGATGTATTAAATTAGAGGACGTTGGATGTTAGCAAATCGATGTTTTTAAAATTTGTTTTACCGCTTTCTTGGAAAAGTAGCGCCATCAATTACTACCAAGAATTTGCTGATATTTTAACTTATATAGTAAGTAGTCAGTAACTATCTGTCAATGACGGAAAAAATGAATGATTAAGGGATGTCTATTCTTTTACCCAGGCTGAATATATATGTATCTTTTCCTCTACAGCATCCTGATTCCAAGTACTATCTGAAGAAAAGAATCACCTCTCTGACGTTGCCAATAGTTCCATCCTCCAAGGCCAGCACAGTCCTCACAAGAGCTCCCATCTTACAGTCAACACCTGTCACCCCCCCACCCCTCTCTCCTACCTTTGCGGGTACCAGTAAAATAGACCAGTATTCTCGGATTCTCTTCCCAGTTGCATTTGCAGGATTCAACCTTGTATACTGGATAGTTTATCTTTCCAAAGACACGATGGAAGTGAGCAGCAGTGTTGAATAGGTTGCAGCCGTAATAACCTGTATTCTGTGAGTTCTCATTTTCTGAATGTTTAAAAATAGCAATGAGACTTGTATAGATGCTTTTCTGAACATGAAATCGAAATTGAAAATCTCTAACACATAGCTTTGAGTAAGCATGTATGGGCAAGAAAAGCAATAACGTTACTCCTCAAAATTGGAAGGTGAAGGTTGGTGAAAAATATGACTTTTCTGCACATTAGAGAAAATTTTATAAAAGGATAAAATGGATTCAAGATGAAGTTGCCAATCTTTGTCCTTCACTGTTCAATATTTTAATTGTCACTGTGAATATCATTTACCACAAAGCAAATAAAAATAAGAAATGCTGACACTTCCAAAGCCTGCCTTAAAATGTTTATTTTGGCTTAGTTCTCAAGAGAACAAAATATAAATAGTCTAAATATTTATCAGTAGGTTAATACCAGCATGTTGGAGGCCTTTATGCTAGTAAAATGGCTTTCAGTGACATTATAAAGCCTGCATTGAGCTTAGCCATTTGTTTTTACCTTGCTGTGCTACTTTACCTCAATAAAATATGGTGTTTGTATACATATGAATTATACATAGATCATAAATTATATATGCATTTGTACATAGCTTTAGTTGGACTGCAGTACAGTGTTGTTTTATCTCACTAAGCTCTCCTTTTAAAATAATATGCTCATTCATAATTCCATGAAGTGGTCGAAGGCTTGTATATTATGACTGTTCTTATATCTCATATGCTTTACCTTTCTAAGTGTATCACTAAACAAAACAACAATAAACATGTTCTCTGGGTCTGTTTAATAAAGCTCAGAAGTTTCCTTAAGTATGGGGAAATGAAGTGGTCACCTCCCCAGTGTTAGTGTCCCTGCAGATTCTGAGAGACAGAAGGTATGGGACAGCCAGGCTTGGTCACCCAGCTCTAAAAAAAACACGTGAATTTGTATTCAAATAGTCAATCCTGCTAGAAAACAACGGAACAACGTCTTCAAAATGCTGAGGGAAAATGATTTTCAACCCAGAATTCTGTAACCAGCAAAATAAAGATAGAGGATATATTAAAAAAGTCAATCCTTCATCTCTTTTCTGCTCACTCAACACACTTTCTGTTGTAAGATGAATGGGGTCTGAGGATCTAATGTATAACTTGGTGACTATAGTTGATGACACTGTATTGTGTAATTGAAATTTGCCAAGAGAGCAGAAATTAAATGTTCTCAACAAAAAGAAAAAAAAAGTAAATATGTGAAATGATGGATATGTTAAGTATCTTGCAATATTTATTTATCAGCTGTACTTCAATCAAGCTGAAAAAATGAATGAAACTCTTTTTCTTCCTTTCTACTATTCCAGCTCTTTCTGATGCTAACTCTACCCATGTTTCTCCTACACAGAATGGTATTAGGGAAACAGGAACTGGGAGTGGGAGAAAGCATGTGGTGTGGTTTGTGCAAATCAATAAACCCCTCATGAGTTGTAGCTGGGTCTTAAACATCATTGAGATCAGCCAGAGCTCTGAACCCAGAAAGAAATATTCTGGAATTACTACCTCTTGCCTTTATCCAGGAAAATACAAAAAAAATTCTACAGCCAAACAAATTAGAGTTTAATTGAAATAGCTCTCTACTAAGGGTGAGGAAGTTGAGATATCCATCTAACTTCCCTATTAATTAGCTCATAAAAAAATCACTTAGCCTCTGGAAGACATAGCTCTAGTCTCACCTATAGGACGAGGGGGATGGAATGGACACCCTCTGAAGGTCCTTCCATTTTGAACAGCTTATGTTTGTTTCATTACTTCTTTTTTTTTTTTTTTTTTTGTGGTACGCGGGCCTCTCACTGTTGTGGCCTCTCCTGTTGCAGAGCACAGGCTCTGGACACGCAGGCTCAGCGGCCATGGCTCACGGGCCCAGCCGCTCCGCGGCATGTGGGATCTTCCCGGACTGGGGCACGAACCCGTGTCCCCTGCATCGGCAGGCGGACTCTCAACCACTGCACCAGGGAAGCCCCATTACTATTCTTTTCTATCTAGCTTAAGTCATTATACAAGGCCTGCTCCTGTTTTTGAGAGTACATTAAATAATTAAATGCCACGTAGGTGTTAATCACATTATATCCTATGTTACATTTAATCTTCATAAACCTGTAAAGTATATACTGCTGTTATCTCCATTTAAAGATAAGAAACCAAGGCACAGTGAAGATGAGTAATTTTGTTCAAAATCAAGTGGCACTCAAGTGTTATAGCTGAGAGCCATACCTAGGCAGTGTGAATACATAGCTTGTTCACTTAACCATAACCATACAATGCAAGTCTATTCTGTAATCCTCTCCAGAGTTCTCTCGCCTTGTCTTTCATTTCCTGTAATAACTTTCCTTGTATCCTGACCTGCCTCAGCATTTATTCTACATTTCACTGCAAAGCATATTACTGTCAGTCAACATCTATACTTGGAGTTGAAACAGATAAGTAAAACCCACTAAAATCATTACATATTATAGGCATTAGATTTCTCCTCAATTTTTTCAAGGGATTTTGAAAAAATTTGCAAAACTTTTGAACTGCTAAGGATTCTAGAGAATACTATTTCTCAGTGTATATCATGGAGTGGTAACAGAGGTTAACTGAAAATAGAACAGTTTCAGAGTTAAAAATTTTTAACAGAGCTAAAATTTTTTAACTGTTAAAAAATTTTAACAGAGTTAAAAAGTTTGAGGGGAGATGCTGAGTCAAAGCAAAATACGTTTCTTTTCTGCTGGAGTTCTCAGAGCCTTTATTATGCTTATGTGCATTGTGATTCTCTCATAGTTTGCTATAGTATTTAACATTTCCCAAATCCACATGGCCATAAATATTATTTTGCAAGGAGGAAATGCTGGAACTAGCATTTCCCAGAAAACAGTTTGGGAAAGACCACCTTGGTATTATTTATACTATCCCTTCTGTCCCACCACCAACTAAACAGATAAGGGATTGAGTCTCTGAATGGGCAGATGACTTATCCTAGTTCATACAGCTATTAGAGACCAAATTAGAACTGCATAAAATAAAAACCAGACAAGGTATTTCAACAGAGAGAATTTAATACAGAATGAGCAACACAGAGATAGTAACTGCAGGAGTCAGACACCAAAAGGAAGATGACAGGGTTAACAGAACCTAAAAACTTGTGCAAGTGGCCTTTTAGAGCTGGATTTAATCATCTGTAGAGAGGGCATCACCTGGATGGGGTATTAGCTCAGCAGCTCAGAGAAGAGAACCCCAGAGCTGGGAATCAGACCTCCAAGGACAGGGTACCACCCAGCTGATATGAGTATCACAGGTAATTAGAGCAGGGGCTCCTCAGCCCTGGGTCTCAGACCTCTGAGGTCTGCCCACATGCTGCTGGCATCTCAGAAGCTTGAGGGAGGACACATACATTTGAGATCAGACTTGCAGGGAGGAAGGGCTGCTCGGCTGAAACTGCTATCTTTGGGAGAGCAAAATGAAGCTGGTTCTGGGAGAACCAAAAACTGGAGACTGGAATCAACTGTCATTTCAAGGTGACGGGTAACATTAAAAGGCAAAGCAAGACTAAAACAGGGAGAATATTCCTTTCCCTTTTCACCTGATTTCTAGTCTCTCTTGAGTCCCTCCTATTGGAAGAACCTGACAGAAATCCTAGTGGCAGAGAAGAAATGAAAACTAAGGAGTTCAGCCAGAGCATCACAAAATAGAGTATAGAAGGTTGGATTTGGAGCCGACAGAAAAATGCTTAATAACTGAAATAATTCACTCCCCTGGTTATCTGGTACCATATACACACCTCTGTACATACTTATACTGTTTCACAATCATAAGATGCAATTACTCTTTATACAAACAAAAATACTGTCTTCATTAGTCCAAAAAGGAGATACACAAAATGCAAACAGCCATTGTGTTCATGTCTAGGTAACAATCACAGCAACCATTTCTGATGATATTTAATCTTCTATTACAAATCAGAGTCCCACCTGAATATTCTGTTTCCTAAAGACTCAGTTGTAAACCTATCTATGAGAAACTACCTTTATATAAAACAGTAAGGGGATAGGAGAAAGGAGGTCAAAAGAAAGCATATAATATATACAAATATTAATATGTCTAAATATCTATGGGTCTTTATGGATAGGAAGAGCTATATCTATCTCCGTGAAAATAATAGCAAGCAAGGAATAAACTATACATAGCTCCTGTAGTCCCCATTTCTGTAATTAGTCACATGACTGTAGTAGATATAAATAACTCCCTTTTTCTACTATCCTTTTCTCTCAGTCAGCATCCCAGCTGGTTGATTTGGAGTTCTTTATCGCACAGAATTACTGAAGGGTCTTAATCCAACAGCAGGATAGTTTTCTCACATCCAGGAAGGTAGATTTCTTCCACTACTAAGATATCTTAGCCTTGGAGTTCTAAGATTCTCAGCATTGTTCAAGTCCCCTCAGATGTCACCATACAAGCTTCAGTCTCACTTTCCCAATTAATATCCTCCCTTTTTCATGAGAGACATGGCAAGTGTAAGATTTTGATTTCCATTGTAATTCTGCAATCAGCACAATTAAAATATGCATCTACTTTTTAAAAGAAACCAGCCCTGCACTATAAGAAAAAGAGATTCTTTCGAGTGCTTTAGAAGCTCTTCTGTTCTCTATTGCTTGAACTGAGGATTAAAAGCCCTGAGTTTATACATTTCTGTCTGTAGGTTCTCCAGTGCAGTTAGAAGAGGCATCTCACCCACAGTTCTTGTAGCAATCATGATTACTATAAGAATTAAGGATTGAAGGCACTGGGTTCTCAGGATATTACATTATAATCAATAAGAAGTGATCATTTAAATTAATTGTAATATAACTTTACATTATGAATTACTAGTATTTCATTTCCCACTGGAAAGGAGATCAGTACTTCATCAGAGGACACGGACATGACCAAATAATTCTCAGAATCTTCTGGCATCAAATAAGTTCAGAGAGAGAAACAGCTACCATCCTTAGGACTGGGGTAAAATGAAAAAGGGCAAGTTATCATCTTAGGGGAAGATTCCCAAGGAGCTGGGGCTCAGACCTTTAAGAAGGGGTCAATGCCAGGGGAGTGATGAGGCTATTCCTGGCAATGCAGTAAGAATCAAGTAGAGGTCTGCCAAAGTAGAGGGAAAAGTATGAAGATGCTCCTTATGCAAGAAGAGTCTTAAGAAGGAATGAAGAAGTCCCTTCTTACTTTTCCTTCTGCCTTCTCATCTCCCTATACTGCCTCCTATTCTCAGAACTCAGTAGGAAGCATTTTAAAAGGAGAAATGAAAACTGTGCAGTTTAGTGCCACTGTTCTCAAGTATAGAAGGGTGGGTTTGCAACTAAGTGACAGTAGCTTAAGCACAAACACAGACTGAGACATAAACTATTCTGGTGTCCAGTGTAAGCTCTTGAAAATTCTTCCTTAATGGTTGAATTCCGAAAGCCATAATGAGCTGGTGGGGGAGCCATACAGGAGCAGGGAGATTTGTTACTAGAAACCACTTACTAGTAAAAGCCCATTTCTATGTGTTATAATCAAATGACATATGTTATACACGTAAATTGCCCAGAACAGTGACTGGCATATACAAAGCACCATAATAAGTGATCGCTTAGAGTAGTAATAGTATCATCATCATAGCATCTTACTATATGTTAGTATTAAGCATTGATATGCAATTGATGAAATTAAGGTTAAAAACATTTTATGTCAGGTTATGAAATGTATAATCACAAACTTCCTGATAACAGATATTAGCTGGTACAAAAATAAAATGTATGCTATCACACCAAAAACAAAACAAAGCCACAAATTACTGTTGAAAAGTTTGAGTGATGCCCCAAAGGGTACATTTTCAAAGAGCTTCCTACGAAGTTTGGCTATTTGATTATGTGTTATGGTTTAATAATGTTCTTAACCCATGATTTTGCCAGTCCAATGTTTTCTGTCCCAGAAAAATCGATGACAATTATTGTCTTAAATCCTCCAGAACCTGAGCTACATTCATCTTTCTGAAGGCATGTGTTCGTGAGCATGTGGGTAAATATTGGGGGGAAACTAGAGATTAGCATTATGATAACATAATGTCCCTTGGAACGGCAATTCGTGCAGACTAGATGACTTACGTAGAGTCAGAAAAGACAATCTATAAACACTTTTCTTACATTTCTTAAATTAATTTGCTTGCTTCTCAATTAATACAAAATGGATTGACAGACTACCTTCTTTAACTTTTACGTTTTAGTTCTAATTCAACACATTAACATCTCCTAATTTAGTTACCAGAATTCCTCTCAACTCCCACCACCATCCTCAGCTGTGAAATAGTCAAAATAAATAAACCAAAATAAAGGTACTGAAAGGCAAGTGTTTTACTCACAGCAGAGTCATTCCACCCTCACTCAAAGCTTACACATTTATATTTTAAACCTAGTTCACACTGGTTAATTTGTTTCTTATCCCAGTGTAGATAAGAGGAGTGAAATGTGGAGAAATAGGGGGGCATTAGAATCAGATAAACCAAAAGTAGAAATGACAGCAGAGAGAAAGCAGTTAGAGAGTAGAATGTAAAAATCAGTTTCAAAATTGTGGGCTCATTGTGTATCGGGGCACACAGTCCTCCATTATAAAGTAATGCCTCACTGCCCTGGTGCAAGTGCATTGGAACAGATTCCTGCACTAGGTGAGGTGAAACCATGAACAAGTCAGTTACTTCTCTAGGCCTTTATTCCTACATCTTTATAATTGAGGGTCTGGTTAGATGATTTTCAAAATCCTTTAACAACCTAAATTTCTATTATTTTATAACAATTTTAAAATGAGCTTTCCATGACCTCCATTTAAAATGTCAGAAGGGTATGTGACACCTTTTAAAATATCTCTCCCAAAAGCAGTTAAAGGAAGTAAAATGATTTGGTCTTAATAGTAGTAAATACTTGTTATTTAGCAGAAGTAGGACATTTTTATAAGTACTTACATATATTTTTGATTTAATCATTACAACCATTCAGTGAAGTAGATTCTATTCATGCACATTGTTCCACTGAGGAAACTTAGGTTCACACAGGTGGTGTTAACTGCACAGTATCTCATGGTCAGACAGGATTCAAGATCCATTTTTGTCTTTTGCAGAACTTTATACTCCTCACCAAGTATCACAGATAGGCTCCATGTACTTGCAAGGGTGCTTCTGCTCTATTCCTGGGTCACAGGTCACCAGCAAGTTTCTGGTTTGCAAAGGTAGACAAGTAATCTGTGCTATTCCAATTACAGCCTATTGATAAGGAGCATGGCCCTGCCCCTGGCTAGATTCTGTATTGTACCAAGTTACTGCAAGAACATTCAAGTGATTCAATATGATTCCCACTGCTGTGCCCCCATATGACTTGAACACCAACTTATCAGCAAGAGATTGCTGATACATGGAGAGATTTCTCTTCTTTTTTGAATATGACTAATTATCCATTGATTTATATTTTTAAAAATCTGTCATTTCTGTGTATGTGAAGCAAAGAAGTATGCACAAATTTCTTCCCATGACATCTTGACCGAAAGTAAAGTCCCCTTTCTCTAACAATGGAAATAACATGGAAGAGGCTACGGCTCACAGGAGAGAACATAGACTATGAAGGCTTTCTGGGACAGCTAAACATTTTAAAACATACCATCTCAGGCAACTTACTTAAACTCTCACAACCTTAGTGATGGGCTGCACCAAGCAGGCCTACAAGCCCTGTACTTGCCCATCCTCAAGACTGAAGAAAGCCTGGAGTCGGTGAAAGAAACATCAGTGGTTTAATGGATGGAGGATCTTACACGTCTGAAACAAGGTCCTGGAGTGACACCCCACTATGTGCTGCAGACAGTGGGCAGGACATGGCGGCAGTCTTCACTCCCAGGGGCAAGGGGAGGTTACCAGTTATAGGAGGAATTGACCTCAGGTTGTCTCATCCGTTACCAGGGAAAGTAGAAGAGAGGCACACCCCTCATGGCCCCTTTGATAAGCTATCATGGTGGAGATGTTCTGATCTAAATCACTAGCTGGGGTGGGGGCAATATTTAAGAAGGTCAGGAATGTGAATGGGGTGTAAGTGAAGCAGGCACTGGTCAGGCAGGGGATGTACCGAGACCAAGAGAACAGTCATCTTGGGTGGCCTGACCATACACTCCACCCCTACAGACCCTGCAGGACCCTTGCAATCTTGGTCTGCTCCTCTTCCCCATATCCCTGGGGCCAGGTATGTAGGGGGCACTGCAACCAGATACCACAAGTACCGTACAGACAGCAAACGTCCAGAGAGCATCAGGAGTAAGATACCTAGTATGCTCAGAACACTCATTCGCCAGGATGTGGGCGAATTTTAGAGCCGAGCACTTACCGGGTCAATGGAAAGGGAGTCAATGACAGCAGTGTCCTGACAAGTTATAAGGAACGTAAGGCCACCCCTGGTTTTCACAAACCCAGAGCCACCCCCATGGGGTGGGGAAGGACGCCTGCTCTAAAAGAAACATTCTGGTGGCCTAGCCAGCAGTCAAACTACAGGTCTGCCCACCCATGTTATGTTGAGTGCCATTAAGAGCTGGACCCATGAGGTCTTTCCTAACAAAAACAGTTAATCCCACTAGTTGGGCTCATGTGTCCAGAAGCCAGCCTATTCCATTCCACACAGCATAGCCCAAAGGGGTTCATGGGCAGTCAACTGTACAGTAACATTTATTGACGGGGATCCTTCTGACGTATTGGCATGTGGGACAGGAAGACGGTGAGAGTTGTTGTCCCCCATTGTCAGCCATCCCCACAGAGTCACATTAGCCGGATCCATTTTTCATGAAAGTCCAGAGGAGAATGAAAACAGCATCTCACCGTAGACCCCACAATTAGATTCATTTGGCAGTGAGGCCATGGTAGCTTCCCAATCCTTGAATAGATCCCTCCGCTCAGGCTACGGATGATACGTAAGACATCTAACAGGCACAACACAGGGGAGATCATGACCACCAAACAAAATACAGGCAGTATTCTGAGATAATACCACACCTGCCCGTGGTTTTTGTCCTGGTCTCCCATATAGTTCAGAAAAACTCAAGTTTTCAGTAATACAGCAATGTGTCCATAGGCCACAAAGCAGGCCACTCCGGTCAGTAAGGTTTAAGTTAAATCAGGTATAAGCTAGAATGACTTCCCTGTATCTCCATATGTGACAATGTTCCCATAATTTCCCCCTTTTGATCGCAAATCTTTTGATAGACCAAAGTATATGTCACTAGAAGCCAGGGTGAATGCTGCCTGCCCTGGGTCCAGATTATGACCTTCTGTGCTTGACCTCCTTCATATTTGTCTAGTTATCCATGCTGGGGGAAAACGGATCAGATACTGCTCAGAGGTATGTTAATGGGGAAACATTTTATAGGCTACACATTTTATCACTTATACGGAATTGTTACACGAGCATTGTACATGTGCTTTCAGTGGCAGACTTAAAGTAAGCAGTCATACATCATGAGTAGTTATACTCTGTGACAACTTCATTAGACAATTTTCTTTTCCTCCTGAACAACAGGGCAAAAGCGAGGCTAATACAATAACTTTTATAAATCTAGACCTCAATCAACAGGAATAGAATTTCTTATCTACTGAAATATAACATTTTTCTCTCTAAAAGTACCCTTATCACCACCAAACACAGCCAAATCAAGACTAATTTGTTTGCAAAGTAAGTCTGGTCAATTGACCACATAGGCTCCTCCAAACTGGCTGAGGTAGAACTCCTCAGAAGGAATCTCAGACTGAATTCCCTAAAGGCCTCTCAAGGCCAGGAAAGTCATGCCAAAGGTCTGCCATCAGGCTCTGCCTCAGTCGATTTCTCTCTGCTAGAGGTCTCCAAAATATAGAGATTCCCACACATGCCAGGAGACAGTTTTTCCCATCCACCTGATAAGGTTGCTCAGAACCCAAGAGTCTCCAACTTCTGAAGGGACCAGGCAGAGAGACAAGAAAAAGGTTTCAATTCTACCCACAGGTGTAGTTTACCAAACTGCTATAAGTTATAACTAACTTGAGGGAAGGGCTTCCCTATATCTGGAAAACACAGATCAAAACCAGTAATATCAGACTTTCCTGGTGGCGCAGTGGTTAAGAATCCGCCTGCCAGTGCAGGGGACACGGGTTCGAGCCCTGGTCCGGGAAGATCCCACATGCCGCGGAGCAACTGAGCAACTAAGCCCATGCGCCACAACTACTGAGCCTGCGCTCTAGAGCCCGCAAGCCAAAACTACTGAGTCTGAGTGCCACAACTACTGAAGCCTGCGTGCCTAGAGCCCATGATCTGCAACAAGAGAAGCCACCCAGTGAGAAGCCCGCAAACTGCAACAAGAGTAGGCCCTGCTCGCCACAACTAGAGAAAAGCCCGCACACAGCAACAAAGACCCGAGGCAGCCAAAAATAAAAATTAATTAATTAATTTAAAAATAGAAACAAAAAAACAGTAATATTCCAGACAAAAAGCATAAAAATTATAACCATATTCACCAGTTCACTCAGTAACCAATCTTTTTTTTTAACTTTTTAGGAAGCCATCAGGCTTTCCATTAGGATTCTTTAATTTTTTACCCCATTCAATGGTATCATAAAATTTATTAGAGACCTAAACTTGTCAAAATGTCCTTCCTATGTATCTTCTTGAAGATGAAGCACTTTTGCAAAAGCATCAGAGTACAACTATCTATAAATGACAAAAGACTTAAAAAGGCAGAGTTAAACACCTAATTACAATAAAATAAAAATAAAGAAACTTGGTTACATTAACTAGAATTATGACTGATTATAATCAGAACCCTTAAAAACCTTAATATCTGGTAAAAACCAAGAAGCAAGTAATCGTGAATATCTGTCATACCAGCATTTCCTGATTGGAAAACTTATGCTTTAGTCTTCCTCTCCTAAGAAGGCAAGGGTAGGTCAACTTAGACCAGCCCAGCAATTAATGTTCTACTATTTTATTCTATTTGAAAGGACCCAAGCAATCAGTGAATTCTCTTCATTTAACTTAGTTTAGTTGCAAATTACCAAAATCTGGAGAGACTCCTTTAGACAGACATTCCCCAAACATAATTATTCCTATAGAGTTTACCTACAAGCTCTTATTTCATTTACATCTCAAACGCATGAAAAAAGAAATACCAATTTCTTCTAGAAAGCTAACTTCCTCTAAGGGCATAAGCAAAAACCAGTTTTAGAATGTCCAAAGAGACCCATCTTAGACATTTTCAGGGATTTTTCTTTTTTTTTTTTTTTCAGTTTCTAAATAGCTAATTCAGTTTCAACAAGTAACAGTAATAGACAATAATACAAATCATTCACTCACATTCACATGCCTCACTTTCAGAGGAACCAGAAGCAGCATTCAAGTTAACCTTCGCCTTGGCTGTCAGCTCAGCCTCTGTGACGTTTCTTAACACAAAAAGCAACAGGCAGCCCACAGCTGCAGACACTTCTTTTTCCCCCACTGGAAAGGCGGCCAATATCTCCCCAACAGCCTACTGTGAGTTCTCTCTATTCCCTTGGCGGCCCCTGTTCATCAAGGACAGCCACCACAGGGCCCACATATGTGGATGGCCACTCTGAGATTCCCCTCTGCAACTTTCCAGCCACACATGTTAGTGGATGGCCCACAACCTTCCATCCCCTATCCTTACTTCCTGACATCTCGGTGCTAAAGGGAGTCTCCTTAGTCTGCTGGCTGCTCACCAATTTCTGGGCTGCACCATGCAGTCCTACAAGGCCTGTACCTGCCCAGCTTCAGGATGGAAAAAGAACCCAGAATTGGCAGGCGACAGAGCCATCAATGGTTTAAAGGAAGGTGGCACTTACTTGTTTGAAGCAAGGTCGTGCACACCCCACCTTGTGCAGCAGAGGCAGGCAGGACTTGGCGTCAGTCTTTGCTCCTGGGGGGAGAGGGAGGTTACCGGTTATAGGGGGAATTGATGTCAGGTGGGCTCATCCGTTACCCGGGAAACTAGCAGAGGGGCACGCCCCTCACCACCACTTTGATAAGCTATCAGGTGGAGATGTTCTGATCTGAAGGTTAGGGCAATCACCAGCTGGGGCAGGGGCAAGTATGTAGGGAGGTCAGTCATGTGAGTAGGGTGCAGGTGAAGCAGGCACTGGCTGAACAAGGGATATACCAAGAGCAAGAAAACAGCCATCTTGGGTGGTCTGATCATACCCTTGGTTTTCTCATAGAAAAACCAGTGATAATAATATTCCTTAGCTTGAAAGGTTGTTGTGAAGTAAATGAGTATGTATGTAGAACAGCATCTGACATACCATGTTTAAAAAACATGATGCTATTAGCTGCCTCAGAACTATCACTTAAGATCCTACTGATAATTGGAGACACCTGAAGGCTATGTTCGGGCTCTATTTCTTTTCATTTCCCCAGTGCCTAGTGCAGTGCCTTATGTCTTTTAGAGGCTGCATAAATTTCTGAATGCATGTCATTTGCTTCTCTAAGGTTGTAATTATTTTCATCTCTAATGGACCAAAAATACCAGCTTTGCCTACCTGAAAGGGTTATTATAGGCCATATAGTACACTAAGTAGTTTATTTTTATAAAATCTTTTAAGGAAGGGTATTAAGACCTTTTCCCCACATTCTACAGACAAAAAAAGCGCTCCTAGGGGCTTCCCTGGTGGCGCAGTGGTTGAGAGTCCTGCAGGGGACATGGGTTTGTGCCCCGGTTCGGGAAGATCCCACATATCACGGAGCGGCTGGGCCTGTGAGCCACGGACGCTGAGCCTGCGCGTCCGGAGCCTGTGCTCCGCAACGGGAGAGGTCACAGCAGTGAGAGGCCCACGTACCGCAAAAAAAAAAAAAAAAAAAAAAGAGCTCATATACCTTGCTCACAATCAGCAAAGAAAAGCAGAGCCAGAATTTGAATCCAGGTTTGTCTTATGTCTGAAGCAGGATGATTTGTTGCTTGTGTCTCATGAGCTAGGTTACAAGAAAGGGCTTATACCCATATAAGGCACTTGTATATGGCAGCAAGTTTGTAGCAGTGGCCTCTTAACAGCTAGTTCTCCTCAGTGATTATGTACTCTCCTTCCCTGTTTATAAGTCTATCCTAGATATTGAGAAGCAATATTTAGGGTAAATGAGGGGAGAGTACTCTTGCCATTGCCACACAGATAATTCAAGTGGGTCAATTATCCAGTATGTGCATTATTCATATCCTTTCATCTTTCTAGTAATTGTCCAACTGCTGGCTCTTTTCTCAGTGTTAATAGCAAAAACACATTTAGATCAGGTCATTATGAAATTAATTAACAGGCCATCTAAAAGTCATTTGGAGAAAAAGAAATACCAATACATGTGTACAATATCTACGAATTTTAGTATCATCATTTTCACTTCCATGTTCCAATGTACTCATCTGTAAAATAAGAATACCAAAATTCTTTCACTATATTCATGAGGATTAAAATTTAAATGTACAGATCCCTCTATAGTGCGTGGTACATGTTCAAAGATCAATAAACTATAGCATATTGTGAATAGCAATTAGGATGAAGGTTGAAGTTTTTTAAACCAAAATATCCACGGAATAATCAATGTCAAACAAAATGTGGCTCATTCTTCATATATTATGCAAATACTGAATTCATATCAAGTGTGGTCATCGGGTTCAAGAGGGGGCCCACATAGGCAGGACTATATATTATAGAACACGGACAAATTTAACAAGTATGGTGACATAAATTATATATATCAAAGTCTCCATTCTACACAGATTGATCTCTAATTCAATACACATTGTCTATGTGTGTTTCTGTATTTTCTCTTTTTCTGAATTTATTTCCCATTATTAATCTGAAATATAAACTTCATTCATTCATACTGAGCACTTACAATGTGCCTGAGCTGTGCAGAAATTTAGAAAAAGAAAAACCTGATATACACCCTATTTCCTCAAGGAACTCTGGTGAAAAGAGAAACATCAACAGATAATTAGAATCTCGGGAAAGAAGTGTTAATAGAAATATTTATAACACAATATGGCAGGAATGAGGAAGACATGGGTAAGTGAGCGCCATGCTCTGCTAGGGGCATTAAGTAACACAGGAAGAGATGACTGATCTTTGCCAAATTGGCTCACTCCCCAAACTTGTTCATTCTGTTTCTCAGTAGAAACTGCTGCAGTGGAAGCTAAGAATATGGAGGTAAATAGAAAGGTTCATAGGTTGACGCCTATGCATTCTTTTTTTTTAATTTAATTTTATTTTATTTTATATATTTTTTAACATCTTTATTGGAGTATATTTCCTTTACAATGGTGTGTTAGTTTCTGCTGTATAACAAAGTGGATCAGCTATATGGATACATATATCCCCATATCCCCTCCCTCTTGCATCTCCCTCCCACCCTCCCCATCCCACCCCTCTAGGTGGTCACAAAGCACCGAGCTGATCTCCCTGTGCTATGTGGCTGCTTCCCACTAGCTATCTATTTTACATTTGGTAGTATATATAAGTCCTATGCATTCTTTATCCCTGGCCTCATCCAGGAGGGGAGGAAGAGAAGGGTGTTAGAAACCTGAATCGAAGAGAATTCTTCCTAATAGAACAAAAAGAGGAGTTCGCTTGGTAGCTCTTTGAACGAAGCAGCACATAGTTTCACCTCTTTTGTCACCCTCTGTTCCTCCTTATGTATTTTCAATATATCAAGTGCTTTGGATATATTGTCTTACCTAACACTAACAGTTCAACGAATTAGAAATTATTGACCTAGTTACAAAACTGCAAAAAAATAAGGTCGAGGTTTTAGCCAAGTCTACAGAGCTGGTTAGTGGTAGTCAGTCATCAAATTCACTCTCCTACACAGCTTCAATACGTTGGAGAATGAGAGAACAGGAGCATATTACTACTAGTGTCATGTCCAATTCTATAAATACCAAATACTTCTAAAGAAAGCTCCCAATTTTATTTCTATCTTACTTATGATTCACTTGTTCAATGAAAAAACAAAAAGATAAGGAAGTGAGACCTAGTTAGATGTATGCTTTTTACATGCATTATGCATACTTAGAAATGTAACTTTGTAGTTACATTTGTACAAATTTGAGAAAGTGTTAGGATCATTGGGATTTGGAACAGCTAGTCATTGTTTTCACTGGCATTTTCCATGTCAGTGGATAAATGGATAAATGATATCAGACATACTGACAATAACATTATTTTGAATTTGTATAATTCATCTAAGTAATTTAAATATTGACAAAACAACTAAATTATCAGTCTTTTATAATGAGGAACAAAAAGGTTAAAGAATTTGGGCAAGAACACAGTAAATTAATGGAAGAGCTGATAAATTCATGAAGGCTCGTGAATTGCATTGAGTTGTTAAATTCTTGTTTGTAAAATCAGGAAGAACTCAGAATTCACTAAGTTGTGGTACATAATTACTTTTCTTGAAATATCATCAAATCCATGAAATAAATCTGTAAGAGAATATACTTTTGGCCACATGAAAAAAGCATATGTGTTATTATTGGAGTACTTCATCATACTCTAAGAGGTAATTAGTGTTAAAAATAAACCTGGGGAAGGCAATTCTTAAAGTAAAAATGGGCATATTTATTCATCTACTTAACTCCCTCAAGGAGATATTATGATGATTAACTGGATCATGACTACAGAGTAGTTTATGAAAAAACACCTTAATTCCCAAAATTATTAGCATGATTTCACCACAATTATCTCCAATTTGTACCCTTTCCTGAATTAAATTTCAACTTTGTTGGCTCCTTGAGGAAAACGGAAAAATCACTCAATGCTAGAGGCACACTCTCTTTCAAGAGGTTATGTAAAGGATAAAAAGAGGCAAACTTTAGTTAATACATTGTGCAACCCTGTACTTATGCCTCAGAACAACCCTGTGAGGAATCAAATTTCCGCTGTTTGGCAGCTGCATCTCAAAGGACTCAGTGAAGTTTTAGACACATATTAATGGAATGATAGCGCAGGAGGGAAGGATAGAGAGCAATTAGTCTGACATCTCCATTTTATATAAAAAAACTGAAAGCTGGAAAGTAAAGTGATTTGCCCCATGAAACACTATCACTTGATATACTCTTGACTTGAGTTTGTTCAACTCTCTATTCTATTGTTCAATGTTTCACACTTCAGTGTGTGGGCATTTCGGGTTTAGACACTGGGAGAAGCATCAGGGTATGTCTCTCTTTCAACATATAAGGAGGATTCTTCCTGTAACAGACACTGTTTCTGACATCCAAAAACAAATACCATTTAGATTAGTACTGAGATATGTGCAGCAGCTCACTAACTTGAGTGCTTATCTACCGCAAGATTGTTCAGCTGATAACTCCTGACCAGAACATGTCCATAATTAGAATTACAAGAGGTTGCCAAGCACGAATCTACCCTCAGCAAAGTAAAAACCACTCTGGACTCTGATAGAAAAGTAGAAAATATAATTTCTTGGAAAAAGTAAAAGTCATCAGATTATAACTAATGTAGCTAACTAGCCACTTTGAGCTCAACAAATCAGTGATATCAACTATTTCTTCTTCAAATGATGTGAGAAACTGAAGTCCATGTTTCATATTTACTATGATGACACCTTTAGAAAATAAATGTTTAAACTGCTTTTAGGAGTGTCAGTCGATGAATGAAAATGTTTCTCCATTTGTCAAGTGGCAAAATTACTTCCTTTTTTTTTAGTATAAATTCTAGACTCCTATGAAATGCTGTAATTGTGCCTACCCAATTTCCTTTTCAAATCAATCAAGCATTTATCCATGAGGTCAATTTCTCAGAAGATAAACTCAGAAAGTTCAAATAATTTAAAAAGGATTTGTTTTAAAGACTAACATTTTAAACTAATGAACAGAGCAAACAAGCCAAATAACACTATACAAATTATTTCTTTCAAGCGATCATGTCTATAAGCTCATATAGTTCAACTTATTTGACTCCATAGGAAAAGGAATGAACAATAAAATGACTTTTCCTACAAGTTTCATTAAAAGTTCCTTTTTAATTTTACTCTTCTTCCTTTTTTAAAATCAATGCTATTCTCAGATTATTTGGAAGGAGGTCTGTAATGTAACATCAATAATTCGCAATAGTGGTTTATTTATTTTTGCATGGTACAACAGACTTACAGTTTATTCTTTAGTGTCTTTGTGCGTGTGTCTATGTCTATGTGTCTGTGCATGTACTCTAGTTTTACTTAAAATATTTTTGTAGCTTTTAGGTATAATCTATATACAAAAAACTGCATGTATTTAATATATACAATCTGATGTGTTTGGACATATGCATACATCAGTGATATCATCACCATAATCAACTTTATAAATATATCCATCACCTCCAAAAGTTTCCTAGTGTCCCTTTTCTTTTCTTTCTTTCTTTCTTCTTTGTTGGGATAAGGACATTTAACATGACACCTACCCTCTTAACAATTCTTAAGTGCACAATACAGTACTATTAACTATAGGCACTCTGTTGTACAGCAGATCTCTAGAATTTATTCATCTTTTACAACTCTATACCCATTGAACAGCTCCCTATTTTCCCCTCCTCCCATCCCCTGGCAACCACTATTCTATTTTCTGCTTCTGTAAGTTTGAATATTTCATCTTTCTCATATAAATAGAATCAAGCAGTTACTTGCCCTTCTGTGACTGACTTATCACACTTAGCACAGACTTCCAAGTCCATCCATGTTGTTCTTTTTTTTTAAGACAAATAATATTACATTGTATGTATATATCACATCTTCTTTATCTATTCATCTCTCAATAGACAGTTAGATTGCAAAGTTGCAGGATACAAAATCAACATACCAAAAATCAGTTGCATTTCTATACACTAACAATGACCTATCTGAAAAAGAAATTAAGAAAATAATCCCATTTACAATAGCATCAAAAGGAACAAAATACTTAGGAATAAATTTAACAAAAGAGATGAAAGACCTATATACTGAAAACTATAATACATTGATGAAAGAAATTAAAGAAGACACAAACAAATGGAAAGACATCTATGTTCATGGATTGGAAGACTTAATATCATTAAAATCTTCATATTTAAACAAATTTAAAGGTCTCCTTTTGATACAAATCTCAATGTACATGTACCAGTTAACTAAATTGTAAGACAAAATGGGAAAATTTCCAAGTTTAATCATGAAAGCAAAATGACATAGATCTCTATTTGTGGGCTTATTCATCCTATGAAATTTCACCTATCCTCATCGTGTTATTGATAATATTTTAATGCTGTCCTCATGTTTTATACATTTCAAAGCACTTGAAATTGATTTTTTTGAGTTGATCCTCTTAGAATCTCAGTGAAATCCACATGAGAAGGTACCATTATTCTCATTTTATGGAAAAGAAAATAGAGGGCACAAGCGGTCAAGTGATTTTCTGAAGCTTCCATAGGCAGTCACATGTGCTTTTAATAGAACTGATCTGTGTCTCTCAGAGTTTGGCTAACTTTATAGCACTCCAACTCATGACACTGTAACTGAATAGCAAATACATAAAATATGAAAATATGGCTCAAACTATAATAACTTAAAGCAGTATTTCTCAGCTGTTTCTTTTAGACATACATGAGGAGGGGGATATTATTTTTAAGGTCAAATTGAAGATCTAGTCTGGAAATTGGTTTTATCTGAATAGCAAGAAAATCTGCAGTCAAATCTCTGTTTTACTGACAACAACATGAACGTGCTAGAAAAATAAAACTTCAGAGATTTCCTGTTATACAAGTATTTTTCTTAGCTCTCAAATACTGCAAACATTTTAAAGTCTCTTTGAAGAAAGAAAAGAGAACACATATATCTCCCCTTTTTTGCATTTTTAAAACTCTTTTGGAGTATTTCAAAGATAAATTTATAGTGCAGATAGTTTCTCTGTGTCTTCTGTAAACCTAAAGAGAGGCAATATTGTTATATGAACCTCCATTTATGGCAGTATGAGGCAGATTTAGAGCTGTTGTTCAAAGCTTTTTTGATGTGTTTCTTGGGCCACTGTAGAAAACTGGGGAGGGAAAAAAGCTCTAAAATAGTTTATACTGCTTTTTATTTATTTATATATTTTTCAGATTATACACTGTGAGGTTGGAGAAAATCTTAAAACTGCAGCAAATACTGAAAGAAATGCTGAAGTAGTTTAAAGTATAGTTGAAAACAAGGGAAATTTGAGGAATAAAAGCTGTGAAGTTACCTATAGATATGATGTTCCAGTCTTCCTCTTCTATTTATCTTGCAGGCATATTCAAGTTTGTTCTTTCCTTTTCCTGCAAGGCATTATATGGCTATAGCTTGTATATACAAGGGCTTGGTAGAACTATTCTCATAATACAGCTTTGCTAATACTGCTTATTCAACTGCTATCTACTATTTCAAAATAATGACTTAAATTAACCCACTCCTTAGTCTTATAGATAAAGCAATTCCTAGGGTGAATTTTTCTCATTGGGTAGAATTTTTCCTAGAAGAGCTGAAGGAAAAAACCTTTCCACATTTCATATTTGAATTGACCTTAATAATTGACTGAATATTTTATTGACCAAAATCTCCCAGTAAATGCAAAAAGGTAGTATAAAAAGAACACTCAGAATTTCTAGCATTTCATATCTCTTAAAGGCAGCTTAACTGTTAATATTCAGGTAATGACATTCAGTAAGTATAATATAATAAACATGCTTTTCTTGACAGCTTGGATAACAAATCAAAATGAAAGTTTTATAGTCACCAAGATGTTAGTCTGGAAAAAGCTGAATTTAATTTATAGCTGAAATGGTGATTTTACCTTCATCATGTTTCTAGTAGTATTCTCTTTCTTCTTTTTATTATTATTACTAAAGAGTGGTATGTATATCTCCAAATATACCAGGATACATATATATACACATACGTATATTTATATGTGTGTGTCCTAAGTACCCCAATAGTTTAAACAATTTTGAGTTTTAATCTGTCTTGACTGAACTAATTTTATGATGATTTGAATTCTGGGCATTTCCTGAGTGAGTGTGATCAATACAGGAATATCTGTACTACAGACAAATTATAGTATCTATTCCTGCCACAAAACGTCTCCACATGGAGATGATGTAAACATTTAATTTCCTGCTTTAAAGGTATAATAAAATTGTAATTCAGGCTACAAAGTTGTAGTTTTTTTCTGCTTATAACCTTATTTTTCATCATTTGAATAAACATGACTATCCATAACTATTAAGGACCACCTTTCTCAACCACAGATTAAGTTATGTGTAAAAAGAAAAAATATGCAATTAGAGTGATCAGTCCCAACACTCCAGACATCTTCAAAAATATTGGCCATACTTGCAGATGTTTGCTGTATGCATCCCTTATGTATAGTGACTTAAGTTAGAAACATGTGAAACTCAGTTAGTGCCTCTATCTTAATACATAATTAAATATAGAAAGATTTGACTTTCCATTTTTACTTGTGTGTATATTTCACTATTGTTAACCCCAGCAACTATTGCTTGTCATTTTGATACAATTCTAGTAAGACACTCTTCCTTTCCAAACATTATTTTCAATCAAAGGAGGAACAAACATATTTGAAAAGACTTCCAGGAGGTATCATAATGTGGGCAGGGCAGAAAGAGTGAGTACTTTTAAAGAGCAACATTTATTTTGCCCTAAAATATTCTTTGAGAAGTGCCAATTCTGAAAGACAATACCTTTGTTATTGTGCGGCTACTTCAATTTTTTTAAAAAAAAACTTTAATGTATCTATGATATAAAATGTTACACATTTAACTTTTCTGAAATACATATAGGATGTACACAATGGAGGAACACAGCATATGGGATTTGCTTTCAAAGCCAGTATGTAAGGTAAGAATTATATGCTACCAAAAATAGGCTGTAATTCTTTAAAATGTCCATGTAAAATAGACCATATATCCAGTTTTGTTCAGTACATATTAGAAAAGTCATGTGGTGAAAATTACATTTCTGTAAATACTAGAAGCCCAGGTCACAAGATACACTCTGGGTAATAGGAAATGAATGAGAAAATGGGAAATTCACTTCTGTCATTTCAAGATTACTCCAGCCCATATACTCATGGTGAGAAATGGCCAATAGGGCCATCAATGCTTTTTAAATTGTCATCTATTTCTCTCCCTCTCTCCTTCTCTCCATCTCTCTCTCATTCTCTCCCACCTCTTCCCTCACTCTCTCCCTCTTGTTCCCCTTCACTCCCTCACTCCTTCTCTCTTTCTCTTTTCCTCCCTCAGCTGAAAAAAACAGAGTTGAATTTGTGTGGCTAAAATACAATCATTGCAAAATCTAAAGGTATACTGATAAGGAATACCTTATCAGTAAAACGTTTTCAGCACAGCCATCCTGCATTAAATTCTCTACCTACCTTACATCATCAATAGGCGCCATGAGTAGTTAAGTATTTAGTAAGTTTCTACCAGGTGCATAACAGCATTCTGAAAACTAGAATGCTGTCTGGGGATGGGCATCTTTGCAGTCTTGCTCTGCCTCACTCCAGCGGGTTGGTGCCATCTCTTTTTTTTTTTTTTAAAAGTGTGGGCTCAGAACTGAAAATAAATGGTCAAAAAATTTTAATCTGGGGGCTTCCCTGGTGGCGCAGTGGTTACGAATCTGTTTGCCAATGCAGGGGACACGGGTTTGAGCCCTGGTCCGGGAAGATCTCACATACCACAGAGCAACTAAACCCAAGCGCCACAACTACTGAGCCTGCGCTCTAGAGCCCATGAGCCACAACTCCTGAGCCCGAGAGCCACAACTACTGAAACCCATATGCCACCACTACTGAAGCCCGCGTGCCTAGAGCTCATGCTCCGCAACAAGAGAAGCCACCGCAATGAGAAGCCTGCACACCGCAATGAAGAGCAGCCCCTGCTTGCCACACTAGAGAAAGCCCACACAGCAACCAAGACCCAACATAGCGAAAAATAAATAAATTTTAAAAAAATTAATCCAATAATAGATTTATTATCTCATCTCATATTCTATTAATTAAGCCTAAGATGACATGTTGGCCATAGATCATGGCTGACTTGTATTGCTTTTATTGTCAAACAGCCCCTCAAACATTTTTTTTGAGTTTGTATATATACCTTTATATTTTTTTACAAACTGTATATATACTTTTATTAAATCACATTATCCATTTCCTGCAATTCAAGGAAGTACTTGCTTGTAGTGGGCTGGTATAGAGAAGGAGAAACTATTATCCCTGTATATTCAACCAAGAGAAAGAGTTTTGACTTTTATGTGTATAGTTTCCCAACAATATCTCATTAAATTACTAGCCAGTGGACAATCCATGATAAAGTAGTGTCTTCTTAATAGCTTGTCTATATAGCAGCCTGATACATCTGTCAATCAACAAGCATGAATCTGGCACCTGCCATCTACAAAGTATTGATACTATGCAAGATATAGAGATCAATTATATTTGTGGCTTTGCTTTTAAACAAAGAGCATGATCTCTATTACGTAAAGGTGTTTTCTGTTTTTATTATCTTTTGTAATTTGAATTATGAACTTTGCAGAATTCGTGTCACTGCTGTAGAGAGCAGTATCCATAATCACTAAAATGTTGTTTTCCTCAATATATTCACTGATCTAATGAGTGTGTCTTAGTTGTGTGTAAATGATACTTACAGCAACTGCTTAAGTTAAAACACAGTCCAGAAATAGTTATGTTTTACTGTCATGAAGGAGAACTGACACTTCTATTCCTGAACTTAAGATACATAATATCACTCGTGCTGCATTATGTATTCTGGATTTCTCTGTGAAATCTTTAACATAGGAAATTATGTGCAGACACGATAAAACTCATAAATTTAACAAATCTACTTAGTTTGTCAGAGCAAACTTTATCCTAAGAGTAGTTACAAATTTCTGCACTGGTAACAAAAGCTCAATGATAAAGGATTTTATTTGCTTACCTCTAAAGGATTTTATTTGCTTACCTCAGTGGAATAAGAAGGAATGTGTTTTGACTCTCATTGGGTTGTTGTGTACATAGATTAGGAAAGAAAACTTCGTGCTGTATCATAAGAATTTTAAAGAACTAGGGGCAAGGGTTATCAAGTGCTTACCACAGTTTGCTTTTCCTTTTTAAAAAATAACACAAACTATCAATACAACATTCAAATATTTATAGAACATAACACAAATTATTGTAAATTGCCATACAGATTTCTGTAAGGAGAGTATTATTATCACTCCTTCACAGGTTAATCCATCCTTTTCCATAGACTTCAGATTGAACTTTTAACCTCTGATGGCTATCTTATAATTTTTTATGCATGTTCATAAAAAACAACTTGGTTAAAAGAATGTGGTTGTCTCAAGGTAAAATTATTCCTATTACTATAAAAAATCAATGGTACCTCATGCCCTGAGATCAATATAATTATATGTAATTATTGTACAAATAATATCTTTGTAGAAAAAAATCCATTTTTTACCTGCAGACGAGGGTAGTTCCTTCCCAAATCCTCAAAAATGCATTAAGATAGATAGATTGATCGATAAGGGAAAGCATGACATTTTTCTGAAAATATAATAGAGGACTATATATGTGTATGTATCGAGACTGAAATTTGGTATAAAATAAGGATTTTCTTACACTCCATTCAAGGAATCAAGATAACTAATGATTTTCAAGAATACCATTTTAAGGGATTTAAGATCTCTATGTATTCAATCATTATAGAACAAAAATTACAGGAACAAAATGCAGAGTATAAAATCAATAAGAAAACAAGGGAACATTTATAAAAATAAAACAGTAGTAAAACTAATATTCCTTTCAGTCCATGATATTTTTAATTGACAAAAAATGAAATAAGAAACCAATTACAGTGAACATAATAGATGGATATTAGAATAGAGAATACATTTTATTTTTAAGGAACTATGGACCATTTACAAAAGTTGACCATATATTAGGTCTCAAAATAAACTTCGGTAGTTGCTAGAAAATAGACATTTCATAGAAATCATTCACTGTTCAAAGTGTAATCTAGCCAGAAATTAATTGAAAAATAGAAAAAAAACTTACACCTGAGTAAAGAAAGAAAACTTCTCCCTAGTTAAATTAAGAATTTGTAAATCTTCTTTGGTGAGGTGTCTGTTCAGGTCTTCTGCCCAATTTTTTTATCAGGTTGTGTCTTTTATTATTTTTGAGTTTAATGATGTTTTTAAAGATGAGAATAATAACAGCTTTTTATATGCTGATGGGGATGATCCACTAGAGGGTGAAAAATAATGTAAGAGAAAGGAGGGTTGCTGGAACACACCTTTAAGATATGAGAAAGACGAGGTACAGTGCTCAAGTCTCTAAATTACTCAACCACTGAATTTTCATTATATGAAAACTAAACAGTGTCTTTTGCACACACAGTATTCAGTATATGCTGAATATATATAAAGTATATATACACATATATATTTTGAAAGTATGTACATATACTGAAATGCAATATGAGAAACGGAGAAACTTAATTATGAGGTAAATCACAAGGTTGTTAAACAAAGAAACATTGTAATAGAACAATTTATTTCCCTGAAATATGCACATTTTAAAGTAGTATCTTGTTTTAAAAACTACAGTAGCAACTAGTACTTTCATTTCTTAAATATTAGTAAGAGATTATCTTTCCCCTGCATTTCTTTTCACTACATTCCTTCTGACCTAACATATAGGCTTGTAACATAGAGGCTTGGGAAAAAATACAATAACACTATATGTTAGGTCAGAGGGAATGTAGTGAAAGGGAATATAGTTTATTATTTATAATTTGTTATAAATTATTCATTATAATCACATATTAAGTATTATATCAAATTATAGTTTATTATAATATATTAAAATTATTTATATACTGGAATAAATTATTGGATTGATTTTTTTATAATTTAGTCCATTATTATTATAAATGGATTGAATGAACCTATTTGCATGCAGGCTTTTTATTCATCCTTGTCTTTTCTTTCAGTTCTCAGTTTTCCCACTCTTTCCCATTCTTCTTTTGTCATGCCTTTTAGACTTTTTTCATGTCATTTATGACACTGGGTTTTAGTTATAGAAGAACAGAGTTTAGTGAAATTTCGGTTTAGTGAAATTATTCGAAGACATTACCATCTTTCAAAAATGTATTAAAATTTCCTGTAAAAGTGTTTAATCATGAAACATGTCTTCTCTTTGCCAAATTTATAATTTAAATAATGCATTTTCCTATATCAGACTAATTATTCTGACATTTCTATTCTGATACAGAAATGAAAAATGAAAGATCCTTGGCTTTCAAAGAATTTCTAAGGATATCAGGGAACTATTTCAAAACACATACCCATTTAGCTGACATCAACTGACACAACTCCTGCCTTTAAGTTGCTCAGTCTTGTAGGAAGACAATAAATATATAAATGTTATAAAATATAAGAAGTAAGATTGAAGCTATTTTATATAAATGTCATAAAATATAAGAAGTAAGATTGAAGTGAGAAACAGTTCCTATCTGTTGTGAGAGAATGGTCTCTCACTTAATGCTATTCTTAGGATCAAGTGAGACAATGCAGGAAGATGGCTTAATACAGTACCTGTTACAAGGTCAGTGTTCATTAAATGATAGTGCTAGAAATTGTTAGTTTCATTGATCTTTCTCTTTGTTGGGGTTCTCCAGAAGCAGATACTAAGACAAGAATTTGAGTGTAAACAGTTTATCCAGTAGGTGATCCCAGATTACTTACATTATCAAGCTAGTTACCACTGTGAGCTTAATCTTGCCAGGGAGCTCAGGAAGATGGTCCACATCACAAGATCACACCTCAGAGTTATCCTCCACCTCCACTCCATGGGGTGTGGAAACTAAGGGTATGTATCCAATTCACAGGCTGCCATTGGTAGAAGATGGACTACAAGGACATTAATTCTCTTATACTTCTAGCTTGTTCTAAGTATAGGTTCATTGCACCTGTGTCCTCTCCCCCAAATTCTTCTGGTGGAGAACTATTCACATTTACAGTGAGAAGCATTTTGATGTTGAGATGAAGGCCAATCACCCACAGTATCTGCTACTTTCTACAATGATGGTAATTGCTATTACTGAAATCATTTAGGAGAACAGAGAAGAGTCACCCAGTTTAATCTATGAGAGTACCCCAAAGAAAGGGTAATCAATGTATAATATTTGAAAGATGAACTTTTGGAAGGTAGAAATTTTCCAGATAAAGAGGGAATATTATGTAGGAAGGTCTAAAGGCTTTGGAGAGCCTGGTCTCCTTGATAACTGAAAATAGTTTGATCAGCCTTCAATACAAGTTGGGGATAAAACCTCTAAGGGGAAAGACAGAGAAGTTGGCAAGGACCAGATCACAAATGATGTCATATGCAATGTTGCAGTATTTGGGTCTTATTCTAAGAACAATGGTGGCCCACAGAAGTATTTTAAAGCAAAGAGTCACATGATCCAATCTGAGATTTAGACAGATTTCTTTTCTGCTATAAAGATTTGCCTAGATTTCAAAGAGATTATTAGTGGTCTTTGATCATATAGAAAAAAATGATGCACACGTGCCTTCCAGGCACAGGATTCAAAAGGGTGACATTGTTTCTAAAATCAGAAATAAGGGTCTTTCCCATAGGGAAACATTTTGGTATTTGTTATAAAGACCCTAAACGGTCACACTAGTATGTGCTTTCCTAGAAGAAAGACACGAACTGGCCAGTAAAAATGAGATCTCACATTGAAAAAAATCAACAAAATGCCTTTGGAATAAATCATAGATGGGAATAAGTACATAGATGTTCAAAATAAAGAAATCTTGTTAATCTGGGTGACAAAAAATTTGAAAATAAAAAAGAGTCCAACTGAAGCATTCTTAAGAAAAATTTAACACTAGATATTCTCAAAATATTAATAGTAGCTATCCGAATTTTGAGAGACTGTTAGTCTTTACTCTTCTGCTTGCCTGAGGCTTTCTTTTTTAATATGCATCTACAGTTCACATAAAAGTAACATTAAATTCCATATATATGTGTTAGCATACGGTATTTGTTTTTCTCTTTCTGACTTACTTCACTCTGTATGACAGACTCTAGGTCCATCCACCTCACTACAGATAACTCAATATGGACATATATACACTACCAAACGTAAGGTAGATAGCTAGTGGGAAGCAGTCGCATAGCACAGGGAGATCATCTAGGTGCTTTGTGACCAGCTAGAAGGGTGGGATAGGGAGGGTGGGAGGGAGGGAGATGCAAGAGGGAAGAGATATGGGAACATATGTATATGTATAACTGATCCACTTCATTATAAAGCAGAAACTAACACACCATTGTAAAGCAATTATACTCCAATAAAAATGTTAAGAAAAAAAAGTAACATTAACAACAAAAACCTATACAGCACTATAATTCCACTATAGAATTATACTCTTGGAGGACTGTTAGAGGCATAAGAGGCCAAAGAGAGCTGAGGGATGGTAAATATATTTTATCTTCTGTTCTAATCTAATAACCTAAATATATTTTATCTTCTAGCTCTAATTGATAACAGTTGCATAGAGCACTGCGATAGGAATGATTTTGAAGCTGACCTTGATTAGTGATGCCTGCCATCGGTACAGAATGTAGAAATTATGGTATCTGGTGTTTTCCATTTGTTATCAAAATCTGCTCCCTCATTTCATAGAGGGCAAAATGGAAGCCCTTTGAAAGGAAAGGATTTATTGCCTGAGATCATACAGAGTTCTAATTACAGATCAATTATATGCACTTCTAATTCAGTGTAGAATAACATATATGTCTTGAAAAAGTCTCATTCATATACTAAACACTCCATGTGGTGAATCTGCAAATAATATAAGAATCCCTTAAAAATGCAAAATTAAAGAAAGAATAAAAAGAGTTCTGAGTTATCCTAATCGCTGAATCATTTTCCGTATTCAGAATTCCACAGCCTGAGCTAGCTAAGTCCACCTGACTCTGAGATCTCACTTTTATTTTTAAATCCACGAACTAGCATGCCCAGACGCGAGGTATCATTTTCTCTAAATTAAATAACAATCAAGACTCTGTCATTTTCCTAATGAAGACTCATGCATAGCACCAATCCTTCTGAAGTATATTCAGGTAAGGATGTGTGATTTTAACATCCAGACTTGCTAAGGGACTCATTTAAAGAAAGAGTGTCCTAGAAGGAGCTCTTGAGATTCAACACATGATTAAATAGGGAAAAGCTGGCAGAACTTGGCATTTTTTTCAAAGGAGAGCAAAAACTACAAGATTGAGATCTGCTACTGACTCATTTAACAAGGAATACAGCAATTTCCAATGAAGATGGAAAGTAGTGATGTTTAGGAACAATTATGACTGTTGTGGTACTTTGTGGACCACAAGGTCCAGATCACTTTTCCTCTCAGGATTCAGAGCTAATCTTATACACAAGTCTCTAAATAACCATCTCTGTTTGCATCACTTGACTGAGGACGTACCTCCTATGCCCTTTAGCTTTCAGCTGAGTTGCCACTTTAGTCAAGAAGTTTTTTCTCTTCCCCAAACTGGGTCTTGCAGCTTTCCTATACATTCACTTAGTGTTCTTTATTTATTGGGTCATAGCACATATCAGTATGTTACCTTGTCTATATATGTGCATTTTTCCCTGACCACATTATAAGCTATGTGAGGGCAGAGAGCATGCCTTTCATTTCTATTGATAATTCTTCCATAGCTACAATTGTATCTACTGTATAATAAATGATTACTAAATACGTCTGAATGAAAGAGCGAGTGAATTACAGAATTACCCATTATATTTTTATCAAGGTATTAGGAATATAAATGCCCTAGGCTCATCTCACCATTCCTTTTAAAGCTGCCATTCAATTCACAAGGGCTAATGGGGAAATGGGCATGGGGAGTGCATTATTCCTGAGCAATCAGTAAAGATATTCTGAGGAAGGCAAAACCCTGCCATCCTGATTTGTCCTCAAGATCTAAAGTACCACCTACGTGAAAAAAAGAGACAATAAAACCTAACCTATTCCTCTGGTGGTTATCACATCAAAGGGCTTATATATTGATTTGGGATGCGATCATTTACCACAATCAGAGCAAGTAAAACAATAAAAAATGTCGGTGTATAAATCTCATTAACTTGTACATTTTGAAGTTGATAGAAACAAGTAAAATTGGCTTTGCTTCATTTCAGAGTAATTACTGTACTCAAAACTTAGAAAGTCAATAAATGCATTTCAATGTATATGATACAATAATCATGCATTATGGTCCATTTTCAAACAAATCATAATTGTTGTCTGAATATAACTCAAATCACCAAGGAACTTTCAGAAATGCTAAATTACTTGCAATTTGAACATGCTAAAAATGCCATGCCATTTACCACACAAAACAGATGAGTGATGGGCCAAACTTAGAAAATGCAATTTACTGTAAGTGGTATTACTAAAATGCTTAACACATGGTATGGTCACTGAGGTTACACAAGGATGGTTTATTAAAAAAAAGTCTGATTTTACATATTTTCATGGATTTCCAATTAAGATGATTTTAAATAGTTTAAGCCTTCTGTGTTTGGAAAATATCAACTCAGTCCAACCCAAAATTCTTTTTTTTTGGACAAGATGCAGAAGTCTCTCCTCTGGCCATCGAAATAATTTTGAGCTCTTTAAAGTCTCTCCTTGGGGTACAGGTACTTTTTTTCATTTAGTTAGTGTATTCTAATTGAGAAGCCTTTAAATGTCAGGCTCAATGCTAAGGGCTGACTATAAAGAGTTTAAAGACACTATCCCTATTCCAAAGGATTCATGGTTTAGCACAAGATGACCATTGGTGACTAAAGGTTTGAAAACATCAGTCTTTCACCTCAGTGACTATAGGAGAATCTTCCCAAGCAATGGCTTGAAAAGTGAGTAGGTTTCAATCAGGATAGAGTGGGTAAGCAAACACTCAGAGTGGCTAGTAAATCTCTAGATGACTGGCAATAGGCCACTCAAAAGAAAAAGGGAGAGAGATGCCTGATCACAGTGGCCCTTGAGTGTCATGCTAAAGTGTGAATTTTATCCCTAATGGTAAAGATAATCCATTAAAGGATTTTAACCAGAGCAGTGACCCTTCATATTTATTCATTAGAAGGACACCTCTGTTGGCAGTGTGCAGCACTAATTAAAGAGAAACAAGACCAGGCAGATTCCAGAGCAGAGGCTGACCCAATAATCCAAGTGAGAGATTAAAGCAATCAAATGAAGATCTTTACAAATATGGGAAAGAGGTCATTCCTGATTGGGAATACCTCTGTCTGAATGACTAGTGATATAATACTTCCTTATCTTGTGAGCTGGGTGGAATAAAGTACATATATCCCAAAGCTAAATTTAAACTGATTCCATATAAGCATTTCATAAACTACACAAAGATACATCACATTTGGATACATATTTCATAAATAATACTTTTATGTATCCCTCTAACTTCATCACTTATTTAGCTACCCAAACGTTTGATTGAGCATTCACTCTGTGTATGCACAGTGGGAGGCACACAGGGAGTTATACAGGCATAATCTCAATCCTGAAACATCTAGACTTCTGGTTCCAAATCACAAGAAGCTAGTTATTTAACAACTGAAGGCAACATTTAAAAAAATACCAAGATATTTAAAAGCACGGGTTTTTTTGTTTTTTTCTTTTGCGATACGCGGGCCTCTCCCTGTTGTGGCCTCTCCCGCCGCGGAGCACAGGCTCCGGACGCGCAGGCTCAGTGGCCATGGCTCACGGGCCCAGCCGCTCCGCGGCACATGGGATCCTCCCGGACCGGGGCACGAACCCGCGTCCCCTGCCTCGGCAGGCGGACTCTCAACCACTGTGCCACCAGGGAAGCCTAAGAACGTATGTTTTGAGCGTAAGGAAACCAGAGTAATATATCTAGACTAGGATAGTAATAGGAAGATTTTCTTGTATATATTGGGCACAACTGGGCTTTAAAGAAATGGAAAAAGACGAGAGGCAGACCCACTCTAGATTATGTAACAGAAATAAAGATCTAGCAAGGAGAATGAGTTTGGGGCATATGGAGGGGGGTCAATATGGTATACCGAATATCCAAGTGCTCCTGGGAGACTGGCAATTCTGCCTTTCCTCCAACGAATCTGCATTTATAAGGAAAGTTCAGTCCTTGAGCCTGAGAAGTCCAAAGGGTAGTTAGAAATGAATAATGCAAAAATGTGGAGATGAATAGTGGTAAGAGAGTCCCGTCAACTCTTCAATGTCCTATTCCAGATTCTTCTTGCAATCTTGCTTTCGGCTTCTCTGACACACTCTTTTAGCATCGTGACTAATTCCGTTTCTCCAATTAAGTAACATATTTGGTTTTATTATTATATTTAAACAGTCAGTCAGGTAACCCACTTTACGAAGGAAAAAGATTTTAAATTCTTCAGGTGGGTTTCATGGTTACACTTCCATTCACCTTTCCAGCTTTTTTGTGCCAGCTTGCCTGTTGCCCTCTTTGCCTTTTGTCAGTTCACTAAGCACAGCCAGCTTGTTCCCTTGTGAGGATCTTTCTGGACAACTGTTGCTCTTGCTTGGATTGTACTTTCTTTTTCCTCTACTCTTGACTATCTCTCCACTCTTACTTCAAAGCTACAGTGTCACTTTCTTAGATAGGACTTTTGTGGCAGCCCGCTGTCTACATTTGTTCTCCCTGTTAAATTTATCAATACATATGATTTTTAAAATTTGTGTGTTATTTTAAGGTTTGTCTTCCTGTAAACTTATGAATAGCATATTTTTGGTTCATTTCTATATACATATTGCCTATAATACTCTGGAAACACTCATACATATTTTTTAAATGTATTTATTTTAATGTATTTATTTTTATGGATTTTAATGTATTTACTTATTTATTTTATTTATTTATTATTTTTGGCTGCTTTAGGTCTTCGTTGCTGCACGCGGGCTTTCTCTAGTTGCGGCCAGCGGGGGCCACTCTGCTGCGGTGCCCGGGCCTGTCACAGTGGCTTCTCCTGTTGCGGAGCACGGGCTCTAGGCGTGTGGGCTGCAATAGTTGTGGCACATGGGCCGCAGGAGTTTTGGCACACGGGCTCAGTAGTTGTGGCTCGCCGGCTAGGAATTAATGGATAGAGAGATGGATAAATGTATGAGGAAAATAAAGCCATATTTTGTTATATTTATGCCCAAGTATTGTGTCTGGTGCGATTGCAAATGTATTTTTTTAAACGTTCATTCCAGTAGCTTAGCATTGGTATGTTGTAAAGCAATTGGTTTATATATTGACTTTTCTTCCTAAGACTTTTCTATTCTTGTGTATTATTTCTGGGAATGTTTTGGGAGTCAGGAGGGGTGGTTTGGTATTTTCTACATAGACAATAATTATCTACAAATGAAAACATTATTATTTCTTTCCAACTTGTTTAGCTTTCTTTTTTGTTTTATTGTACTATCTAGGATCTCTAGCACAGTATGGAATAGGATTGCTGATAAAGGACATTCTTGCCCAGTTCTCCTTTGTAAAAAAGCATCCGGTCTCTCATATTAAATATGATGTCAACTGCACATTTTTTAATGGATATCCTTTAATAAATTAAGGATGTTAGGTTTTTAGTTTACTTGCAAGTTCTAACTTCCTTAACAAGTTAGAAAAACTGCCCTCTGCTTCTACTTTCTGGAAGAGATTGTGGAGAATTGGTATTATGTCTTCTTTAAACGTTTGCTAGAATTCACCTTTGAAACAATTTGGGTCTCTTGCTTTCTCTTCAGAAGTTATAAATTATTGATTCAATTTATTTAATACAGATAGGATTTATCAAGTTATATATTTCTCCTTGTGTGAATTGTAGCAATTTGTTGAATTTTTCTAGTGAAATAGGATCAATAGTGACAATCCCTTCTTCATTTTTAATATTAGTAATGTGTGTCTTACACCTTTTTTTCTTGGTTAGCCTGGCTAAATGTTTATCAATTTCATCAGCCTTTTATAAGAACCAACTTTTGTTCCAATGATTATCTCTATTGCTTTCCTGTTTTCAAGTTCATTGATTTATGTTCTAATTAGTATTATTTACTTTCTTCTGCTTGACTTAGGCTCACATTTCTTTCCTTTCTCTAACTTCCTAAAGTGGAAGTTTAGATTATTGATTCTAAATACTGCTCTTCTAATATAAGCATTCAATGCTACACATTTCCCTCTAAGCACTGCTTTTATTGCATACTACAAATTTTGATAACTTGTATTTTCATTATTATTTAGTTCAAAATATTTTTCATTTCTCTTGAGACTTCTTCATTGGCCCATATAAAAGAAGTGTACAGTCAATCTCCAAATATTTTGGACTTTTCCAGCAATCTTTCTGTTATGATTTCTAGTATAATTTCATTGTGATATGAAGGTATACTTTGTAAGATTCCAATTTAAGAAAAACTGTTAATAACTGTTAGTGTGTGTTTTATAATCCAGGATATGGTTTATTTTATTGAATGCTCCATTGAGCTTGAAAAGAAGTGTATTCTGCTGTTGTGAGATGGAGTATTCTAAAAGAGTCCATTAGAACAAGTTGATTGACAGCAGTGTTCAATTTATCTATATTCTCTGCCTGCTTTATTTGATTTTCTTTCTGATTTTCTGCCTGCTTTATTTGTCCATTACTGACAGATGACTATTGAAGTCTCCAAATATAATAGCAGATTTTTCTGTTTTCAGTTCTATCAATTTTTGGCTTATGTAGTTTGATGTTCTGCTGTTAGATAAATACACATTAAGGACTGTGACATCATCTTGGAGACTCAACAATTTATGATTATTTAATGCCCCTTTTTACCCCTAATATTTTCCCTTGTTCTGAAGTCTGCTTTGTCTGAAATTAATATAGTTATTATATATTTCTCTTCATTAGTGTTTGCATGGTATAACTTTTTCTCAATCCCTTTATTTTTAATCTGTATGTACTGTTATATTTCAAATGGGATTCTCCTCGACAACATAGAGTTGGGTCTTTTTTAAAATTCTGATAATCTCTTTTAATTCATGTGATTAGTTCTATCTCATTTAAAATCATTATTGATATAATCAGATTAATATCCACCATGTTTATAACTGTCTTCAATTTACTGATTTTGTGTCTGCACCTCCTCCTTTATTTTCTGTCTTGCCTAGTTTTTTTTTTTTTTTTTGCAGTACGCGGGCCTCTCACTGTCATGGCCTCTCCCATTGCGGAGCACAGGCTCCAGACGCGCAGGCTCAGCGGCCATGGCTCACGCACCCAGCTGCTCCACAGCATGTGGGATCCTTCTGGACCAGGGCACGAACCCGCGTCCCCTGAATCGGCAGGTGACTCCCAACCACTGTGCCACCAGGGAAGCCCTTGTCTAGTTTTAATTATGCATTTTATATGATTCTATTTTGTATCTCCTATTAGCATATCATTTATATTTCTTTAAAAAAGTTTTTTTGAGTGGCTAGCTTTCAGGTTATGATATACATTTTCAACTTATCCAAGTTGATCTTCAAATAATACTATACTGTTTCACATGTAGTACAGATAATATAGAACGGAAACTTCCTAGTTCCTCCTTCCCATTCCTTGTGGCAATGTTATCATTTATTTCACTTATCAATATGTGTATAGAATTCACTGGGTATAGAAATCTTATGTGGAAAACATGGTCTTTCATAATGAAGTATGATATGAATAGTAAGGTTTTTAAAAGATGTTCTTTATCATGTGGAGGAAATTAGCTTCTTCCCTGGTATGCTAAAAGTTTTTTTTTTAATCATGAATGAGTGTTGAATTTTGTGAAATGATTTTCCTGTGCAAATACTCATATGGTAGATTATAATAATTGATTTTTGATTATTGAACCAGTCTTGCAATCTAGAATAAATCCCACTTGTACATGGCATATTCATTTTATACTTTGTTGGATTTGATTTTTATTTATTATCTATTGGCCTGTAGTAGCTCACTTACTTGCTCACTCCTTCTCACATTTATTTAACAGTGTTTGTCTGGTTTCTATATCTATGTAATGCTGGCCTTACACAATAAGGTGGAGAGTCTTCCCTCCTGTTCTATTTTCTGGGAGAAGTTGTGTGAGAAATGGTTAATTCTTCTTTTAATGTTTTGTAAAATTCCCCAGGGAAGCCATCTGGGCACAGAAAATTTTCAGGAGTTTTTAAAGTACAAATTTACTTTCCTACTTTATCTTGATTGAGTTTTAATAGTTTGTGGCTTTCAAAGAATTGACACATTTCTTTTAAATTGTTGAAATTTTGAGCATTCCGGAGGCATTTATCCCAGAGAAATGAAAACTTTTCATTTTTTCACAAAAAACCTGAACATGAATGTTTATAGCAGATTTATTTGTAGAAATCACAAGCTTAAAGCAAGCCAGATGTCCTTCAACTAGTAAATTGTTAAACAACCTGTGATACATATATATCCTGGATAACCACGTGGCGATAAAATGCAAAGAACTTATGATAAACTCAACAAACTGGATAATCTCCAGAGAATTATGCTGAGTGAAAAAAAGTCTTTCCCAAAATATTACATATTCTATGATTCCATTTATATGACTTTCAATAAATTAACAGAATTAGAGAAATGGAGAACAGGATATTGGTTGCTAGGTGTTGGGGAGGGAAGGAGAAGGGAAGTGGGTGTGACCACAAAAGGGTAGCATGAGTGATTCTTGTGGTGATGGAAATGGTCTGTATCCTGATGGCATCAATTTCAGTATTCTGGTTGTGGTATTGTACTATAGAGTTGCAAAATGTTCCCATTGGTGGAAACTTGGTAAAGAGCACTGAGAGTAAAGAGCATCCACAATCCTGCTGTATTATTTCTTCTAACTGCGTTTGAATCGACAATTATCTCAAAACAATAAATTTAATTTAAAACTACGTTTAGGAGATACGACACTCAAAGGCAACATAGGAACTGTTTGCATCCTGATTAAAAAAAAAAACGCTCAAAAGATTTTATGACAATCAAGTAATTTGAATATAGATTGGTTATTTGATGATACCAAAGGAAGTATGATTATTTTGTTCGGTGTGATAATTGGCACTGTGGTTACAAAATGAAACTGTTTGAGATTCATACTGCAGTACTAGGGTCAAAAGAATGGTGGTTTTCTTTGAAATACTCTGGAAAAAAAATATAAAAGTGTGTAGAGGATTTATGAAACAAAATAATATTTGAGAAATAAACTGGTGCTGCATCTTGTCATCCTATGGCCCTTGCTGCTGCTTCTTCCTACAATCCTGGCCAGAGTCACTGCAGTAAGCGCTGAAAACCCAGATCCCATTTTCATGGGATATGTGCACACATTCACACCTCAGACCCCAGGACCACTGACACAGTAAGCACACCTGCTCCCAAGGACCCAGGTGCTGTGGTAATTTTGCACGTACCTCATCCCAGAACCCCAGCTCTGCTACTGCTCTGACTGCCAGCATGCCAGGCCAGGTGCCAAAATAGATCTCCTCAACTAGAACTTACTCCCAAAGGCAAAAACAGAACCAAAAACAAGAAGAGCCTAGCAGTAGTAGCCTCTAAGGAGCCTAATAGCTCTAGCTACCACTGCCACTCACAGGTCCTCCGTGGTGCCGGCCACAGAAGACCTCCTGCAGTTTGCACTGATGTTAACCTCAGCCGATGCAGCTGCATGAAGATTATGCCACCATGCTTTTCCATGAACCAAAGGCACTGCATCCCATCCAGCTGGCACTCTCACAGCCACCTTCAAGTGAATGTCTTTCCCCACTGAAGCTAGTCCAAAAAGCCTTACTGTGCCCTCAAACGCACAAACATCAACACAAATCTGGGGAGAGTGATGGCCATCTGGGTACATGAAGCTCAAAGATGCTCAGATACAAACCAAGAGATCTTCACTGAGACACATTATAATCAAGCTCTCAAAAATCAGAGAATTTTGAAAGCAGCAAGAGAAAAAAGACTTATCACGTAAAAGGAAATCCCAGTAAGGCCATAAGCTTATTTCTCAGTAGAAGCCTTGCAGGCTAGGAGAGAGTATGATGATATATTCAAAGTGCTCAAAGAAAAAACATTTCAACTAGAATACTTTACCCAGAAAAGCTGTCCTTGATCTTATACACAGAAAACCATAAAGACTCCATTGAAAAATTTATATGAATTAGTAAATAATTAATATGTGAATACACTTATGAATTCAGTAAAGTTGCAGAATACAAAATCAACATACAGAGATCAGTTACGTAAGAATTCTTATGATGACTGATTCGAATTTTATCAAGTGATTTTTTTCTGCATCTACAGAGATAACCATATGGTTTTCTAATATTTTAATTTTAGGAATTTTGTGTCTGTGTTTACAGGTATTATTGGGCTATAACTTTATACTTCATACTATTCTTGCCTTGCTTTGACATCAATTTTATATTTGCCTCATAAAATGATTTGGGAATATTTCATATTTTTCTATTCTCTTCAATACTTTGTGGAGATACAAATTATCCTTTCCTTTAAACTTTGGAAGACCAAATATAGCTAGATCTGGTATTATTAATATCATGGGTTGATTTTTAGCTATGGATTCACATTGTTTAATAGTTAGAAGTTTATTCAGATTTTCTTTCCTTCTATAATCAGTTATGTTAAGTATTTGTTGTCTATTTAAGTTTTCAGCTGTACTATATGTAAAATCATATACTTTTTTTGTATATATGTCATCTTTCCCATCGTATTTTTAGTGCTCTAAAGAAAGTGTGGGACGTCCCTGGTGGCGCAGTGGTTGAGAGTACGCCTGCTGATGCAGGGGACACGGGTTCGTGCCCCGGTCCAGGAAGATCCCACATGTCGCGGAGAGGCTGGGCCCATGAGCCATGGCCGCTGAGCCTGCACGTCCGGAGCCTGTGTTCTGCAACGGGAGAGGCCACAACAGTGAGAGGCCCGCGTATAGCAAAAAAAAAAAAAAAAAAAAAAAAAAAAAGTGTGAATTTTTTATCTTCCTGATGCTTTTATAATTTTGCTATTTGTTTTTGTTTTTCTAAAGTTTCACTACATTGTGTCTTTGTGTAAATTTATTTTTATTAATCCTCATTTCTTGTTTTTCATCAGCTTTGGATAATTATAACTATTATCTCCTTAAATACTGGCTTTAGTTTATCTTATTATCTCTGTTCTCTCTTTTTAGAAATTACATTAGACATATGTTGCAATATCTCATTCTGTTTGAAAAAGTTTTGTTATATTTTGACCATGATTTCCTTTACTTTGGCTCTTTTATTCACTAATATCCTCAACATTTAATACTATTGATTCTGAATAAATCATGTATTTGAGGGCATTTATTTATTTATACATAGATTAAATATGAGTTGACTGTCAGCTGTGTGTTTGTTAGGTACCATGTAAGGCACTGAAGATACAACGGTAAACAAAACTGATATATGTTCTTCTCTCATGGAAATTACAAATGCTATAATTCTTCTTGTTGCTAGATCACTGCATACAACCATGTTTATTTCCTTAGGATATGTTTTAGACATACATTTCCTGGTTGAAAAAATGTGAAATGTGCTAACTTTGCCAATTTTTTTTTGCTGAGAGCTTGTACTAATTTATACACAATAGCCAATGTAAATGATGAGAAGCCTCTCCCACAAAAAACTATAGTGTGTGTATGTTTGTGTATGTGCATATACATGTATACAGTCAGTAAAAGTTTCTTTTTTTCCTTTTGGATACTCTCAAGCATTTTCTATATTTTTAAAGTAAAGATGGTAATAGGAACATACATATCGATAATTACTTCAAATGTATATGGATTAAATGCTCCAACCAAAAGACATAGACTGGCTGAATGGATACATAAACAAGACCCTTATATATGCTGTCTACAAGAGACCCACTTCAGACCTAGGGACACATACAGACTGAAAGTGAGGGGATGGAAAAAGATATTCCATGCAAATGGAAATCAAAAGAAAGCTGGAGTAGCAATTCTCATATTAGACAAAATAGACTTTAAAACAAAGACTATTACAAGAGACAAAGAATGACACTACACAATGATCAAGGGACCAATCCAAGAAGAAAATATAACAATTGTAAATATTTATGCACCCACATAGCACCTCAATACATAAGGCAAACACTAACAGCCATAAAGGGGAAATCAACAGTAACACAATCATAGTAGGGGACTTTAACACCCTACTTTCACCAATGGACAGATTATCCAAAATGAAAATTAATAAGGAAACATAAGCTTTAAATGATGGACTTGATATTTATAGGACATTCCATCGAAAAACAACACAATACACTTTCTTCTCAAGTGCTCATGGAACATTCTCCAGGATAGACAATATCTTGGGTCACAAATCAAGCCTTGGTAAATTTAAGAATATTGAAATCATATGAAGTATCTTTTCAGGCCACAACTCTATGAGACTAGATATCAATTACAGGAAAAAAGCTGTAAAAAATACAAACACAGGGAGGCTAAACAATACACAACTTAATAACCAAGAGATCACTGAAGAAATCAAAAACTACCTAGAAACAAATGACAATGAAAACCTATGGGATGCAGCAAAAGCAGTTCTAAGAGTAAAGTTTATAGCAATATAATCCTACCTCAAGAAACAAGAAACATCTCAAATAAACAACCTAACCTTACACCAAAAGCAAATAGAGAAAGAAAACAAAAAAACGCCAAATTTAGCAGAAGGAAAGAAATCATAAAGATCAGATCACAAATAAATGAAAAAGAAATGAAGGAAACGATAGCAAAGATCAATAAAACTAAAAGCTGGTTTTCTGAGAAGATAAAAAATATTGATAAACCATTAGCCAGACTCACTCATCAAGAAAAAAAGGGAGAAGACTCAACTGAATAGAATTAGAAATGAAAAAGGAGACCTAACAACTGACACTGCAGAAATACAAAGGATCATGAGAGATTACTATAAGCAGCTACATGCCAATAAAATGGAAAACCTGGAAAAAATGGACAAATTCTTAGAAACTCACAACCTTTCGAGACTGAACCAGGAAGAAATAGAAAACATAAACAGACCAATCACAAGCACTGAAATTGAAACTGTGACTAAAAATCTTCCAACAAACAAAAGCCCAGGACTAGATGGCTTCACAGGCGAATTCTATCAAAAATTTAGAGAAAAGTTAACACCTATCCTTCTCAAACTCTTCCGAAATATAGCAGAAGTAGGAACACTCCCAAACTCATTCTACGAGGCCACCATCACCCTGACAGCAAAACCAGACAAAGATGTCACAAAGAAAGAAAACTACAGGGCAATATCATTGATGAACATAGATGTAAAAATCCTCAACAAAATAATAGCAAACAGAATCCAACAGCACATTAAAAGGATCATACACCATGATGAAGTGGGGTTTATCCCAGGAATGCAAGGATTCTTCAATATACACAAATCAATCAATGTGATACACCATATTAACAAATTGAAGGAGAAAAACCATATGATCATCTCAACAGATGCAGAAAAAGCTTTCAACAAAATTCAACAGCCATTTATGAAAAAAACCCTCCAGAAAGTAGGCATAGAGGGAACTTACCTCAACATAATAAAGGCCATATATGACAAAGCCAGAACCAACATCATTCTTAATGGTGAAAAACTGAAACCATTTCCACTAAGATGAGGAAAAAGACAAGGTTGCCCACTCTCACCACTATTATTCAACATAGTTTTGGAAGTTTTAGCCACAGCAATCAGAGAAGATAAAGAAATAAAATTAATCCAAACTGGAAAAGAACAAGTAAAGCTGCCACTGTTTGCAGATGACATGATACTATACATAGAGAGTCTTAAAAATGCTACCAGAAAACTACTAGAGCTAATCAATGAATTTCATAGAGTAGCAGGATACAAAATTAATGCACAGAAATCTCTTGCATTCCTATACACTAATGATGAAAAATATGAAAGAGAAATTAAGGAAACACTCCCATCTACCACTGCAACGAAAAGAATAAAATACCTAGCAGTAAACCCACCTAACGAGACAAAAGACCTGTATGCAGAAAACTATAAGACACTGATGAAAGAAGTTAAAGATGATACAAACAGAGAGGTATACCATGTTCTTGGACTGGAAGAATCAACATTGTGAAAATGACTATACTACCCAAAGCAATCTACAGATTCAATGCAACCTTATCTAATTTCTAATGGCATTTTTCACAGAACTAGAACAAAAGAAATTGCACCATTTGTATGGAAACACAAAAGACCCCAAATAGCCAAAGCAATACTGAGAAAGAAAAATGAAGCTGGAGGAATCAGGCTCCCTGACTTCAGACTCTACTACAAAGCTACAGTAAACAAGACAGTATGGTACTGGCACAAAAACAGAAATACAGATCAATGGAACAGGATAGAAAGCCCAGAGATAAACTCACACACATATGGTCACCTTATCTTTGATAAAGGAGGCAAGAATATACAATGGAGAAAAGACAGCCTCTTCAATAAGTGGTGCTGGGAAAACTGGACGATTCCATGTAAAAGAATGAAATTAGAACACTCCCTAACACCATACACAAAAATAATCCCCAAATGGATTAAAGACGTAAATGTAAGGCCAGACACTATAAAACACTTAGAGGAAAACATAGGCAGAACACTCTATGACATAAATCACAGCAAGATCCTTTTTGACCCACCTCCTAGAGAAATGGAAATAAAAACAAAAATAAACAAATGGGACCTAATGAAACTTCAAAGTTTTTGCACAGCAAAGAAACCATAAACAAGACGAAAAGACAATCTTCAGAATGGGAAAAGATATTTGCAAATGAAGCAACTGGCAAAGGATTACTCTCCAAAATTTACAAGCAGTTCATGCAGCTCATGCAGCTCAATTTTAAAAAAACAACTAACTCAATCCAAAAATGGGCAGAAGACCTAGATAGACATTTCTCCTAAGAACATATACAGATTGCCAACAAACACAAGAACAAATGCTCAACATCATTAATCATTAGAGAAATGCAAGTCAAAACTACAATGAGATATCATCTCACACCGGTCAGAATGGCCCTCATCAAAAAATCTACAAACAATAAATGCTAGAGAGGGTGTGGAGAAAAGGGAACCCTCTTGCACTGATGGTGGGAATGTAAATTGATACAGCCACTAAGGAGAACAGTATGGAGGTTCCTTAAAAAACTAAAGATAGAACTACCATATGACCCAGCAATCCCACTACTGGACATATACCCTGAGAAAACCATAATTCAAAAAGAGTCATGTACTGCAATATTCACTGCAGCTCTATTTACAATAGCCAGGACATGGAAGCGACCTAAGTGTCCATCGACAGATGAATGGATAAAGAAGATGTAGCACATATATACAATGGAATATTACTCAGCCATAAAAAGAAAGGAAATTGAGTTATTTGTAGTGAGGTGGATGGACCTAGAGTCTGTTATACAGAGTGAAGTTAAGTCAGAAAGACAAAAACAAATACCATATGCTAACACATATATATGGAATCTAAATAATAATAAAAAATTATCGTGAAGAACCTAGGGGCAAGACAGGAATAAAGATGCAGACCAACTAGAGAATGGACTTGAGGACACAAGGAGGGGGAAGGGTAAGCTGGGACACAGTGAGAGAGTGGCATAGACATATATACACTACCAAATGTAAAATAGATAGCTAGTGGGAAGTGGCCTCACAGCACCGGGAGATCAGCTCAGTGCTCTGTGACCACCTAGAGGGGTGGGATAGGGAGGGTGGGAGGGAGACGTAAGAGGGATATATGTATATGTATAGCTGAGTCACTGTGTTATAAAGCAGAAACTAACACACCTTTGTAAAGCAATTATACTCCAATAAAGATGTAAAAAAAATAATATAAAGTAAGGAAAAGAAAATCAATATTAAATCAATTATTCTGCCTACTTCTTACAGGTTCATAATAATTGATTGGTTAAAATGTGGCTGTTGGATTTCCTGGGGGTTCCATTAATCCGTGCTATTTCTTTGATTCTTCACAACACAGGAAATTCGTAGTTGATTAGAATCTACAACTTCTCTGTAAATCCTAGGAGTTATTTCATTGACTTACTGGGTTGAGAAAATCACAATAAGAATCCTGGGTAATTTATTTTAGAAATATTGCCTGGCCTTCATTTTCATTTAAAATTATTAAATGTTAAATGTTTGATATTGTTCAGTAAGTAAAATTCAGCCTAACTTAAAAATGTTGTCAACAGGGCTGTCCTCAAAAATCTGCCTGAACAAGTAGATGAAAATGTTATATAATGCGAGCATGAGTTGTTTGTTTCAAAAGGACTGAGAAAAAGTTATTTATCAGACTAAGATCTCTTGAAACACATTTCTAATTTTTGCATTCAACAATCTTTTTCTGGGCTTCCCTGGTGGCGCAGTGGTTGAGAGTCCACCTGCCAATGCAGGGGACACGGGTTCGTGCCCCGGTCCGGGAGGATCCCACATGCCGCGGGGCAGCTGGGCCCGTGAGCCATGGCCGCTGAGCCTGCGCGTCCAGAGCCTGTGCTCCGCAACGGGAGAGGCCACAACAGTGAGAGGCCCGTGTACCGCAAAAAAAATCTTTTTCTCATGGTTTGATAAAAGGAAAACATTAAATTAACTACAATGCCCATAAATTCCATAATAGTGGACTCCTGTTGAGTGAACCACAGTGAGTCAAGATCCCCCAAATATTTATAAGGTTGATACAATGACACTGAAAAGGAACTGGCATTAGCTTGTTTTGTTCTACATAAATTATACTCTTGACGTTCCATAGGTAATTTTATTTAAGCCTGATTAAATAATACGTTCAGTAGAAGTACTAATGTCAGAAAATTACATGAACGACTATGGAGAGAAATGAGGCTTTCTTGAAAGGAATGGAATGCTTCACTGGCAAATATCTTGAGAAGTGGTCAGTCTGGTGGCAGATAAATGAAAATCCAGGAGGCGAGTCTCAGATCGTAGTAAGAACTTTCTCCTCTCTCTGGGTGAGAGGTAAGGTATCCTCCAGAGCCTGGAGATGCTTAGAGTGTTACCTTTGGAGGGAGGGGGGTTGGGCTTCCTCTGGGTAAGCGGAGGAAGCCCAGAGCAACACCAAGAAGCAGCTCAGGCTGAGCTACTAAGAGAAGCTGTAACTTAGTCTTTGTGTTTTACTTCCCTCCCGTTATCTCTAGCTTTCAGTAAATTCTCATGGCAAAGAAGACTCTGGGCTTCACAACAGTACATTAATGGAAAGAAAGATCTTTCTTCACACTTGGGACGGAGCTGAAAATGGAAAGAGGGATGGATCTCCTCCACTGGCTCAAGGAAGAGACTAGCAGAATGATCACTAAATGCTGCAGATCTGTGCGTTCATACCGGTCACCACACAGCAGCAGCAGTGTGGGGATAGAACTCCGAGGTCATAGTAAAGGACCTATTCCTGAAGAGAAGTGAGCATCAACCCAAGACCTCTCTAAAATAGTTAATAGTCACTTAGAGGGGAACAAGTTTTAGTCTGTAAGCCACTGGGAGCTCGGAGTATAAGAATATGGGTTTCATGAGATTTTTCTGCACGAGACTTTTCCCAATACTTATTTTTTTTAGAGGGAGCAGGTCTGGGCTAGAGTTTATGAACTTCATTATTTCTGAGTTTCCTGAAAGCACCATCTTCTCTACAGAATCTTCACACTGCACTCTCCCAGTCTACACCTATTTCTTTCCTCTCTGCAGCTCATAACAGCTCTTCAAGTGTGAGAGGCATCTTAACACACTGGTAAGTGATAGAGAGAAATTCCAAGGCTGGTAGTGGGGATGAGGGAGGCTGGGAGGGAGAAAGGGAGGAAGGAGATAATCACACAGATTAGCCTCTCTTACTAAAAATAAGATGTGTGATACTCTGAAAAGCAGAGATTTTAACTGCTGAATCTAAGTTTCTAAATGGAGTGTGTCTCTCCAGGACATCAGATTTTGCAAGAGAAATGACTAATAAATACCAAGGACCCCAGCATACATGAATCCATTTTATGCTAAATACACACAACATAGAAAATCAATCATCTATCCTAACATGAATAGACAGCGCTATTATTTATTTTCATTTGAAAATCCAGCACTTAGTCTTCTAGTAAGAAAGGGTCATGGGTTTGTCCTTCATCCCTCACATGCCACTTTCTGAAGAAACTCTGCTCTAGTGTTGGGTGTTGTGTTAAAGTGTTACATGCTAAAATGTGATGATATGTGAATCATATAGGCATGTAGAGTAGGAACAGAGCTACTCTTTCAGGTCATTTGATGTGGGTGATATCATTTCCTGATCAAGTCATTACATTACAAAACACTTTGTGATAAATTTACACACATATTCTGTGTAAATGCTGGAGAAGGTCAAATCCAAAGTGCAGAGGAGTAGCATATGACCATAATTAGGGGTTTATGTTTCCTAGTGAACTCAATATTCCCATTCTTAAGTGAAACCATTGTGTTCACAGACCCCTCCTTCTTAGAGGAGTGGTCTCTGGGAGACATCAGAAAGCTTGAAGAGATGACAGCAAACCTTTTATTGCAAACTTGCATGCATGTATTATTCTTATGAATTCAATACTGTACAGAAGTGGGGCAATGTGATGTCTTATACTTATGCCACAGGAGTACATTTTGAAACAGGTTTATAAGAATCTCCAGAAACTGCTTCACCTCAGGAAAGAGCAGGAAGGGAGGACGGTGAAATTTATGTTTTCTGGAGTCACATACACTTTAGAATACTCTAGACAGAAAGTATCTCAGCATCTTGCTCTTTTATTTCCCAAGTTGTTTAAATTTGAAACTACAGAGGATAATCAAGGTCCCTATAAAAACTATAAAAAAAACTTACAAGCAAGAGAGAAATACAAAATTAGTAGGGGTGTTCCAAAGAAATTGGCTAAATCAGTGGCTTTCAAACATTTTTCACTGTGATACACTATAAAAAATCCATTTGATATCACAACCCAGTATATACTTACATATGCATATATATTTACCTTTACTATGTTTGCTGCATTCACGTGTTTTCTTTTATTTCTATTCTATTTCATTTAAAAAATGCTTATAATCCATTAAGTTACTGTAATATCCACTTACAGGACTCAATTTGCTGTTTGGAAAACACTGAGTTTTACTAATGAAAAAAAATTCACGACAGACACCAAAAAGCCAGTAGCTTATTCTATACATCTGAATTAACTATGAAATATGAAGGGAGCATGTAAAAAGGGTACACTTTCAGGCTTCCCTGGTGGCGCAGTGGTTGAGAGTCCGCCTGCCGATGCAGGGGACAAGGGTTCGTGCCCCGGTCCGGGAAGATCCCACATGCCGCGGAGCGGCTGGGCCCGTGAGCCATGGCCGCTGAGCCTGCGCGTCCGGAGCCTGTGCTCCGCAACGGGAAAGGCCGCAACAGTGAGAGTCCCGCGTACCGCAAAAAAAAAACAAAAACAAAGGGTACACTTTCAGAAGTGTTCTGCCTTGCCTGCCCAACGTAAACTGTCTTAATATTAAGCTTTTACAGGCACCTCAGAATAATATAGAATGCTTTGCCTTGTTTTCTCTGATAACAAGACATGAGTTCAGTCACAAAGAAATGCCAAGGAGAAGGGCTTATTTTTCAAGAAAGAATGATGGAAGAGTGATTGGAAAGGACATGAAAAACCTGGCCCTGTGGAAATAATGCAGAGTTTCCCAGGTACACAGAGGGAGAAGCTACCTTGCAGGTAATCACCAGGCTACCAGGGAATCCTGGGTAGCTAAGAGAAGGGTATGCATCTTAGAAAGCCACTGAAGCAGGCTTCTAGCTCCAAGGACGGAAAAAATAATGAGAGAGAGAGAAGAGAAAAGAGACTCTTTCATGTTTTTTTTTTTTTTTTAAACTGGAGAAGATGAATAATAAAATGTTATAATCAAGAAAGAGATGAGTTCAGAGGAGAGGACAGGATGCATATTTCAATGGAGCTTTGCAGAAAATAGTTTAAAAACTGGATTTTACTCTTAGTGAAGTAGGAATTGATTGGAAATGCATTTTAACTAGCTTGAGACAAAAATTCCCTGAGTAAAATAATTTTTAAATAATGGTTTCACTTTTTTTCTGATTGACAGTTCTGATTGACCAAATAGTTTCAGAGAAAGTGATATACAGAATATTTGGGGCTCCATAATTAAAGGGACAGCAATAAATTCAAATGTCTTCACATGAGAGCATCTGAGATGGTGAAAACTCTAGAATAAATGTTCTCTTAAGAACCCCAAAGGACCTAGATGCATTCATCCTAGAGAAACAAATGCTAAAAAGAGACATATTTGTATCTTGTATGTAGTTTGTATCTACGAATATGAGGTCTTTTGTGTAGAAAAGGATAACACAATTTTGTGATTTGAATGAGTCACACACAAATCAAAAGACATGATCCTTCATGGAGAGGAGGACTGAAGATTTCTAATACCATATCCAACTTTAGGACTCTGTAACTCTAGATATCTACCTTAGAGTATGGTTGAGAAGATGAAATGATATGAAATGAAATATATATTAAAATATATATAACGTATATACATACAGTAATCAGAACATGGTAAGTAATAGATGGTAATTGTGATTAAACTGATAAATTTTAATTTACTAGTAGGTTCATTAGAAATTTTATTGAAACTTTGAAAATTAAAGTTGTTTTTCTGTTCTAATAAAAATAATTTTAAATCCTCAGTTAATAAAAAAAAAAAAGTCAGTGAATTTTCTAGTGAATAGAATTATCTGGGTTACTTCAACAAAGATTTTCCTAATTCAGTCACAAAATCACTGATTAATTTTTGAAAAGGGACCAGTATAAAAAGGAATTCAGGTTTGAAATATTAGATGCTATAAGAAGTGGAAAATTATTTAGAAAAAAAGATTTATAATCTCCAAAATCATGATGTCAACATGAAAACAGAAATTCATTTGTAAATAATAATGTACACATTTGTCTGAAAATGAATAACTATTTTAGTGTAAAAGACCCTAATGTTTTTGAGTGGGAGAGCCTTAGTTTTCATACTTCTAAATAAGTTAAAAATGTCTGCCTTCTCTCTCTCTGTCCCTCTGTGAATAGATATACAGACATTTTATATATATATATAGAGAGAGAGAGAGAGAGAGAGAGAGAGATTGACAAAGCAATTAGTACAATGCTTGGCACATCACTGACAACAGTAATAATTAGTTTGATAATAAGGCACATCACAAACATGTTTATTTAGCCAATTAAGGCTAAGTCAGCAGAATGTCCAGAGGAGACACAGTTACAAATACCACAGGGGAACAACTACTATACTCAGAAAATATCACTGATTTTGTTAATTTATCTTCAGAGACTTATTTTAATTTCATGCTGATGATATCTGTTTCTCTGCAAGAATGGGAATTTGATATTAACACCTTTTCAACCGTGTCAACATAAATGGATTTTACAGTGTAATGATGCAGGGATGATTGTTTTCTGCTTCCTTTTCCTTTCTGTTAGAGAATTTTCTTTGTGAGAAACTATTAATTATGTAAACGTATGTCATTATGATTCCTTTTCTTGCCAAATATGTGCAGGACAACTGATATAACACACAACAGTCATTATTTACATGGTATGGGCACCCACACCATTACACTTTGATAAGAGTTTAAAAGACACTTTACCATTATGATTATGATAACTTTTGTTTTTCTTTGAGTCTTGCTTAAGGTAGAAACTGACAGAAAACAAAGTATGATAAATAACATATACTTTGCTTTTACTTTGCTTCCTGAATGTAAAGGAACACTGTGATAGTTTTATACATGAGCTTGATTGGATCACAGGATGTTCAGATATTTAGTTAAATATTATTTTGGGGTTTGGCTGGGAAGGTGTTTCCAAAAGAGATTAGCATTTGAATTGGTAGACAGAGTAAAGTAGATTACTCTCCCCACTGTGGGCGGGCATCACACAAGCTGCTTGAGGCCTGAAGAGAACAACAAAAGGGAAGGAAGGTTGAAGTCACTTTCTGCCAAGACATCAGTCTTCTCCTTCCCTCAGCACTCCTGCTTCTCAGGCCTTCAGACCTGGACAGGAGTCTACACCATCGGCTGTCCAGTTTGCAGACCTGCAAACTCAGGCTTTCCTGAATATCCAGCTTTGAAATAGCAGGTCATAGAACTTCTCAGCCTCCATAGTCACATGAGCTGGTTCATTATAATAAATCTCTTTATATAACTATATATAAGTATTATATATTATCATATGTTATATATATATGTATATAATTACATATTATTAGGGTCTGTTTCTCTAGAAAACCCTGACTAATACAAACACATAAGATATGGAAGATATATATATAAGATATACACGCAAGATATACACATAATACATGGAAGATATAGCAAGTCTCCCTGCAGTAATAAAAGCTGAAGAAGTACCTGACATTATCCCATGCTGAGAAATACTTTATTTCTGAAGAGACAAACATTCAGTCTGGAATTCCTGGAAATTTACCAAATACTGGGTTTGCCCCAACTGAAAAGGTTTGACTTTAATTACACTACACTGCTTATTGCTTTGTCAAGGTGGGACCTCTGATAGGTGGAAACTCAGTGGACTAAGGTGTATGAATTTATCTAGTTTGTGGCTACTGGGCTGCACCCCACAGGCCTACAGGGTCTGTACATGCTCAGCTTCAAGATGGAAGAAAGAGCCCAGAGTCAGCAACAGAGACATCAATAATTTAAGGGATGAAGAATCTTATGTCTGAAGCAAGGTTCTGGAGTGACACCCCACTATGTGCAGCAGAAGTGGGCAGGACATAGCTAGCTGCAGTCTTCGCTCCAGGGGGAGTGGGAGGTTACCAGTTACAGGGGGAATTGACTTCAGGTTGGCTCATCTGTTACCAGGGAAAGTAGCAGAGGGGCACACCTCTCACTACCTCTTTGATAAGCTATCATGGTAGAGATTTTCTGATCTAAGGTTAGAACAACCATAGCTGGAGCAGGGGCAAGTATGTAGGGAGGTCAGTCATGTGAGTGGGGTGTAGGTGAAGCAGGCACTAGTCAAGCAGGGGATGTACTGAGAACAAGAGAACAGTCATCTTGAGTGTCCTGACTATACACTCCACCCCTACACACCCTGCACAACCCTTACAGTCTTGATCTGCCCCTCCTCTGAGGTATCCCTGGGGTCAGGTATGTAGAGGGGCTCTGCAACCAGATACCACAAATACGCTACAGACAGCAGCAGCTAAATAATATCAAGAGTAAGATACCTAGTATGCTAAGAAGACTCAATCGCCAGGATGTGGGCACATTTTGGAGCCAAGTACTTAACAGGTCAAAGGAGAGGGAGTCAATGGCGGCAGGGTCCTCTCCACTTATAAGAAAGGTAAGGCCACTCCTGGTCTTCACAAACCCAGAGCCACTCCCTAGGGAGGGAAAGGGCCCAGCTCTAAAACAAACATTCTGGTGGCCTAGTCAGGAGTCAGCAGTCACAGTACAGGTCTCCCGCCCCATGTTATGCTGAGTGCCATTAAGAGCTGGACCCATTAGGCCTTTGCTAACAAAAAGCAGTTAATCCCACTATTTTGACTTGTGTGTCCAAAAGCCAGCCTATTCCATTCCACACAGCATAGCCCAGGGGTGCTCATGGGCAGTCAATTGTACGGTACCATTTACCGAAGGAGGTCCTTCTGATGTATTGTCATGTGGGAGAGGAAGATGGTGAGAGAGTTTTCCCCCATTGTTAGTCATCCCCACAGAGTCACATTAGTTGGGTCAATTTTTTATGGAAGTAAAGAAGAGGATGACAGTGGCATCTCACTGTAGACCCAGCAATTAGGCTCATTTTACAGTGAGGCCATGGTTGCTTCCCAGTCCTGGAATAGATTTCCTTCACTCAGGCTAGGGATGATAAGTAAGACATCTAACAGGCACAACACAGGGAGACCATGACCACTAAGCCAAACAAAAGCAGTACCTGAATTGTGAGATAACACCACACTTGCCTGTGGTTTTTGTCCTAGTCTGTCATACAGTTTAAAAAAATGCAAGTTTTTAGTAATACAGGAACACGTCCAAAATCACATCTACGACGGCCACCTAGTTTTACCTTAGATGTCTGAACGACAGCTACACCAGTCTGACTTTGAGATGTATTTCCCCCCACACAATGGCCAGAGCAGAGGTACAATGCCTGCTTGATAGGCCACAAGACAGTCCACTCTTGTCAGTAAAGTTTAAGTTAAATCATGTATACGCCACAATGACTTCCCCATACCTCCATATGTGAAGATTTTTCCATTATTTCCCCTTTCTGTAGACCAGAGTATATAAACCTTGAAGTCATGGTGAATGCTGCCTATCTAACCTGGATCCAGATCATGTCCCTCTGTGTTAGACCTCCTTCATATTTGCCTAGTTCTCAACACTGGGGTAAAGCTGGTCAGATATCATAAACAAGCTCAGGTGTTGATGGGGAAATATTTTAGAAGCTATACATTTTATCACATACTGAATTGTTACCCAAGCATGTGCTTTCAGTGGCAGACTTAAAGTAAGCAGTCATACATCATGAGTAGTTATACTCTGTGACAACTTCATTAGACAATTTTCTTTTCCTCCTGAACATCAGGGCAAAAGTGAGGCTAATACAATAACTTTTATAAATCTAGACCTCAATCAACAGGAATAGAATTTCTTATCTACTGAAATATAACATTTTTCTCTCTAAAAGTACCCTTATCACCACCAAACACAGCCAAATCAAGACTAATTTGTTTGCAAAGTAAGTCTGGTCAATTGACCACATAGGCTCCTCCAAACTGACTGAGGTAGGACTCCTCAGAAGGAATCTCAGACTGAATTCCCTAAAGGCCTATCAAGGCCAGGAAAGTCATGCCAACGTCTGCCATCAGGCTCTGCCTCAGTCGATTTCTCTCTGCTAGAGGTCTCCAAAATATAGAGATTCCCACACATGCCAGGAGACAGTTTTTCCCATCCACCTGATAAGGTTGCTCAGAACCCAAGAGTCTCCAACTTCTGAAGGGACCAGGCAGAGAGAAAAGAAAAAGATTTCAATTCTACCCACAGGTGTAGTTTACCAAATTGCTATAAGTTATAACTAACTTGAGGGAAGGGCTTCCCTATATCTGGAAAACACAGATCAAAACCAGTAATATTCCAGACAAAAAGCATAAAAATTATGACCATATTCACCAGTTCACTCAGTAACCAAACCTTTTAGCTTTTTATTAAGCCATCAGGTTTTCCCTGAGGATTTTTTAATTTCTTGCCCAGTTCAGCAGTATGATCTGAAATTTATCAGAGACCGTCACTTATCAAAATGTCTTTCCTATGAACCTTTTTAAAGATGAAGCACTTTTGCAAAAGCATCGGAGTATAACAACTGTCTATAAATGACAAAAGACTTAAAAAAAGGCACGGTTAAACACCTGATTAAAATGTAATCAATAAAGCAACTTGGTTACCATAACTAGAATTATGACTGATTATAATCTGAACCCTTAAAAACCTTAATTTCTGTCAAAACCCAAGAAGCAAGTAATTGTTAACTATTTGTCATACTGGCATTTCCTGATTGGAAAATTTATGCTTAATCTTCCACTCCTAAGAAGGCAAAGGTAGGTAAATTTAGACCCACCCAGCAATTAATGTTCCAATATTTTATCCTATTTGAAATGACCCGACAGTCAATGAATTCTCTTCATTTAACTTAGTTTAGTTGCAAGTTACCAAAATCTAGAGAGACTATTATAGATAGATATTCCTAAAACGTAATTATCTGATAACGGTTTTTTTTTAACATCTTTATTGGAGTATAATTGCTTTACAATGTTGTGTTAGTTGCTGCTGTATGACGAAGTGAATCAGCTATACGTATACATATATCCACATATTCCCTCCCTCTGTGTCTCCCTCCCACCCTCCCTATCGCACCCCTCTAGGTGGTCACAAAGCACAGAGCTGATCTCCCTGTGCTGTGTGGCTGCTTCCCACTAGCTATCTATTTTACATATCGTAGTGTATATATGTCCATGCCACTCTCTCACTTCGTCCCAGCTTACCCTTCCCCCATCCCGTGTCCTCAAGTCCATTCTCTAGTAGGTCTGCATCTTTATTCCTGTCCTGCTCCTAGGATCATCAGAACGTTTTCTTTTTTTCTCTTAGATTCCATATATGTGTGTTAGCATACGGTATTTGTTTTTCTCTTTCTGATTTACTTCACTCTGTATGACAGACTCTAGGTCCATCCACCTCACTACAAATAACTCAATTTCCTTTCTTTTTATGGCTGAGTAATATTCCATTGTATATATGTGACATATCTTCTTTATCCATTCATCTGTTGATGGACACTTAGGTTGCTTCCATGTCCTGGCTATCGTAAATACAGCTGCAATGAACATTGTGGTACATGACTATTTTTGAATTATGGTTTTCTCAGGGTATATGCCCAGTAGTGGGATTGCTGGGTTGTATGGTAGTTCTACTTTTCGTTTTTTAAGGAACCTCCATACTGTTCTCCATAGTGGCTGTATCAACCTACATTCCCACCAACAGTGCAAGAGGGTTCCCTTTTCTCCACACCCTCTCCATCATTTATTGTTTGTAGATTTTTTGATGATGGCCATTCTGACTGGTGTGAGGTGATATCTCATTGTAGTTTTGATTTGCATTTCTCCAGTGATTAGTGATGTTGAGCATCGTTTCATGTGTTTGTTGGCAATCTTTATATCTTCTTTGAAGAAATGTCTATTTAGCTCTTCTGCCCATTTTTGGATTGGATTGTATGTTTTTTTGATATTGACTGCATGAGCTGCTTGTATATTTTGGAGATTAATCCTGTCAGTTGCTTTGTTTGCAAATATTTTCTCCCATTCTCAGGGTTATCTTTTCATCTTGTTTATGCTTTCCTTTGCTGTGCAAAAGCTTTTAATTTTCATTAGGTCCCATCTGTTTATTTTTGTTTTTATTTCCACTTCTCTAGGAGGTGGGTCAAGAAGGATCTTGCTTTGATGTATGTCATAGAGTGTTCTGCCTATGTTTTCCTCTAAGTGTTTTATAGTGTCTGGCCTTACATTTAGGTCTTTAATCCATTTGGAGTTTATTTTTGTGTATGGTGTTAAAGAGTGTTCTAATTTCATTCTTTTATATGTAGCTGTCCAGTTTTCCCGGCACCACTTATTGAAGAGGCTGTCTTTTCTCCATTGTATATTCTTGCCTCCTTTATCAAAGATTAGGTGACCATAGGTGCATGGGTTTATCTCTGGGCTTTCTATCCTGTTCCATTGATCTATATTTTTATTTTTGTGTCAGTACAATACCGTCTTGTTTACTGTAGCTTTGTAGTATAGTCTGAAGTCCGGGGGCCTGATTCCTCCAGCTTCGTTTTTCCTTCTCAGGTTGCTTTGGCTATTCAGAGTCTTTTGTGTTTCCATACAAATTGTGAAATTTTTTGTTCTAGTTCTGTGAAAAATGCCATTGGTAGTTTGATAGGGATTACATTGAATCTGTAGATTGCTCTGGGTAGTATAGTATTTCCTATAGCATTTTGAAGTGTTTTGAAAGGCCTCTTTTTTTTCTTTCACTCTCACAAATCAGATGATTAAAGTTCCTGAGAGCCCAGGTAGCTCATTTATATCTCAGAGGCACAGAAGAGAAATACCAATTTCTTCTGGAAAGCTAACTTCCTTTAACTGCATGCGCAAAAACCAGTTTCAGAATGTCAAAAGTTTCCCATCCTGGCCATTTTCAGGGATTTTTTCTTCTCAGTTTCAACAAATAACAGTAATAGATAATAACACATATCATTCAGTCACATTCACATGCCCCACTTTCAGAGGAACCAGATTCAGCATTCAAGTTAACCTTCACCTGGGCTGTCAGCTCAGCCTCTGTGGTCTTTCTTAATATAAAAAGCAACAACCAGCCCACAGCTTCGGCACCTTCTTTTTTCCCCACTGAAAAGGTGGCATATATCTCCCCAACAGCCTTAGGAGTGTCTATGAGATCTCCATACTCTCTGGGCAGCCCCCATTCATCAAAGACAGCCACCACAGGGCCCCACATACTAGTGGATGACCACCCCAGGATCTTCACACAACTTTTGGGAACACCCCGCAACCTCTGCACCCCACATTAGTGGACAGCCACCCTGGGATCACCTCTGCCACTTCTGGGCCCCACATGCAATGCATGACGATGGCCCCCACAACCTTCCATCCCCAATCCTTACTTCACAACATCTCAGCACTCACGAGAGTATCCTCACTCTCCTGGATGCTCTGCCCATTGTTGAGCTGCACCCTGCAGGCCTGCAAGCCCTGTACTTGCCCAGCTTCAAGACCAAGGAAAGAGCCCAGAGTCAGAGACAGAGACATCAGTGGTTTAATGGAAGGGAGAGCTTACACATCTGAAGCAAGGTCCTGGAGCAACACCCTGCCATGGGTGGCAAAAGGTAGACACGACCTGGAGGCAGGCTTTGCTCCAAGGAGGAGGAGGTTACCAGTTATAGAGGGAATTGAAGTCAGGTGGGCTTGTCCATTACCAGGATAACTGGCAGAGGGGCACGCCCCTCACTTTCCCTCTGGTAAGCTATCATGGTGGAGATGTTCTGATCTAGAGGTTACAACAGTCCCTCGCTGGGGCAGGGGCAAGTATGCAGGGAGGTCAGTCACATGAGTAGGGTGTAGGTGAAGCAGGCACTGGTCTAGCAGGAGACGTACCAAGAGCAAGAGAACAGCCATCTTGAGTGGCCTGACCACACAGTGGCTTAGAGCAGAGGAAGAATACTGAAGCAAACCTCTAACGATTGCACCCATTGTGCCTGCTGACATTATCTCTAAGACTCTAACACAGGACATAGTGGAATTTCAATGCCACCATTTTTTTAATCATTCAACAAAGAAACTACTGATTTCTCTCTGTCCAACCAACTTTTGATTTCCTTTTTTGTATGCATACTAACAACATCAAAAATTCCCTATTTTTGTAAACTCCTTTTGGAAACTGCAAAGGCAGTTGAGATCTTTGATATGATAAAAAGTTTCTTGGCCAAGCAAAGTTGTGACTGTAAGAAAAGTATGGGCCATATGGGATCTTGGCACCAAATCTGGTTTGCTACTCTTGGAACAAGAAATTCTTATGTCATTGTAACCCATGAGCATCAGCTGATATAAAGGATACTACCAGCAATCCTCAAATAATTGTTGCCCACTGGCTGAAAAGTCACCAATTAAAGTTTTGTCAAGAGAATTTTCTGCTCTACAGATGACCTATGCCTTAATAGTAAAAAAAATAAAAATAAAAAAGTCTTGGAGATATTTGAATAAAATTCAGGAATAAATATCACCTTCTCTGAGAAAACAAATGTTCAACTTGAAGAATAGTTTGACAACAAAGAGTTTATTAATTGCTTGGGTTAATTAGTAAAATGCTTGAGCCATATGAACAAAATAAATTGTATTGCAATGTCATCCATTCAGCCACCTCAAAGTGCTACCTAAGACTGCTACTAAACGAATCTGCCATTGTATAATGAAGTACTGATGACAACAAATAATCGGACTTTCTTTGCTGGAGGAAGTGCTTCTTAGTAGCAAATCCTGCTGACTTCTCTGCAGGTAAAATCTGGCTTGCAGAAGCAGTGTCAAACTTTCCTGAAGGTTAATTATTATTAAACGGAGGGACCTACGCAGAAGGGGAGAGGCAGCACAGCGAAAGGAGAGCCTCTGAAACAGGACAAAAAGACAACCCTCAGAATGGGAGAAAATATTTGCAAATAAAGCAACTGACAAAGGATTAATCTCCAAAATTTACAAGCAGCTCATGCACCTCAATATCAAAAATCAGACAACCCAATCCAAAAATGGACAGAAGACCAAAATATATACAGATTGCCAACAAACACACGAAAGGATGCTCAACATTTCTAATCATTACAGAAATGCAAATCAAAACTACAAGGAGGTATCACCTCACACCAGTCAGAATGGCCATCATCAAAAAATCTACAAACAATAAATGCTGGAGAGGGTGTGGAGAAAAGGGAACCCTCTTACACTGTTGGTGGGAATGTAAATTGATACAGCCGCTATGGAGAACAGTATGGAGGTTCCTTAAAAAACGAAAAGTAGAACTACCATACGACCCAGCAATCCCACTACTGGGCATATACCCTGAGAAAACCATAATTCAAAAAGAGTCATGTACCACAATGTTCATAGCAGCTCTATTTACAATAGCCAGGATACGGAAGCAACCTAAGTGTCCATCAACAGACCAACAGATACAGAAGATGTGGCACATACATACAATGGAATATTCCTCAGCCATAACAGGAAACAAAATTGAGTTATTTGTAGTAAGGTGGATGGACCTAGAGACTGTCATACAGAGTGAAGTCAGAAAGAGAACAATAAATACCATATACTAACACATATATAGGGAATCTAAAAAATAAAAATGGTTCTGAAGAATGTAGGGGCAGGAGAGGAAGAAAGACACAGATGTAGAGAATGGACTTGAGGACACGGGGAGGGGGAAGGGTAAGAAGGGACAAAGTGAGAGAGTGGCATGGACTTATATATACTACCAAATGTAAAACAGATTAGTGGGAAGCAGCATCATAGCACAGGGGGAGCAGCTCAGTGCTGCTACCTCAGAGATATGAGGATATATGTATATGTATATCTGACTCACTTTGTTATAAAGTAGAAACTAACACACCAGTGTGAATCAATTATACCCCAATAAAGATGTTAAAATGGAGAGCCTCTGGAGTGTGGGGTTCTGGAGTTTGGAGCTATGTGGCTGACAGGGTACTGTTGCTCTGGCCGGGTGTCCAGCCTGTGCCTCTGAGAAGGGATATCCAAGTTCAGGACATTAGTCCTCCAGAGCCCTCCCAGCTCCATGTGATATCAAATGGCAAAAGGCCTCCCAGAGATCTCTACCTCAATGCTAAGACCTAGCTCCACTCAACGACCAGCAAGCTCCAGTCCTGGACACCTTATGCCAAACAACTAGCAAGACAGGAACACAACCCAAACCATTAGCAGAGAGGCTGCCTAAAAATATAATGAGGCCACAACACCTCAAAACACACCACCGGACATGGTCCTGCCTACCAGAAAGACAAGATCCAGCCTCAACCACCAGAACACAGGCACCAGTCCCCTCCACCAGGAAGCCTACACAACCCACTGAACCAACCTTAGCCACTGGGGGCAGACACCAAAAATAATGGGAACTATGAACCTGCAGCCTGTGAATAGGAGACCACGAACCCAGTAAGTTAAGCAAAATGAGAAGACAGAGGAATACACAGCAGATGAAGCAGCAAGGTAAAAACCGACCAGACCAAACAAATGAAGAGGAAATAGGCAGTCTACCTGAAAAAGAATTCAGGGTAATGATAGTAAAGATGATCTAAAATATTGAAAATAGAATAGAGAAAATACAAGAAACGTCTAACAAGGACCTAGAAGAAATAAAGACCAGACAAACAATGATGAAAAACACAATAAATGCAATTAAAATTCTCTAGCAGGAATCAATAGCAGAATAACTGAGGCAGAAGAATGGATAAGTGACCTGCAAGATAAAATAGTGGAAATAATTACTGCAGAGCAGAAAGAAGAATGAAAAGAATTGAGGACAGTCTCAGAGACCTCTGGAACAACATTAAATGCACCGACATTCGAATTATAGGGGTCCCAGAAGATGAAGAGAAAAAGCAAGGGTCTGAGAAAATATTTAAGAGGATTATAGTTGAAAACTTCCCTATGATGGGAAAGGAAATAGTCAGTAAAGTCCAGGAAGTGCAGAGAGTCCCACACAGGATAAGTCCAAGGAGAAACACGTCAAGACACATATTAATCAAACTATCAAAAATTAAATACAAAGAAAAAATATTAACAGCAGCAAGGGAAAAGCAACAAATAACATACAAGGGAATCCCCAAAAGGTTAACAGCTGATCTTTCAGCAGGAACTCTGCAAGCCAGAAGGGAGTGGCAGGACATATTTAAAGTGATGAAAAGGAAAAACCGACAGCCAAGATTACTCTACCCAGCAAGGATCTCATTCAGATTCACCACAGAAATTAAAAGCTTTACAGACAAGCAAAAGCTAACAGAATTCAGCACTACCAAACTAGCTTTGCAACAAATGCTAAAGGTACTTCTCTAGGCAGGAACCACAAGAGAAGGAAAAGACCTACAAAAACAAACCCAAATCAATTAAGAAAATGGTAATAGGAACATACATATCAATAACTACCTTAAATGTAAACAGATTAAATGCTTCAACCAAAAGACATAGACTGGCTGAATGGATACAAAAACAAGACCCGTATGTATGTTGAATAAAAGAGAGCCACTTCAGACCTAGGGAAACATACAGACTGATACTGAGTGGATGGAAAAAGATATTCCATGCAAATGTAAATGAAAAGAAAGCTGGAGTAGCAATTCACATATCAGACAAAATAGACTTTAAAATAAAGACTATTACAAGAGACAAAGCAGGACACTACATAATGATCAAGGAATCAATCCAAGAAGGAGATATAACAATTGTAAATATTTATGCACCCAACATAGAAGCACCTCAATACATAAGGCAAATGCAAACACCCATAAAAGGAGAAATCGACAGTAATACAATCTGAGTAGAGGACTTTAACACTCCATTTTCTCCAATGGACACATCATCTAAAATGAAAATAAATAAGAAAACAGAAGCTTTAAATGATACATTAAACGAGATGGACTTAATTGATATTTATAGGACATTCCATCCAAAAACAACAGAATACACATTCTCCTCAAGTGGTCATGGAACATTCTCCAGGATAGATCATACCTTGGGTCACAAATAAAGCCTTGCTAAATTTAAGAAAACTGAAAAGATAAGAAGTAACTTTTTGGACCACAACACTATGACATTTGATATCAACTACAGGAAATAAATCTGCAAAAAATACAAAGACATGGAGGATAAACAATACACTACTAAATAACAAAGAGATCACTGAAGAAACTAAAGAGGAAATCAAAAAATACTAGAAACAAATGACAATGAAAACACGATGACACAAAACCTATGGGATGCAGCAAATGCAGTTCTAAGAGGAAAGTTTATAGCAATAAAATCGTATCTCAAGAAACAAGAAACATCTCAAATAAACAACCTAACCTTACACCTAAAGCAACTGAGGAAAGAACAAAAAAACCCCAAAGTTACCAAAAGGAAAGAAATCTCAAAGATCAGATCAGAAATAACTGAAAAAGAAATGAACAACAACAAGATCAATAAAACTAAAAGCTGGTTCTTTGAGAAGATAAAAAATATTCACAAACCATAGCCAGACTTATCAAGAAAAAAAGGGAGAAGACTCAAATCAATAGAATTAGAAACGAAAAAGGAGAAGTACCAACTGACACTGCAGAAATACAAAGATCATGAGAGATTAGTACAAGAAACTATATGCAAATAAAATGGACAACCTGGAAGAAATGGACAAATTCTTAGAAATGCACAACTTTCTGAGACTGAACCAGGAAGAAAGAGCAAATATGAACAGACCAGTCACAAGCACTGAAATTGAGACTGTGATTAAAAATCTTCCAACAAATAAAAGCTCAGGACCAGATGGCTTCATAGGTGAATTCTATCACACATGTAGAGAAGAGCTAACACCTATCCTTCTCAAACTCCTCCAAAATAGAACAGAGGGAGGAACACTCCCAAACTCATTCTACGAGGCCACCATCACCTTGATAACAAAACCAGACAAGGATGTCACAAAGAAAGAAAACTACAGGCCAATATCACTGATGAACATAGATGCAAAAAAACCTCAACAAAATACTAGCAAACAGAATCCAGCAGCACATTAAAAGGATCATACACCATGATGAAGTGGGGTTTATCCCAGGAATGCAAGGATTCTTCAATATACAAAAATCACTCAAAGTGATAAATCATATTAATAAATTGAAGGAGAAAAACCATATGATCATCTCAATAGATGCAGGAAAAGTTTTCAACAAAATTGAATATCCATTTATGATAAAAACCCTCCAGAAAGTAGGCACAGAGGGAATTTACCTCAACATAGTAAAGGCCATATATGACAAACCCACAGCCAACACCATTCTCAATGGTGAAAAACTGAAACCATTTCCTCTACGATCAGGAACAAGACAAGGTTGCCACTCTCACCACTGTTTTTCAACATAGTTTTGGAAGTTTAAGCCACAGCAATTAGAGAAGTTAAAGAAATAAAAGGAATTCAAATCGGAAAAGAAGAAGTAAAGCTGTCACTGTTTGCAGATGACATAATACTATACGTAGAGAATCCTAAAGATGCTACCAGAAAACTACTAGAGCTAACCAGGGAATCTGGTAAAGTAGCAGGATACAAAATTAATGCAGAGAAATCTCTTGCATTCCTCTATACTAATGATGAAAAATCTGAAGGAGAAATTAAGGAAACATTCCCATTTACCACTGCAACATAAAAAATAAAATACCTAGGAATAAACCTACCTAAGGAGACAAAAGACCTGTATGCAGAAAACTATAAGACACTGATGAAAGAAATTAAAGATGATACAAACAGATGGAGAGATATACCATGTTCTTGGATTGGAAGAGTCAACATTGTGAAAATGAGTATACCAACTAGAGCAATCTACAGATTCAATGCAATCCCTATCAAACTACCAATGGCAGTTTTCACAGAACTGGAACAAAAATTTTCACAATTTGTATGGAAACACAAAAGACCCCAAATAGCCAAAGCAATCCTGAGAAAGAAAAATGAAGCTGGAGGAATCAGGCTCCCTGACTTCAGACTATACTACAAAACTACCGTAACAAAGACAATATAGTACTGTCACAAAAACAGAAATATAGATCAATGGAACAGGATAGAAAGCCCAGAGATACACCCACGCACATATGGTCACTTATTTTTGATAAAGGAGGCAAGAAAATACAATGGAGAAAAGACACCCTCTTCAATAAGTGGTGCTATGAAAACTGGACAGCTGTATGTAAAAGAATGAAATTAGAACACTCCCTAACACCATACACAAAAATAAACTCCAAATGGATTAAAAACCTAAATGTAAGGTCAGACACTATGAAACTCTTAGAGGAAAATATAGGCAGAACACTCTATGACATAAATCACAGCAAGATCCTTTTTGACCCACCTCCTAGAGAAATGGAAATTAAAAGAAAACAAATGGGACCTAATGAAACGTAAAATCTTTTGCACAGCAAAGGGAACCATAAACAAGACAAAAAGACAACCCTCAGAATGGGAGAAAATATTTGCAAATGAAGCAACTGACAAAGGATTAATCTCCAAAACTTACAAGCAGCTCATGCATCTCAATATCAAAAAAAAAAAAAAACCCAATCCAAAAATGAGCAGATTACTTAAATAGACATTTCTCCAAAGAAGATATACAGATTGCCAGCAAACACATGAAAGGATTCTCAACATCACTAATCATTAGAGAAATGCAAATCAAAACTACAGTGAGGTATCACCTCACTCCAGTCAGAGTGGTCATCATCAAAAATACTGCAAGCAATAAATGCTGGAGAGATTGTGGAGAAAAGGGAACCCTCTTGCACTGTTGGTAGGAATGTAAATTGATATAGCCACTATGGAGAATAGTATGGAGGTTCCTTAAAATACTAAAAATAGAACTACCATATGACCCAGCAAACCCACTACTGGGCATATACCCTGAGAAAACCATTATTCAAAAAGAATCATGGGCCTTCCCTGGTGGCGCAGTGGTTGAGAGTCCGCCTGCTGATGCAGGGGACGCGGGTTCCTGCCCCGGTCTGGGAAGATCCCACATGCCACAGAGCGGCTAGGCCCGTGAGCCATGGCCGCTGTGCCTGAGCGTCCGGAGCCTGTGCTCTGCAACGGAAGAGGCCAAAACAGTGAGAGGCCCACGTACCACAATAAATAAATAAATAAATAAATAAATAAATAAATAAAAACAAAAAGAATCATGTACCACAATATTCACTGCAGCTCTATTTACAATAGCCAGGACATGGAAGCAACCTAAGTATCCATCAGCAACTGAATGGATAAAGAAGATGTGGCACATATATACAATGGAATATTACTCAGCCATAAAAAGAAACGAAATTGAGTTATTTGTAGTGAGGTGGATGGACCTAGAGTCTGTCATACAGACTGAAGTACGTCAGAAAGAGAAAAATAAATACCATATGCTAACATATATGTATGGATTCTAAAAAAAAAAGAAAAAAATGGTTCTGAAGAACCTAGGGGCAGGACAGAAATAAAGACGCAGAAGTAGAGAGTGGACTTGAGGACACGGGAGGGGTAAGGTTAAGCTGGGATGAAGTAAGAGAGTGGCATGGTCATATACACACTACCAAACTAAAAAGATAGCTAGTGGGAAGAAGCTGCATAGCCCAGCGAGATCAGCTCTGTCCTTTGTGACCACCTAGAGGGGTGGGATAAGGAGGGTGGGAGGGAGATGCAAGGTGGGGGGATATGGGAATATATGTATACGTATAGCTGATTCACTTTGTTATACAGCAGAAACTAACACACCATTGTAAAGCAATTATACTCCAATAAAGATGTTTAAAAAATTATTTTTAAATGACTTTAAAGTTCATTTCTGGATTTCTCTTCCTTTACTACATCTTAGATTATGGATGACCTGAAGTTTGTGAAAGACAGTCTTGCAAGAAAATGAAATGTTTCAAGTCCAATCCCCCATGGAATCCTGTAGAATCCTGTTGATCATTAATCCATGAATATCAATGTCCAACAGTTTTTATTTTATTTGCCACTTGTCTGAACTAGTGTTTTCATCATTATCGTCAAAAAGAGCAATTGAAGTAAAGTTGTTTTAAAAAATGAAATGCATATCACCAGAAGAAACATCACCTCCCAAATTTAACTTCATCTTTAAAGCAAACAACATTGGCTTTTCAAAGAAAAGCCACTTTTGAGCTAAACTGAGGTTTAGCTCTATTTTTTTTTTTTTGCTATTTAGATTGATTTAAGCTCTTTAAAAATGAAAGCAACAGAGATCTTGCTCTTTGTAAAGATAGTTTTCAATCCTGTGAGGGACATTAATTTCAACCTCAGTAAAATAAACTGCACATGTATATCCCTGGTGCTTGGAAAAGTTTTTGTCTACTCTTTGCCTAACTCATTATTTTATGTAGATTTCAAATCAATCATTAATTTTTGAGAAAAGTGTTTCCTGACTGCCTTTATTTAGGCAAATTTGCGTATTCTATATTCTCACATGACCAAATACTAGCCCTTCATACTACTTATCATAGATCCCATTTTATGTATTTGTGTGAAAATTTTAAGCTGATACGTTCTTTTACTGCCTGCAACTTCCCTGAGAGCAGGGACTCTGCCTGGTTTTCTTTATCATTGTTTCCCCAGCACCTAGAAGAATGACTGCTCATGGTAGGAAGTTGCAAAATTTTTATTAAGAATAATGAAACCTTATCAAATTGAAACCTTCTTGAATCTGAGAAAAAGAAGAGTCATAGTTCTGTGGTGGAGAAGACTAACACTTAACACCTTGGGAGACATGACTATGACCTTCAAGCTGCTAGGCCATTGATTTGCTCAGGTTCTAGAGAGTTTGAGAGACACACAGACAGACAGACAGACAGAGACACACTCAGGACAACTGCAGGACATATAAGACTAAACAACTTTGTTGAGCCCTTAAAATGAGATCCATTGTAATTGTCTTATATATTTTACTATTACCTATGCATACAAATATACATATATTACATACATATACTATATATATATATTACATACATATATTTCAATGTTCTGTGTAAGTATAAAGACACATTATCTTCAGTGCATCATTATTTTTACATGTACATTCTAAACACCCTATAAAATAAAGTGTAGAGAACTGTCCCAAAGTGATTATGCTCGTGAACTTCTTTTCCTATGTTTCCATTTCAGTAACTCTTAGGAGACATGACAGTTTTCCAACTCTTTACCAGGGAGCTCCAAAGTTGGAAAACTATCCTTTTAGTTTAACAGAAAAATGTTTATTTTCTTCCCTAAAATATGAAGAATAAAATCTTGTTATCCAAGCTGGTTATCATGAACATATTTTTCCAAGACATAAACAAATAATTTTCTGACAATTTTTAATTTTTGCTTAAACTAAATACATGAAACGACTAATAAATAAAGTGCCAAGATTGGAAACTTCACTAATAACTAATTACTTTGATAATCTGGCTGGTAAATGTGTGATTTTTACCGTATTATGAACAGAAGGTGATTTTGTCAGCTGGGCTTTTTACAGTGTATTCAAGATATTCAGTTGTTGGCGGAACTGTAATGAATCAGATAGGATTTGGAAACACACCATGATGTGCAACAGCATTCTGCACCTTGCACAGGAGACCATGGTTTTTTTTGTTTGTTTTTTGTTTTTATAAATGTAGAAGATATAGCTCTTTTTTTATATATAAATTTACTTATTTTCTTTTTTGGCTGCGTTGGGTCTTCATTGCTGCGCACGGGCTCTGGAGTGCACGCTCAGTAGTTGTGGCGCACGGCTTAGTTGCTCCGCGGCATGTGGGATCTTCCCAGACCAGGGCTCGAACCCGTGTCCCCTGCATTGTCAGGCGGACTCTCAGCCACTGCGCCACCAGGGAAGCCCGGCAGGCAGATTCTTAACGACTGAGCCACCAGGGAAGGACCAGGAGACCATGTTTCGCAACCTGTTAATCTGCAGTGTAAGGTAACTGCCACCTTCTTCAACACCCACCTCGCCCTGGTGTGACTTAAACACGGCTGTCATTAAAAGCAACCTCAGATCATTACTAACTCCTGTGGCTGCTTAATCATCCAAGTGCAGTGCTGAGATGGAGAATTCAAGGGACATTCTTAAGTCTCCTTAATTGCTAATAATAGAAAATACACCTCAAGGAGAAAGCCTGGAGTTATAAGGAGAAACCATTATTCTTCTCTGCTTAAAGACCATCGGAGTTAATTCATAGTTACTTTCAATAGTTTCTTCATCAGCATAGAATTCTCAACTTTGGTTTCTAGATGATTTCTAGACAATATTAAGTCTGAGAGGCCTTTCACACCCCAAGGTCAAATGGGAAACTAGATCTTTGATTAGGCATAGCAAAGGACTGGATGATTTTGATGCATTTAACAGTGCTAGCCTTTAAACGCCTATGTTTAATAAATTTCTATTTTTTAATAAATTTCCCATTCAAAATCAATTTGAAATGTTACAAGACATCTCAAGATCTTAAAACTTATATACATTTTTTTTACATATAGTGACAAATAATTGAATGCATTTTTGTGCATTTACTCTATAAAATATTACCTCACATGTTAATGTTTATTTAAAATACCTATTATTATTTTACTAAAAATAGTAAACCATATTACAAGATTTGGCTATAATTCCCTGTGCTATGCAATATATCTTTGTTGCTTATCTATTTTATACATAGCAGTTGGTATCTATTAATCCCATACCCCTAATTTGTACCTCTCCCCTTCCCTCTCCCCTTTGGTAACCACGAGTTTGTTTTCTATATCTGTGATACTGATATATGCATGATATTGAATCAAAATGCTGTACACCTGAAAATAATATAATATTGTAAATCAACTGTACTTTAATAAAAAATAGTGAGATATATAGTAGGATTAATAAGAATAATAATAACAGCAAGATTTGTCATTAACAGGCACTTACCTAGTGTATCAATTGAAATATTTTCTAATTTTATTTAATCACATTGGCATGAAATAATAATGTATTGTGTAGGGGTTATTATAATTCATTCAGTCAGTCAAGGTAGGCTAAGTGCTCAAACATACAACTTTACAAGTTCAGAGACTTCCACATTAAGTGTTCATTTGACATTCATTTTGCCTTTCATTTTGTGAACCCATCTTGCAAGTCCTTGCAGCATTCTACATGCGTCCAACAAACAGGGACAAGGCATGGTAGAAGACCACAGGGCAGTATTTTGGGACAAGCCCAAAAGAGGCTGTTATCATCACTTCCATTCATAGTCTATTGGACAGAAGACAGTCACGTGGCCACTTCTTACTGCAAGTATAGGAGGAGAAAAGTGAAATATTTTTTGGTGAACACATGATAGTCATCTGTCAGATTCATATTTATCAGTGAATAAAATGAGAATTAGAGAATTATATCATCATCCCAAACCAAACAAGCTGTGGCATTTCCAACTACGATGAAGTAACTGGAGCCAGTCTTGATGTCCCATAATGGGAAATGAAAAAAAATAGTAAATGTATGAGTAAATTTCTTGCAGACATTGATCAACACACTGAGTAGGACTCTGAGTCCTTAGAAGAGAGGAAAAGAAGTGAGGTGAGCCCTACAGTTACCCTGGTTTTCTGGGTGCACTTTCTGGACCATAATATAGGAATAAGGAAACCAAGCAGAACCCAGCAAATCACTAAGTTGAGTAGACAGAGAATGGAGTGGGAGGAGCTTGAGGCAGGTGACATTTGCAGTCAGAGTGCCAGAGAAGAGAGAGCTATACAGAGAAAAAGCATCACAAATCTACAAAGCGGTCCCCATGCGTCTGTTGTTGAACACTAAAATATGCATACATCAAATGAACCTCTACAAGGCTGGGCACAAAATAACTAGGGAGCTGTAAACTAAAACATTCTCATAGTTCACTCAGGGCTAGGAGAATTCAAGTTCAAGCAGCCAGAAGAAGTCTTTATTGAATACTCACACGCCATTAAGCAAAGAGCACAGAAGATCATAAATTTGTAGTAGGGTCTAAGTAGCCCTAGAGTAAAGGCTACAATAGATCTGCTCTAACAAAGCAGAAAAACATGTTTTAAAAGGATTCAGATATTCTGCAAGTACCTTCCTGTCAACCAGAAAAAAGTGCATTAATCTATAAAGAAAACACCAAAATACAACTGTCAACAATGTAATATTCAAAATTTGTTGCAACCCCTATAAAATTATTAAGTGAAAAAGTGGGGAAAATAGGAGCAATAGCCAGGAGAAAAATCAGTCAGTAGAAAAGACCTAGAAGTTACTGAGATGGTAGAATTAGCAAACAAGGAATTTATAATACCCAAGGATCTAAAAGAAAAAATTAATAGAATGAGGATATGAGTAGAGGTCATAAAGTAGAACCTAATGGGATTTTTGAAACTGAAACATCCAATGTTGAAATTATAAAATTCACTGGATGACATTAAAAGCAGTTTGGACACTTCAGAAAAAAAGAACAGAGAACTTGAGGAGTTTATATTCAATCTACATAAATCGAGGCTCAGAAAGAAAATGGGGAATTATGATGCATTTTGTTACCATAAAGACAACTATGAACTTGACAAGTTCTTATGTGCAAAAATATATGAATTTCATGACAAGATAAAATGTGTTTTTCCATTATGTAAAACCACTAATGGCATCTCAACATATTTTAAAGTACTTCAAATATCCTTTTATATAAAATTTATGTAAGTGATATTTGTATTATAATACAAAGCATGATAATATAAAGAGGTGTCATGTAATGGGCTATCGTCACAACTTATAAATTGTTCAATATGATAGAGGCATTACTAATTTTTTCCTTTTCCTAATTACCTAGCAGTGAATGGCCCCTCTCTCTATCCAGTCATTTGCTCAAGCATAGGAGTCATTCTTGATCTACTGCTTTCATTCTCTGAGCCCTGTAACACATAATTCCATCAGGAGTTTTGTTAATTCTCCACCTTAAAACCTCTCCAACCCCTCCTCTCAAACTAAACTGTCTAGAATTGCTCCAAACATGTCCAAGTTGGTCTACTTGACTCACTCTTGTCTTCTATATAATCCGTTCCTCACCCTGAAGCTATGCTGATCTTTGTAAAACACAAGTTTGATCATATAAATCTTACTTAAATGCCTTCAATGGCTCCCCAGTGATCCAAATACGAAGTGTAGTCCTTTTGCCATGGTTTATAATGCCCTATATGAGCTGGCTCCTAATTACTTCTCCAGCCTCATCTCTTGCCATTCTTTTCCTTTCACTTGAAAAGGAAAAGGAAAAGACAAGGCTACACTGGTAGTCAGTCTTAAGCAAAGGGTTTATTGCTATAATACTTTAGGACAGAGTCCATCAGATTTTGAGATCACACTCTCTGCCTTTAGTCTGTACAAGTAATAGTTTACAGTCAGACAAATAGCTTAAAATTTTACAATATTATGTCTGACATGAAATTTTTCAAATGCTATTTTATAGTAAAACAACAACAAAATACATATTATCTAACAGAATTATTAGGTCTATACTTATATTTACTTGATGTGTTTTGCTGTATTTTGCAATATAGACCTTTTTATTTTTCTGGTTACAACTGTAAAGAGGAATCCTGAAAATTTTCTGTCGTAGCTAGTTAAAATTATAATCTGCTTTGTTAACAAGTTTGGGATATTTGCACATATCTTTTGAAATGAAGTTTTAGAGAAGCCCTCTTGTTCAAGGAAATGCCTTGAGCTGAAAAAGAGAATTTTTTCCTTACTAAAAAAAAAGTCTGTAATTACTGCTGTGCTTTTCAGAAGGAATTGATTATTGTTTGAGGAGAATTGAATCATAAGTGCAAATATTTTCTTTCAATATCAGATCATAGAACGGCTTGTGAATCACAATATTAGAGACAGATACAGCTAAAATACTGATTAATAGACAAAAATACCTGTAATAATAATTATTCTGCTTATGTGAGTTTTTATTATAAAGATTTTTATTTTGCTTTAATAATCATTGACACAAACTAGTTTATATTTGTAAAATAATCTATTTTGAAAAAAACATTGAATATTTTTGTATCCATTAATATAATAAAACAATTTGGAAGGTAAATAAATAAATCTTTTCAAATAATATATAATTTAATTAGTTTTGGTGTCTCCTTTCATTCTCAAAATTAACTCCTACTATAGAGGAGACTTTGAAGGAAAAGTCTCATTACAATTATCACCTTTAATTTTGGTCTTCCTATGTTAACATACAGAATGATTCGACATATATATTTTGAGCAGAGTTCTTATCGTTCATTACATTTTTAAGACCCACTACATATGAGGTGCTAATAAGCATTTGTTGAATTCATCAATCAGGACAAGTTTATCTGTATTTTATGGTAATTATGAGTACCTAGTACATAAAATGTTCTATCCTAGACATTGGGACAGATACAGAGGTATAAGACTAGACTGAACAAATTTTCTACTCTCCAACTTAATTAGAATGATGGCACGTATACAAAGTGGCATGTTTAGAGTCTGTATCTCTGAGTGCATTCCTTCATATATTATTTCAATATGTTTTTCGTATTGTAGAGTTATTTACTCAAATCTTTTTAGCTCTGATAAAATACTTTATCTGTACCTTTCTTTGTAGTACATGTAATTTTTGATTCTGTATTAGAAATATTTACAAGACTTATTTTCTCTATTATATTGTAAACAAATTGAGGTTAGGTCCATGTTTGATTCTCTGATGACTCTTTCAGAGTTCTTAACAAATGGAAAGAGCTCACAGTGTTTATTGAAACGATGAATGATATAACTACTCTACCAGGCCATGTATAATGAATGCATATTACTGATCCTTTACTATTCAGAGAAGGAATAAACCATTTCCAATTAGAGATATTTTTGCATTCAATAAGCATTTGCTTATCAGCACTATGTGTCAAGCATTGCATTGGGCACCATCATACAGAAGTAAATAAAATAAATATGGTCTTTGCCATTGTGAAAGAAAATAAACGTTATGTTATTAATAAGTAATTTTAATCTGAGCAAACTTTATGAAGAAACCTCAGGATATTATGAAAATAGGCAATAAAGAGGTCTGACTTGGTTAAGGAAGTGAAGAAGGTAAAGGGTCTGTCAGGATTTGCTTTCACAGGAAAGATTCCTTCCTGACTCAGGAATATGAGGATTGTAGAGAGGGAGCGATTAAAGAGGCAAGATAAAGGGCAAATGGGAGCAAAGGGGTGAAATCAGAAAGGTGTGGGGTATGTTCGGCAGTCCTTGAGTAGACCAGGAATAGGGGGAAATGCTAATGAGGTCGGGAAGGTCAAATTCTGGAGTGCCCTTACACATTTTAAATCTCAGCTTCATCCTGTAGTAGGGTGGGGGGAGATGGGACATGGAAAATTGGGGGAGAATACCAGTGACATAAGCAAAGAAGCTTATGCATTGGATACAGAATGGATTTGGAATAGAGAAAAGGAGAAAAAAGGTAGAATGTGTAAGAGAAAAGTCGAGAATTAAAGGTATTTGTTAAAGTAATTCTGTGATTGTCCAGTAATGGGCCTGAACTAGGATAAGGAGGAATTTGGAATGACTTTCTTTAAAAGTTAAAGAAATCCATAGCTCTTCTTTGAAAGGTCAAGATCTCGGAAGGCCTCAGATTGTAAACGTCATTTTATTTATATTGAAAAACGTTTTTTAAATTAAAATAAAACTTGCATCACTTTGATACCAAACATCTTCTGAAACTCATAGAAATGAAAAAGGTGAGGGTAGTTAAAGGCTAAAGGCAGTGGAAGAAGCAAACTATTATTAAAATACAGTAAGTATAAGGGTTCTAGATTTCTTGATAGACCTGATTCTAGTGCTACAAAAGAACATACACAGAAGTTCATCCAGAGCTATAGATATTTCCATCACTTATTACCCTTATTATGCACATAAATGCTTACACTTTTGGAAAAAAATCTATTTGTTAATTTTTTTCTTATTAACATTAACAAAATATAACCCATTTTTTGACATAAGCAATAAGGCAGACATTTCTACAGTTCTCTAAAAAGATTTTTAAAAAGCATGCAGAGGGCTTCCCTGGTGGCGCAGTGGTTGAGAGTCCGCCTGCCGATGCAGGGGACACAGGTTCGTGCCCCGGTCCGGGAAGATCCCACATGCCGCGGAGCGGCTGGGCCCATGAGCCATGGCCGCTGAGCGTACCGCAAAAAAAACCAAAAACAAACAAAAAAAAGCATGTAGAAAACATCTATTTCTAACCTGAGAAATGAAAACTGTATCTCTTAGTAAATGAAAACACCACTTAACATAAAAACCTTCAGTAGTAAGAGTAAAATTTTACCAACATTAATTCCATGACCAGTGCCCCTTTAGCAACTATATCCCCTGGGGGCTCCATGGGTCTCTGAAAAGTGTTATTCAAAGTTTTCCCAGAGTCTAATGAGGATAATTTGCTAATGGATGTTTTGTTTGATTTTTATCCAAAGGCAAAGAAGGACATAATTGATTAGCATTTGAATGTGAGAAACACATTAAAAAATGATGCTCTCATAGTACTAACAAAAGCCATGATTAATGTTTTTGTCAAATCTGTAAAAGAAAATGGAGAGGACACTGCCTTCCCCCATCAAACATGTACTGTATAAGGATGAGAACAATGCTTTGGCAGACCATTTGTGCATTTCCTTCGGACATGGCACTAGCTGGCTCCTTTTTAGTCTCGAGTTATAAACAACTAAATAGGCTATTAACATTTTGATCAATATTTAGCCCTGCCCTTGCGAGTTCCACGTTTGTTTAAGTTATGGTTTTAGACTAGGGTCACTTGAAATAGATATTCTCATGACACTTGGTTTGAGGTTATATTACTTCTTTATAAGTCTGGAAAATTTTTTAAATAGTGAAATTTCTAAAATCACAGAGAGGTATAATGTAAATGTTTCCTTTGTGCTTTTTACCACCTCCTGTTTTACTCCCGACTTAACTATTAGCACTTTCTCATTAACCAAAATATGAAGAAATATAAGAAATTATAACATGACATAAAAATAATTTCTTGCTTCTGCAAAGTATTTTACAATTTACTAATAACTCTCATATAATTTGTTATCTTTATCCAACCTTGTACAGAGGGTGAAACTGGGGCTTAGAAAGGTAAGTGACAAATTAGATCACATAACTAGTGTCTGTGGGGTAGGACTTTGATATAGATCTTCCGCCTTGAAGATTCCGAACTAACACGGGTAGGCATGCATGCTTACGCTATCTGCAAGAGGACATCAAAAGCAGTGGAAGGAGACAGACTGATATAGGTTCCTAAAAGTTAGTCGGTTAAATAAGGCGAAGTTTAGAAAAGCAATAACATAGTATCACAGTACAGTAACACAATGGGAGGAAATGGCCACAGAGGAAAGAGGAAGGTTGAAGGATCTGCTGTATGCTGATAAATGAAGTACTAAATAAATGAATAACCAAACTCAGTATTGGATTTTTGTCCAAAAAAAGAAATGGTCCCCTGCAATTGATAATCCAGCATGAATTGTGTAAGATGTACCTGAAATTTCTACCTCAGAGTTTCCAAAAGTGATTACTATGGCACACAGATCTTGTAAGGTGCTTAAAACAAAAACCTATGCTTACACCGATTTGGGTATATTGATGTACCATATTCTCTGTCCCACTCCTTTGGAAATATGAGAGTATCAAAGCCTCCATGAATTCCTACGAGGAAGAAACCTGTCTAACGTTGTTTATGTGAGTTTTTCTCAAATTTAGTTGACCCTTGGTCCCATTATGGATGCCACACTATTAACTTCACAGGGCACATTTCAGGAAATGGCATCTTCTTAAATGCAGAAAAGTTTGGGCTGGAGGTATAACAAGTCAGTTAAAGAAATAAAGCATAATGTTTCTCCTATGTCATTTCATACCTTGTTCTTGACTGTTCAGACAAGGACAAGGAAATCTGTGGACACTTTATTGAGAATCCTCACAATTGCTTCCCAGACACTAATACGTTCAAGAACACCTGATTAGGGGAAGACGTTTTTAACTTTCTATTATTCATGCTGCTTGAGTTCCTTCATAGCTAAATGGATATAGTCAATCAACTAAATAATCAATCAGCACACATTTTCCTTGTTTACAATGCATTCCGTAAGATAGATGTTGAATCTGCCTCAAAGAGCTTGTGATTTAACTGAGGCGGCTGGGGATGGATACACTGACAAATTATAGAACTGTGTGATGTTAAATATACATCATCAGAAATGTCGCAAGGTGGGCATGATTAATTACTGAGTATCATGGGTCATTCACTTGCTGTGAGTTCAAAAGGAGTGAGGTCACAGTGGGTGATGGTGACTTAAGATGGTAGTGGAGTTCCTGAGATTCACATACTGTGAAGCATATATTTATGGCTGTGTCCAGGCACAGTTTGAAAAATGGCAGAAAGTTTAAATGCGAGCAAGTACAATAACACATTTGAATTTTTGAATTAGAAAAGACACTAGCTGATAAGAAAGGAAGAAAAAAGAAGTTAGGAAATTGGCCACTCTGCCAAGTTTCAAGAAGAGGACTTTGAAGCAAAATAGTGAAATAAATGAAGTGAGGGACTAAAACATATGTATTAATTAACTGAACACATCACTTGATCATTGTTCATTATCTCTGCTCACTTGTAAAGGGAGAGACACACAAAGAGTCACCACTTAGATGGGGCTTGAAGTTGGACTATGGAGTGGAAATTGCCCAGTGAGGCAATTCTAAGCTTTGGCTCAGGGATTCCAAGTGAAATTAGATATTAGAAATTAATGAAGACATGTTTCTCTGATTCTATAAACCAGAAATTAATTTCATTAACAAAACAGCCTGGAGAGAAATAAACTATATAGCTAGATAAAATAAATTTAATTTCTGAGACCTATGACGTATTTTTTAAGCAGCACAGTATTTGCTATATATTTTTTTACATCTGGAAATTGATATGTATTTATAACTTGAATAGGGAGATTTTGTTTGGCACACTTAGATGTAGATGTGTACGTTTCACAAATGTGAGTATAGGCTACACAGATTTTTTTCAGAATTTTAAAACTTAACAGAAACCCATATCCCACTAAGTTAAACATCTCCATCTTCATGTAACATATGAGGGAATTAGGCAGCAATAACTCCATGTGTACAAAGAGGCTCCCCCCAGTTCTGCCTCTTACATTATTTTGACAATATCACACTCCAAAAGATATAGGCATGAAGCACCAGAATTGTGCATTTGAATACATATCTTTATAGAAGACACAGGGATATATATATGGTATATATACTACATATATAGTATACTATATATATATATATAGTAATAACCTATATTTCAGCATGCGTCTTAGAACTTAAGTGTGTGTGTATTACTAATGTTATTACTAAGGAACTTAATCTGAATTAGCTAAAAACTGAACTAAACCATTCTCAAAGCTGAATCCCAAACCATATCACGGCGCAAAACATTTTCATAGGACCATTAAAAATGCTAATCCAATATTAATTGGCCAAACCTAAACATTGTGTAAACCGTTTCAAAATCTATTCTGAGCCAAAACTATTCACCGTGAGTCAGTGGCTCTAATTCCCTTGCTCAGTTCCAGTTATTCCATACCATGTTACGCCCAGTCATCACAGTGACCCAGACTCAACAAGAAACCAGCATTAGCACTGGAATAAAAAGATTTCAAGTAGGTCAGTGGATGATCTGCTTTCTGTTTTTCCTGACAAGTTTAATGAGATATCCAATGCATTTATTTGTTCATTTAAAAAATATCTGTTGAACACCCACTGTTCACTCAGCACTGAACAGAGCTCTGAGAAGTACAGGAGAAAACTTGACAATGGTTTTGCCCTTGTGGAATTTTCTAGATTAGCAGAAGAAAATAGATATTAAGCAAATACTTTCCCCAAAATGTGTGCAATAGATTGTGATATGTGTGCAGAAGCAGCAGCAAAAGCACTTGTAGGAGTAGATGATACAGGGCTCTCCTAAGCAAATGTTGCAGTAAAAATTGGAGGCGGAATCAAAATGCTCTCATCTCTTAAACTAAATTTGGCTGGTGAGTGAATTTTTTCTGGACGTGTAAGTGATGCAAATTTATGCATATACTTTATATCCTGACTCTTCACACCCCTTTTCGTATAATTTCCTTATTGGGCTCATTGCAGTTAAGATAATGTTTATACTATAGAGAAAGTCTTGAGACTGCATGGGATTTGCAACACAGAAAGTTTAGAGCTAGTTTTTTGTCTTTGCAGCCTTATAAATCTGCCACTTTTCAGACTGTTTTTAAAAGATATATTTATTTTAGCAAATCTATTCTGTTACTTTGATAAAATCTCTGGGTTATATTTAAGTTGTCTGATTTAAATAATTTTGCAGTGTTTAGTTCATGTCTAATTTATTTATTTCATCTCTGACTGGTAGAGGTGGAAGTATGTATTACAAAAGACATGGAAATATCGTCGTGTTTGGAGAAAAAAGTACAAAAGGAAACAATAAGAAAGACATTATGTACTATTTAATATCTTTTTAAAAAGTGTAGTGATGACAGTAGACTTGGCTCATTTTTTTCTGCATTTGTTTCCATTCTTCAAAGTGCTTTTATCTTTGAGTTAGTTTTTTTGTATTGCAAGCTGTTTTTCATTGCGCCTTGCTTTGTAAGGTTTACAAAACTCTCCCACACAACACGAATATAAAGAAGGATGTAATTTGTGAGGTTATAAATGGCATCTTTTAACTGTAATAAAATAAGCAAAGAATAAATAACACTGGATTAAACTGAAGCCCATTAGTGAATTGTGAAACAACACCAAAAGTGAGTGGAAGGATTTAGTAACAAATCTTCAGAGAGTGTTCCTTTGTGTAATAAATGTTTGACTGTGGTGGGAAGCCTCCTCCATGTGTCCTTGCACGTGCCAAGTAATCCTCTGCCTTTGCAGCTAAGAGAAGAAGAACCATGCTGTCCGTATACATAACAGTAGCTCCCCTGCATCTATTAGAAAAGAGTTAAAAATTGGGAACCATTGAAATGAAGTCTAATTCTACAATAATTTATTGTTAATTCTGTCAATGACTTTCATTACGTAGACACTAGCTTCTCTTTTGTTCTAGTCCCCAGCTCCCAACACCTGGGTTCTGCTGTCATATGGTGGCAGAGGGTGGGAGGGTGGGAAGCAGAAACATCGGGGAAGGCGAAAGGATAATAAGACTATGGAAGCTGGAGTCAGGTAGTCAAGACCCACATCTTCTCTCCATCACTAACAAGCTGCATCACTTTAGGCAAGTTATTTCACTTTCCAAACCTCAGTTTCTGCATCTGTGAAATGGTATAATAGGAGTCCCTACCAGAGCAGGTTGTCGTGAAGATGTACTGAAATGTAGCATGTAATGTGCTCCAGACAATGCAGCATACAGCATGTTCATAGTTACGAGGAAAATTAAAACAGAAGAGCGTATACGTTAAACATTGACTAAGTACTAGAAGCAGATATAAGAATTATTAAGAGAAGCCCAGAGAAAAGAGGGATGTAAATATAGTAGCACTGATGTACCATGGGGGTTCCCACACATAAATGAAGGTGACATGATTAACAGTCATATGAAATTATAGTCGGATTTCAGTTTCAGAAGCTGTGTAACCCTGAATCTGCCTCCTTCCCTTCCCGAATTTTACATCAGTCACTTAAAAAGCTTTTTATTGGTTTAAAAAATTCACGTGGGTGTCACTAGTCACTACCAGCTGCTGGAAATACTAAAGGAGGTTTAAAAGCATCTGATTTGGAGACTGTAAGAGTCTCTTAGTAACTGTTGTCATGCATAGCATCCACCAATGGAACTTAATATTTTAACTGATACTAGAGGAAGATACAGAAACATTGATGCTTAAATTTCTGTTTATGGAATTCTTACGTTAATTTTTATGTTAAATATTTCCATTCCAAACATATTAATACGTCTGAAAAATTCTCAAGACCTAACTCAGCACTGTCAGTGAGTTGGGTAAACCAGAGTGATCAACTGGATGGGAAGATACAAATACATTGTTCTGTTCACCCCAAACATAAATGCAGCTGACTCTCCTTAGTGACAGAGTATAAATAGATCACGTTATATAAGGCACATTGAGGCTTTTTTTAACCTTTCAAAAGAATTAGCATTGCACATAGCATCACTATTTAAGAATTTCCTCCACACAGAACATGGTGTTTAAAAATCTACCCCCACTGACACTCATCAGAATCAAGAGAGTAAACAAAGATTGAGAATCTATATCTTGAGGAGTCTTGGTAGATGAACACAGGCTGGTGAAGGCAGAGTCGTGAATGCTTGAATTATGCTGAGAGTAGGCATCTGGTTAAATAAAATTTCCATTTAACAGAGTCTAGCAGAAACCTTAGTTACCTGTCACAAAAAGTCAGATGGCTCTTTTTCCTGGCTTGGAAAATCGAGTAGCACATGGAAGTGTCCTTAAATTTCATAACTACTGGCTTGGCCAAAAAGTTCATTCTTTTTTTTTTTTTTCCTGTAAGATGACTCTAGTAGTACTTAGTTGTCTTTAACTTCATTCAAAACAATTTTGTTAGATTGTATGTGACAGTTGTCACATCAGCGTGTATTTAAAAAAAGACTTGTCAAAATTGGTGAAATTTTGTGTAGCCATTTTAATATTGAAGATGGAAGCAAAAAGCAACATTTTTGGCATATTATGCTTTATTATTTCAAGAAAGGTAAAAGCGCAACCGAAACCCAAAAAAGGATTTGTGCAGTTTATGGAGAAGGTGCTGTGACCAAATGAACGTGTCAAAAGTGGTTTGCGAAGTTTCTTGCTGGAGATTTCTCTCTGGACGATGCTCCATGGTCAGATAGACCAGTTGAAGTTGAGAGCGATCAAATCAAAACAATAACATAGAATGATCAACGTTATACCACACAGGAGATAGCCAACATACTCAGAGGATCCAAATCAAGCATCTAAAAACATTTGCACCGGCTTGGTTATGTACATTGCTTTGATGTTTGGGTTCCACGTAAGTTAAGCAAACAAAACTTTCTTGGCCATATTTCCACATGCGATTCTCCACTTAAACGTAATGAAAACATTCTGTTTTTAAAACAAATTGTGACAGGCAATGAAAAGTGGATACGGTACAATAATGTGGAATGGACAAGATGGTGGGGCAAGTGAAATGAACCACCACCAACCACACCAAAGGCCAGTCTTCATCCAAAGAAGGTGATGTTGTGTATATGGTGGGATTGGAAGGGAGTCCTCTATTATGAGCTCCTTCTGGAAAACCAAATGATTAATTCTAACAAGTACTGCTCCCAATTAGACCAACTGAAAGCGACACTCGACGAAAAGCATCCAGAATTAGTCATAATCTGCCTAGTCATAAGATTAGGCATAATCTTCCATCAGGATAACACAAAATCTTCCATCAGGATAACGCAAGACCTCATGTTTATTTGATGACCAGGCAAAAACTGGTACAGCTAGGCTGGGAAGTTCTGATTCATCTGCCATATTCACCAGACATTGCATCTTCAGATTTCCATTTATTTAGCTCTTTATAAAATTCTCTTAATGGAAAAAATTTCAATTCCCTGGAAGACTGGAAAAGGCACCTGGAAGAGTTATTTGCTCAAAAAGATAAAAAGTTTGGGGAAGATGGAATTATGAAGTTGCCTGAAAAATGGCAGAAGGTAGTGAAACAAAAGGGTGAATAGATTGTTCAATAAAGCTCTTGGTGAAAATGAAAAATGTGTCTTTTACTTTTACTTAAAAACCGAAGGTACTTTTTGACCAACCCAATACTTTGTGAGTCCTGATTGCATTCTTATTTGTTTCTAGTACCAGTGACAGCCAAGAGATATCAATTTTGTTAATTTGCACCTGGAGTGCTTTAAAAATTCATGATTTACAGTAATACAGGTGGTTCTCTGTTATTTGAACCAATGAGCATTACATGTAAGTGTCTCAAAATCAGTTAGGAATATCCAGAAGAATGCAATCCTTCTTCATCCCATGCCAGTCAATTTCATAATGACAAGACCAAGCTTCCTGACAGGATCTTTACACTGTCTTGAGGATCACTGGCAGTCAGGCACTATAATGGACATGAGGACATGGGCAATTTCCCTTCTTACTGAGTGCACTCTCCCTTACCCTCTGTGCGCTTCTGTGTGAGCCAGGTTGTAATCACACTCACTTGAAAGGACATCGAATCATTTTCCTGTGTCTGTGGCATTTTTCCATCAATCACTCTCATCAGTGCATGGAACAATTGTGCATTATCTGGGGACTTTGTTAGGGTCCAGATATTATACTGTCCACCTATCATCTCACTGGCCTGGCAACCTCATTATTATGAGAGACAAGTGTTAATTGTGAATACAGGAATACTATAAACTGAAACAGTTATATTTTCTCACCTGAAGCACATTTTAATAATACTTGCAAATATCTGGACATATTTTAACTTCATAATTTTTCTGCCAGAAAGTAAATTGGATGATGCTTTAGAAAACATAAGGACAAAAAGGGAGGGAGAAAGAACTTGAGTCTCATTTCATTTTAAAATCTGGGCTGACTGGCCATATAATTAGCTAACTAATTAGGAAAAATAATTAGCATCTTAAGACTTTCACTTCATCATCTGTACATTGGAGACTTTATTTCCCTGGAATGATTTTTCAAGAGTTTTCGATTCCTAAGAAAAAGTATATTAAACCACATTTGAGGATTATAAAATATCACCTTGTAAGAAACCATTAGCAACAATTATTTGTTTAAAAAGTTCAAATAACTAGCCAACAAAGAAGTTAATTACATTATGCTCAGAAATTAATTGGATAATCAAATATAAATGCATTTGTTTGTATAAGAAAAAATGACAGAGGAGAAGAAAATACAGTTGGAATATGTTAATATTTTTCATTGACATATTTTTTTAACTAAACTTTTCCTGATCAAGAACATGATAAGAAAGTAATTGAACAACTTTACTGATTGTCAAAGCGTTAACTTTGTCACTCCAAAGACCTATCTTTTATTCACTGACCTGAAATAAAAGAGGGGAAAAAAAGACCAAAAAAATAAAAAAGAAAAACAGGCTAATACTAAAGATTAAAGGGGACACGTTTTTGGCCTATAGAAGAAAACATCATTATATAAATGAAATTACAAAACTACAAAACTATAGAAAAATGAATTAATTGATAAAACACCCACCTCCTTTTGCAGTTTTTATTTTAATGCCCCTTGCAAAACATTAATTTGACAATAAATGAATTAAGGAAATGAATGGTGTTTCTATGTGCTTTTGCTCATCATCCCTCATGTGCCACAAGGTACAGCAATTCTGGAATCACTGGAAATAAACACTGCCAATTTATCTGGTTCCTTTCTTTGACTTTAGCTAGTATCCAATCTAAACTATTTCATTTGTGGGTACAAGTTAGAACCAAAATAATCAGAGAAGGGTGAAAAATTTGTAGAATGGATGTCTGGTTTCATTCTTCTCACTCTGCAGATGATAGAAACCAGACCAAATGGTTCTATGCTTTACCTGAGGCCAGATACCTAAATTAGAGGCAGAAACAGAACAGAAACCTATGTCTCCTGACACTGACTCCTGTCTCCCTTCCAATACATGATGTTGCCAACATTTAAAATTTGAAATATTCATCAATGAACTCTCTGGTGGATTCACTGGTGTTTTTACTGGAAATTAGAAGGTGGTTTTCTCAGGGAACAGTGAAAGAGCATACTATTAGAAATACATTTTTTTCATAATATTTCCATTTTATGTTTTAAACATATCATTAAAATCCATTATTTAACTATAAAAACTTAAATAGAGTAAAAGTAGCAAACTCTTTTCTCTTCTCCTAAACCCACTTTTCCCATTATTTTTCTTTGTTAACTGATATGCATTCTGCCCATCTTTTTTCAATGAATTGATGTGCTCATCCACATACACTAACATGTAAAATCTCAAAGTGATTTTGGATGTAACAAGCTAAACATACAAAAGAATCCAGCCTCAGTACTAAGGACATTTATTGGCTCACTTACTGAAAGTCTAGATAAATGTAGATTTCCAGGTTGATTTAATCCAGTGCCTCTGGCTATATTTCCTGTGACTCCCTGCTGGACTCTACCTCCCCTGTGCATTGAGCTTCTTAGTAGGATGGGTTAAGTACTTCTGGGTCTTACATCCACATACACAAACATCCTCAGAAAGAGAGAGCTGTTCTCAGAAACTATCCCATAAATGGAAGAAGAGTTTTCCTAGAAGGTCCCCAGAAAATTTCCTCTCACAGCACATAGGTCTCTACTGGATCATATTCCTGAAAGAATCACTGGTAAGGAAGAAGCATATGGAGGGTCTTAGGTCCATGGAGACACATGGGATGCACGGAAGAAATGTGAATTTCTGAAGACAGTTTGTATTCTGGTAAGAAGACAGGAAGGTACAAATGCTAAGTAGCAGTTTACAATGTTTACTACACACAAATAAATAGTTCTCTCTCTAGACATATAAATATACATATATATCTTGAACATATTTTATGCCATCATACATCTCTACCTTATTGTCTTTAATTGCTTCATAATAGTTCATAGTACTATTGTACTATGTACTAATTGTACTACAGTACAAATGTACTGTAATATTTAACTGATACCCTAGTGATATGAATCACTTTTTAATTTATTAACTGTGTTTCTGTAATTTGGATGAGGCCTGAGTGAGAAAGTTTTAAATAACTCTCGTCAAAAAGTTAAAACCAAACAAACAAAAAGCACATTCCTAGACTAAACATTCATGTTTAATATGCCTGGTCCTGTGAGCTCTGCATGTAGTACCCAAATAGTAGTTAATGAAGTTTCATACACTATGTTTCTCTATTTCTCACGAACTGAAAAATGGAAGTTCTTCAGTAGTGACAAAAAGGAAAATGACAGTGGCGAAATATTTTATTCAAAAGTCATAAAGGGAAGATGGCGGAAGAGTAAGACGCGGAGATCACCTTCCTCTCCACAGATACACCAGAAATACATCTACGCGTGGAACAACTCCTCCGGAGCACCTACTGAACGCTGGCAGAGGACCTCAGACCTCCCAAAAGGCAAGGAACCCCCCACGTACCTGGTTAGGACAAAAGAAAAAACTAAACAGAGACAAAAGGATAGGGACGGGTCCTGCACCAGCGGGAGAGAGCTGTGAAGGAGGAAAAGTGTCCACACACTAGGAAGCCCCTTCGCGGGTGGAGACTTCGGGAGGCGGAGTGGGGGAGCTTGGGAGCCGCGGAGGAGAGCACAGCAACAGGGGTGCGGAGGGCAAAGCAGACAGATTCCAGCGCAGAGGATCGGGGCCGACCGGCACTCACCAGTCGAGAGGCTTGTCTGCTCGCCCGCCGGGGCCGGTGGGGCTGGGAGCTGAGGCTCCGGCTTTTGTCGGAGCGCCGGGACAGGACTGAGGTTGGCGGCGTGAACACAGCCTGCAGGGCGTTGGTGCACCGCGGCTGGCCGGGAGAGAGTCCGGGGAGGGGTCTGGACCTGCCGAAGAGGCAAGAGACTTTTACGTCCCTCTTTGTTTCCTGATGCACGAGGAGAGGGGATTAAGAACGCTGCTGGAGAGAGCTCCAGGGACGGGCGCGAGCCGCGGCTAAGAGTGTGGAGCCCAGAGACGGACATGGGACGCTAAGGCCGCTGCTGCCGCAGCCAGGAGGCCTGTGTGCGAACACAGGTCACTAGCCACACGCCCTTCCGGGGAGCCTGTGCAGCCCACCACTGCCAGGGTCCCGGGATCCGGGGACGGCTCCCCCGGGAGAGCGCTCGGCTCGCCTCAGGCTGCAGCGTCACGCCCGCCTCTGCCGCTGCAGGCCCGCCCCGCACTCCGTGACCCTCCCTACCCCCCGGCCTGGGTGAGCCAGAGCCTCCGAATCAGCGGCTCCTTTAACCCCGTCCTGTCTGAGCAAAGAACAGACGCCCTCCGGCGACCTACACGCACAGGCGGGGCCAAATCCAAAGCTGAGCCCCTGGGAACTGTGAGAACAAAGAAGAGAAAGGGAAATCTCTCCCAGCAGCCTCAGAAGCAGCGGATTAAAGCTCCACAATCAACTTGATATACCCTGCATCTGTGGAATACTTGAATAGACAACGAATCATCCCAAATTAAGGAGCCCTGTGGATGAAAGGCTCTTGGTGCTGCAGCCAGGAGTCAGCGCTGTGCCTCTGAGGTGGGAGAGCCAACTTCAGGACACTGGTCCACAAGAGGCCTCCCAGCTGCACATAATATCAAACAGCAAAAATCTCGGAGAGATCTCCATCTCAACGCCAGCACCCAGCTTCACTCAACGACCAGCAAGCTACAGTGCTGGACATCCCATGCCAAACAACTAGCAAGACAGGAACACAACCCCACCCATTAGCAGAGAGGCTGCCCAAAATCATAATAAGTCTACAGACACCCCAAAACACACCACCAGACGTGGACCTGCCCACCAGAAAGACAAGATCCAGCCTCATCCACCAGAACACAGGCACTAGTACCCTCCACCAGGAAGCCTACACAACCCACTGAACCAACCTTAGCCACTGGGGACAGACACAAAAAACAACAGGAACTACGAACCTTCAGCCTGCAAAAAAGGAGACCCCAAACACAGTAAGATAAACAAAATGAAAAGACAGAAAAACACACAGCAGATGAAGGAGCAAGATAAAAACCCACCAGACCTAACAAATGAAGAGGAAATAGGCAGTCTACCTGAAAAAGAATTCAGAATAATGATAGTAAGGTTGATCCGAAATCTTGGAGATAGAATGGACAAATTGCAAGAATCAGTTAACAAGGACCTAGAAGAACTAAAGATGAAACAAGCAACGATGAACAACACAATAAATGAAATTAAAAGTACTCTAGATGGGATCAATAGCAGAATAAATGAGGCAGAAGAACGGATAAGTGACCTGGAAGATAAAATAGTGGAAATAACTACTGCAGAGCAGAATAAAGAAAAAAGAATGAAAAGAACTGAGGACAGTCTCAGAGACCTCTGGGACAACATTAAACGCACCAACATTCGAATTATAGGGGTTCCAGAAGAAGAAGAGAAAAAGAAAGGGACTGAGAAAATATTTGAAGAGATTATAGTTGAAAACTTCCCTAATATGGGAAAGGAAATAGTTAATCAAGTCCAGGAAGCACAGAGAGTCCCATACAGGAAAAATCCAAGGAGAAATACGCCAAGACACATATTAATCAAACTGTCAAAAATTAAATACAAAGAAAACATATTAAAAGCAGCAAGGGAAAAACAACAAATAACACACAAGGGAATCCCCATAAGGTTAACAGCTGATCTTTCAGCAGAAACTCTGCAAGCCAGAAGGGAGTGGCAGGACATATTGAAAGTGTTGAAGGAGAAAAACCTGCAACCAAGATTACTCTACCCAGCAAGGATCTCATTCAGATTTGATGGAGAAATTAAAACCTTTACAGACAAGCAAAAGCTGAGAGAGTTCAGCACCACCAAACCAGCTCTACAACAACTGCTAAAGGAACTTCTCTAGGCAAGAAACACAAAAGAAGGAAAGGACCTACAATAACGAACCCAAAACAATTAAGAAAATGGGAATAGGAACACACATATCGATAATTACCTTAAATGTAAATGGACTAAATGCTCCCACCAAAAGACACAGGCTTGCTGAATGGATACAAAAACAAGACCCATATATTTGCTGTCTACAAGAGACCCACTTCAGACCTAGAGACACATACAGACTGAAAGTAAGGGGATGGAAAAAGGTATTTCATGCAAATGGAAACCAAAAGAAAGCTGGAGTAGCAATTCTCATATCAGACAAAATAGACTTTAAAACAAAGACTATTAGAAGAGACAAAGAAGGACACTACATAATGATCAAGGGATCGATCCAAGAGGAAGATATAACAATTGTAAATATTTATGCACCCAACATAGGTGCACCTCAATACATAAGGCAAATACTGACAACCATAAAAGGGGAAATCGACAGTAACACATTCATAGTAGGGGACTTTAACACCCCACTTTCACCAATGGACAGATCATCCAAAATGAAAATAAATAAGGAAACACAAGCTTTAAATGATACATTAAACAAGATGGACTTAATTGATATTTATAGGACATTCCATCCAAAAACAACAGAATACACATTTTTCTCAAGTGCTCATGGAACATTCTCCAGGATAGATCATATCTTGGGCCACAAATCAAGCCTTGGTAAATTTAAGAAAATTGAAATTGTATCAAGTATCTTTTCTGACCACAACGCCATGAGACTAGATATCAATTACAGGAAAAGATCTGTAAAAAATACAAACACATGGAGGCTAAACAATACACTACTTAATAATGAAGTGATCACTGAAGAAATCAAAGAGGAAATCAAAAAATACCTAGAAACAAATGACAATGGAGACACAACAACCCAAAACCTGTGGGATGCAGCAAAAGCAGTTCTAAGGGGGAAGTTTATAGCAATACAAGCCCACCTTAAGAAGCAGGAAACATTTAGAATAAACAACCTAACCTTGCACCTCAAGCAACTGGAGAAAGAAGAACAAAAAAACCCCAAAGCTAGCAGAAGGAAAGAAATCATAAAAATCAGATCAGAAATAAATGAAAAAGAAATGAAGGAAACAATAGCAAAGATCAATAAAACTAAAAGCTGGTTCTTTGAGAAGATAAACAAAATAGATAAACCACTAGCCAGACTCATCAAGAAAAAAAGGGAGAAGACTCAAATCAATAGAATTAGAAATGAAAAAGGAGAGGTAACAACTGACACTGCAGAAATAAAAGAGATCATGAGAGATTACTACAAGCAACTCTATGCCAATAAAATGGACAATCTGGAAGAAATGGACAAATTCTTAGAAATGCACAACCTGCCAAGACTGAATCAGGAAGAAATAGAAAATATGAACAGACCAATCACAAGCACTGAAATTGAAACTGTGATTAAAAATCTTCCAACAAACAAAAGCCCAGGACCAGATGGCTTCACAGGCGAATTCTATCAAACATTTAGAGAAGAGCTAACACCTATCCTTCTCAAACTCTTCCAAAATATAGCAGAGGGAGGAAAACTCCCAAACTCCTTCTACGAGGCCACCATCACCTTGATACCAAAACCAGACAAGGATGTCACAAAGAAAGAAAACTACAGGCCAATATCACTGATGAACATAGATGCAAAAATCCTCAACAAAATACTAGCAAACAGAACCCAAGAGCACATTAAAAGGATCATACACCATGATCAAGTGGGGTTTATTCCAGGAATGCAAGGATTCTTCAATATACGCAAATCTATCAATGTGATAAACCATATTAACAAACTGAAGGAGAAAAACCATATGATCATCTCAATAGATGCAGAGAAAGCTTTTGACAAAATTCAACACCCATTTATGATAAAAACCCTGCAGAAAGTAGGCATAGAGGGAACTTTCCTCAACATAATAAAGGCCATATATGACAAGCCCACAGCAAACATCATCCTCAATGGTGAAAAACTGAAAGCATTTCCACTAAGATCAGGAACAAGACAAGGTTGCCCACTCTCACCACTCTTATTCAACATAGTTTTGGAAGTTTTAGCCACAGCAATCAGAGAAGAAAAGGAAATAAAAGGAATCCAAATCGGAAAAGAAGAAGTAAAGCTGTCACTGTTTGCAGATGACATGATCCTATACATACAGAACCCTAAAGATGCTACCAGAAAACTACTAGAGCTAATCAATGAATTTGGTGTAGTGGCAGGATACAAAATTAATGCACAGAAATCTCTGGCATTCCTATATACTAATGATGAAAAATCTGAAAGTGAAATCAAGAAAACACTCCCATTTACCATTGCAACAAAAAGAATAAAATATCTAGGAATAAACCTACCTAAGGAGACAAAAGATCTGTATGCAGAAAATTATAAGACACTGATGAAAGAAATTAAAGATGATACAAATAGATGGAGAGATATACCATGTTCTTGGATTGGAAGAATCAACATTGTGAAAATGACTCTACTACCCAAAGCAATCTATAGATTCAATGCAATCCCTATCAAACTGCCACTGGCATTTTTCACAGAACTAGAACAAAAAATTTCACAATTTGTATGGAAACACAAAAGACCCCGAATAGCCAAAGCAATCTTGAGAACGAAAGAAGGAACTGGAGGCATCAGGCTCCCAGACTTCAGACTATACTACAAAGCTACAGTTATCAAGACGGTATGGTACTGGCACAAAAACAGAAAGATAGATCAATGGAACAGGATAGAAAGCCCAGAGATAGACCCACGCACATATGGTCACCTTATCTTTGACAAAGGAGGCAGAAATGTACAGTGGAGAAAGGACAGCCTATTCAATAAGTGGTGCTGGGAAAACTGGACAGCTACATGTAAAAGTATGAGATTAGATCACTCCCTAACACCATACACAAAAATAAGCTCAAAATGGATTAAAGACCTAAATGTAAGGCCAGAAACTATCAAACTCTTAGAGGAAAACATAGGCAGAACACTCTATGACATAAATCACAGCAAGGTCCTTTTTGACCCACCTCCTAGAGAAATGGAAATAAAAACAAAAGTAAACAAATAGGACCTAATGAAACTTCAAAGCTTTTGCACAGCAAAGGAAACCATAAAGAAGACCAAAAGACAACCCTCAGAATGGGAGAAAATATTTGCAAATGAAGCAACGGACAAAGAATTAATCTCCAAAATTTATAAGCAGCTCATGCAGCTTAATAACAAAAAAACAAACAACCCAATCCAAAAATGGGCAGAAGACCTAAATAGACATTTCTCCAAAGAAGATATACAGAGTGCCAACAAACACATGAAAGAATGCTCAACATCACTAATCATTAGAGAAATGCAAATCAAAACTACAATGAGATATCATCTCACACCAGTCAGAATGGCCATCATCAAAAAATCTAGAAACAATAAATGCTGGAGAGGGTGTGGAGAAAAGGGAACCCTCTTACACTGTTGGTGGGAATGTAAATTGATACAGCCACTGTGGAGAACAGTATGGAGGTTCCTTCAAAAGCTACAAATAAAACTACCATATGACCCAGCAATCCCACTACTGGGCATATACCCTGAGAAAACCATAATTCAAAAAGAGTCATGTACCAAAATGTTCATTGCAGCTCTATTTACAATAGCCCAGAGATGGAAACAACCTAAGTGTCCATCATCGGATGAATGGATAAAGAAGATGTGGCACATATATACAATGGAATATTACTCAGCCATAAAAAGAAACGAAATTGAGCTATTTGTAATGAGGTGGATAGACCTAGAGTCTGTCATACAGAGTGAAGTAAGTCAGAAAGAGAGAGACAAATACCGTATGCTAACACATATATATGGAATTTAAAAAAAAATGTCATGAAAAACCTAGGGGTGAAACAGGAATAAAGACAGACTTACTAGAGAATGGACTTGAGGCTATGGGGAGGGGGAAGGGTAAACGGTGACAAAGCGATAAAGAGGCATGGACATATATACACTACCCAAAGTAAGGTAGTTAGCTAGTGGGAAGCAGCCGCACAGCACAGGGAGATCAGCTCGGTGCTTTGTGACCGCCTGGAGGGGTGGGATAGGGAGGGTGGGAGGGAGGGAGACGCAAGCGGGAAGAGATATGGGAATATATGTATATACATAACTGATTCATTTTGTTGTGAAGCTGAAACTAACATACAATTGTAAAGCAATTATACTCCAATAAAGATGTTAAAAAAAAAAATTAAAAAAAAAAAAAAACCAGGCAGGAGCAAGGCACCTGAGTCACAGAAGCAGCCACACATCTGGACTATCACAGCTAGTTAGATACCATCACTGGGCCCTGGACCCTGGGGGATACTAGTTATTTCTCTGATCAATAAAAAATATCAGACTAAATAATTCAGTTGAGTGATATCAGACTAGATATTTCAGTTCAGACAAACACTATGTGAACTTTATTTTTTAAATATTCCCTTTAACCCATGGTCTCTAAAAAAAAAAAAAAAAAAAAAGTCATAAAGACCCAGAGACAGCAGAAGCAGGAAGAATTACAATCCTGCAGGCTGTGGACAAAAACCACATTCTCAGAAAGATAGACAAGATGAAAAGGCAGAGGACTATGTACCAAATGAAGGAACAACATAAAACCCCAGAAAAACAACTAAATGAAGTGGAGATAGGCAAACTTCCAGAACGAGAAGAGAGAGAGAAAGGACCAGAGAAAATATTTGAAGAGCTTATAGCCAAAAACTTCCCTAACATGGGTAAGAAAATGGCCACCCAAGTCCAGGAAGCCCAGAGAATCCCATACAGGATAAACCCAAGGAGAAACACACCAAGACACATAGTAATCAAATTGGCAAAAATTAAAGACAAAGAAAACTTATTGAAAGCAGCAAGAGAAAAACGACAAATAACATACAAGGGAACTCCCATAAGGTTAACAGCTGATTTCTCAGCAGAAACTCTACAAGCCAGAAGACAGTGGCATGATATACTTAAAGTGATGAAAGGGAAGAACTGCAACCAAGATTACTCTACCTGGCAAGGATCTCATTCAGATTCGATGGAGAAATCAAAAGCTTCACAGACAAGCAAAAGCTAAGAGAATTCAGCACCATCAAACCAGCTCTACAACAAATGCTAAAGGAACTTCTCTTAGTGGGAAACACAAGAGAAGAAAAGGACCTACAAACGCAAAACAATTAAGAAAACAATCGTAGGAACATACATATCGATAACTACCTTAAACGTGAATGGATTAAATGCTCCAACCAAAAGAGAAAGGCTTGCTGAATGGATACAAAAACAAGACCCATATATATGCTGTCTACAAGAGACCCACATCTCACCTAGGAACACATACAGACTGAAAGTGAGGGGATGGAAAAAGATATTCCATGCAAATGGAAATCAAAACAAAGCTGGAGGGCTTCCCTGGTGGTACAGTGGTTGAGAGTCCACCTGCCGATGCAGAGGACACAGGTTCATGTCCCGGTCTGGGAAGATCCCACATGCCGCGGAGAGGTTGGGCCCGTGAGCCATGGCCGCTGAGCCTGCACGTCTGGAGCCTGTGCTCCGCAGTAGGAGAGGCCACAACAGTGAGAGGCCTGTGAAATGCAAAAAAAAAAAAAAAAAGAAAGCTGGAGTAGAAATACTCATATCAAATAAAATAGACTTTAAAATAAAGAATGTTATAAGAGACAAGGAAGGACACTACATAATGATCAATGGATCAATCCAAGAAGAAGATATAACAATTATAAATATATATAAACTGAACACAGGAGCACCTCAATACATAAGGCAACTGCTAACAGCTATAAAAGAGGAAATCGACAGTAACACGGTAATACTGGGGGACTTTAACACCTCACTTACACCAAAGGACAGATCATCCAAAACGAAATAAGGAAACAGAAGCTTTAAATTACACAATAGACCAGATAGATTTAATACATATTTATAGGACATTTCACCCAAAAACAGCAGATTACACTTTCTTCTCAAGTGCGCACAGAACATTCTCCAGGATAGATCACATCTTGGGTCACAAATCAAGCCTCAGTAAATTTAAGAACTTGAAATCATATCAAGCATCTTTTCTGACCACAACGCTATGAGATTAGAAATGAATTACAGGGAAAAAAACACAAAACACAAACACATGGAGGCTAAACAATACGTTACTAAATAACCAAGAGTACACTGAAAAAATCAAAGAGGAAATCAAAAAATACCTAGAGACAAATGACAATGAAAACAAGGTGATCCAAAACCTATGGGATACACCAAAAGCAGTTCTAAGAGGAAAGTTTATAGCAATACAATCCTACCTTAACAAACAACAAACATCTCAAATAAACAATCTAACCTTACACATAAAGGAACTAGAGACAGAAGAACAAACAAACCCTAAATTTTGTACAAGAAAAGAAATCATAAAGATCGGAGTAGAAGTAAACGAAATAGAAACAAAGAAAACAATAGCAAAGATCAATAAAACCAAAAGCTGGGTTTTGAGAAGATAAACAAAATTGATAAACCATTCGCCAGACTCATCAAGAAAAAGAGGGAGAGGACTCAAGTCAATAAAATTAGAAATGAAAAAGGAGAAATTACAACAGACACTGCAGAAATACAAAGCATCCTAGAGACTACTACAAGCAACTCTATGCCAATAAAATGGACAACCTGGAAGAAATGGACAAATTCTTAGAAAGGTATAACCTTCCAACAGTGAACCAGGAACAAATAGAAAATATGAACAGACCAATCACAAGTAATGAAATTGAAACTGTGATTAAACATCTTCCAACAAACAAAAGTCCAGGACCAGATGGCTTCACAGGTGAATTCTATCAAACATTTAGAGAAGAGCTAACATCCATCCTTCTCAAAATCTTCCAAAAATTCACGGAGGAAGGAACACTCCCAAACTCATTCGAAGAGGCCACCATCACCCTGATACCAAAACCAGACAAAGATACTATATAAAAAGAAAATTACAGACCAATATCACTGATGAACATAGATGCAAAAATCCTCAACAAAATGCTAGCAAACAGAATCCAACAGCACATCAAAAGGATCATACACCATGATCAAGTGGGATTTATCCCAGGCATGCAAGGATTCTTCAATATACATAAATCAATCAATGTGATAAACCATTTAACAAATTGAAGAATAAAAACCATATGATCATCTCAATAGATGCAGAAAAAGCTTTTGACAAAACTCAACACCCATTTATGATAAAAACTCTCCAGAAAGTGGGCATAGAGGGAACCTACCTCAACATAATAAAAGCCATATACCACGAACCCACAGCAAACATAATTCTCAATGGTGAAAAACTGAAACCATTTCCTCTAAGATCAGGAACAAGACAAGGGTGTCCACTGTCACTATTCTTATTCAAAATAGTTTTGGAAGTCCTAGCCTTGTCAATCAGAGAAGAAAAAGAAATAAAAGGAATACAAATTGGAAAAGAAGAAGTAAAACTGTCACTGTTTGCAGATGACATGATACTATACACAGAGAATCCTAAAGAGGCCACCAGAAAACTACTAGAGCCAATCAAGGTAAAGTTGCAGGATACAAAATTCATGCACAGAAATCTCTTGCATTTCTATACACTAATGATGAAAAATCTGAAAGAGAAATTAAGGAAACACTCCCATTTACCATTGCAACAAAAAGAATAAAATACCTAGGAATAAACCTACCTAGGCAGACAAAAGACCTGTATGCAGAAAACAATAAGACACTGATGAAAGAAATTAAAGATGATACCAACAGGTGGAGAGATATACCATGTTCTTGGATGGGAAGAATCAACACTGTGAAAATGACTATACTACCCAAAGCAATGTACAGATTCAATGCAATCCCTATCAAATTACCAATGGCATTTTTTATGGAACTAGAACAAAAAATCTTAAAATTTGTATGGAGACACAAAAGTCCCCAAATAGCCAAAGCAGTCTTGAGGGAAAAAAAATGGAGCTGGAGGAATTAGGCTCCCTGACTTCGGACTCTACTACAAAGCTACAGTAATCAAGACAATATGGTACTGGCACAAAAAGAAATACATAGATCAATGGAATGAGATAGAAAGCCCAGAGATAAACCCACACACCTATGGTCAACTAATCTATGACAAAGGAGGCAAGGATATACAATGGAGAAAAGACAGTCTCTTCAATAAGTGGTGCTGGGAAAACTGGACAGCTACATGTAAAAGAATGAAATTAGAACACTCCCTAACACCATACACAGAAATAAACTCAAAATGGATTAAAGACCTAAATGTAAGACCGGACACTATAAAATTCTTAGAGGAAAACATAGGAAGAACACTCTTTGACAAAAATAACAGCAAGATCGTTTTTGATCCACCTCCTAGAGTAATGGAAATAAAAACAATAATAAACAAATGGGACCTAATGAAACTTAAAAGCTTTTGCACAGCAAAGGAAATGATAAACAAGATGAAAAGACAACCCTCAGAATGGGAGAAATTATTTGCAAATGAATCAACGGACAAAGGATTAATCTCCAAAATATATAAACAGCTCATGCAGCTCAATATTAAAGAAACAAACAACCCAATCCAAAAATGGGCAGAAGACCTAAATAGACATTTCTCCAAAGAAGACATACAGATGGCCAAGAAGCACATGAAAAGCTGTTCAACATCGCTAATTATTAGAGAAATGTAAATTAAAATTACAATGAAGTATCACCTCACACCAGGTAGAATGGAAATCATCAGAAAATTTACAAATAACAAATGCTGGAGAGGGTGCGGAGAAAAGGGAACCCTCTTGCACTGTTGGTGGGAATGTAAATTGATACAGCCACTATGGAGAACAGTATGGAGGTTCCTTAAAAAACTAAAAACAGAATTACCATATGACCCAGCAATCCCACTACTGGGCATATACCCAGAGAAATCCATGATTCAGAAAGTCACGTGCACCCCAATGTTCATTGCAGTACTATTTACCATAGCCAGGTCATGGAAGCAACCTAAATGCCCATCGACAGACGAATGGATAAAGAAGATGTGGTACATATATATAATGGAATATTACTCAGCCATAAAAAGGAACGAAATTGTGTCATTTGTTGAGATGTGGATGGATCTGGAGACTGTCATGCAGAGTGAAGTAGGCAGAAAGAGACAAACAAATATCGTATATTAACGCATATGTGTGGAACCTAGAGAGATGGTACAGATGAACCCGTTTGCAGGGCAGAAATTGAGACACAGATGTAGAGAACAAACATATGGACATCAAGGGGGGAAAGCCGTGGAGGGGTGTTGGTGGTGGTGTGATGAATTGGGCGATTGGGATTGACATGTATACACTGATGTGTACAAAATTGATGACTAATAAGAACCTGCTGTATAAAAAAATAAATAAAATTAAATTCAAAAAATTTTTTTAAAAAGTCATAAAAATCCAGTTGAGACCAAAATTTCTTCCCAGTAATTCATTTTAGATAAAATATGATGGAATTGGCTTTGAAACATTTGAAGAACATCTAACTTTCCCAATTAACTGAGTGATGTTTAATTTAGGCTTCATTAACTGTCCACACCTAGAACTGACCTCCCTGCACTGGACTCTAAGTACCACAATATCAGAGACAATGTTTTTCTTATTCATTATTGTATCCCCAGAGCCTAGTACAGTGCTGGAGAAAAAGTAGGCACTGGATAAATAACTGTTGACTGAATAAATAAACTAAATAGTAGTAAAGAATGGCCTGAACCTTGCCCTCTACTGGGGGTGATGGTATAGAAACAGTTGTCTTGCAGGATCAAATATCCTAAGTGCTCTAAGGAATGATTAAAGTCCTATGTGACAAGTGAAAGTAATAACAGGTGAAATCAATAGAAATGAGGAATCATTAAATCTTTTAATGACCAATACTCCTATATATCCTGCCTATATGAACAGGAAAACTTCATTTTATTTAGGATTATTTCAATTGCAAGGAGCAGTGATAAAAGTGATCTCAAGGAAGGAGGAAGAAGGAATTTATTTAATATGACATATTTCATTGGGTATTGAAGTACAGAAATGACTCTACAATATAGCTGGGAAGCATAGAACTAGACCTTGCTCTTTCTGTCCCTCTTGGGAGCTGAATGATGGGTGGTACAGCCTTGCTAATCTTACCCAGTCAAATTCTCTCTCAATGTCAAATCACTGCCTCTGCTTCCTTGTGCTTTTTTGTATACCATAACTGTAGTTTTCTTCTACCTCCTTGGGTTCTGTTAACTGTTTATTATAACATTTGTAATTTTGTTCCAAATGATAACTGATTAACACCTTGATAGCCTATTTTTTAAATGTCAAGTGAAATGTCTCCTTTGACAAGCTTCTATCTTCTGTTCAGACAATAAGTAACTAGCCACCCAATATATAGACTAAATTTAGGGCAATTTGTGGCTCAGGGTCATGTAGCATGCTGATCTTTCTTCAGGGGTGTAAATAATTACAGATTTCTGAGAAGAAACCATGGAAAAGTGGACAGGCATAAAAGAGATCTAGTGCAAACATTTACTTATTGGCTACTTTTTCAGATTATAAAATCAATATATAATTAAAGATAACTCATGGTTATCTTTAAAACACTGAATCATTACATGTATTCTAATATATTTTCCTCAGTCTATTTTCATGCATGTATTTCCAATATTGTGTACTGTATACATTTTTTTTAAAAGATGTGGGATTTCACTCTGTATTTTGGTAGATCTCCCATTTCTAGCTGCTTATTTATACTACTTACTCCTCTTAGGAAAAATAACTGATTTTGATGACTATATAATATTCTCTCTTAGAAATTCATCTTTTACTCTCCCTGCCCCCAATTCCTGCCAAGAGACTTGTAGACAGAATAACCTGTGGCAAATATCCTTTTATGTAAATGTCTCTATATACTCTGATTAGGTCCCTAAGATAGATTCCCAGAAATAAAACTACTGGATAACTTGGCATGAACTTTTTAAAGGCTATTGAAATATATTGCCAAATTGCTTTCAGAAAAGTTTGTTTACTTTTACTCTCAGTAATTGTGTAAGAAGCTATCATTTAATCCTCATTAATTATCCCAAGCATGGGGCTAATAACTGTTCCTATAAAGTTCAAAGACAGGATTTCTAAATAATGGAAGAGTGGGTTGTTAATGCTTGAAGTATTGAAATCTAGAATCAAATGAGAATATATTTCCTCTTTTGGAGTTGCTTTCAGATTTGTAATAGTCTAGGCAAACTACATAATCAAAATTCTCTTAAAATTTTAATAACATAGGATATTAGAACACAGACCATCAATATAATTCCCCACATTTTGTTTTGTTTTGTTTTGTTTTTTTGGCGGTACGCGGGCCTCACTGCTGTGGCCTCCCCCGTTGCGGAGCACAGGCTCCGGACGCGCAGGCTCAGCGGCCATGGCTCACGGGCCCAGCCGCTCCGCGGCATGTGGGATCTTCCCGGACCGGGGCACGAACCCGTGTCCCCTGCATCGGCAGGCGGACTCTCAACCACTGCGCCACCAGGGAAGCCCAATTCCCCACATTTTAAAATTAATTCATTTATTTGTTCATTTATTTTTTTTTATTCTCAGTAAACGTCAGACGTCAACTGTAAGCTTAGGTTGTGCTAGGTACTAGGGAAACAAATATGAATAAAATGTTTTTCCATATCCCCAAATCCCAAGGTGGTAGAAAGACATGGAAACAACCTATTACAATGCAATGTTTTAAGTGATATAAGAATATACACAGAGCTACGGGACCCACGACGAAGAGGTGGCTAACTCTGCCACAAGAGACAAGCAAGGGAGGCTTCACAGGGAAAATGATAATACTTTGATATTAATACTGAAATACTAGGCAAACGCAAACTGGTTAAGATTGTAGTTGGAGAAGAGAAAAAAAAAGAGATTTGGCCAGATGGTGAAGTTTCTATCAAACAGTTCGGAATTTATCTTGAAAGCAAGAACAAGCCACTGAAGGCTAGAGCAAATTGGAGGTTGTTGGAGTGATCCAGGGAAAGATTAAGTGTTGCTGATATTGCTGAGTCCCTGGGAAGCAGTGAAGAGACTTGGCAATATTTGAGAGAGAGAGTCAACGATGTTTATCAACCAATCAGATGTGGATTTCAGAAAACTGGAAGCAGAGTTGTCTTAGTGTGTTGATTAGTACATGGTGGATCTGTGGATACAATGCAGAGTCAGAGTCAGTTTGGGCTTTACTAAGTTTGAAGTGAATGAAAAATATGAATTTGTGTATATAAATCTGGAATTCTATAGAGAAGTGGAAAACAATGATTAAAATTTGAGAGTAAATAGCACATAGATCATAAATCGTATTTGAAATTATCAGCAGGGGAGAGTATAAAGGGTAAGAAGGATATAGGGTATAAAATGGAACCCTAGGAACAATGAGTGTTTTTACAATTGTACAGAAGAAAGGAGCAGCTAAAGGAGACCGAGAGTCAGTGAGACTCAGTGCTATTCTAGAAGAGAATAAGTGTTTCAGAAGCACAGAAAAGAGGGAATGGCCAACTTTGTCAAGCACAGCAGACAGATTGGGTAAAACGAGAGCTAAAATTACCCAACATACTTTGTAATGGGAGGTCACTGCTGACCTGAGCCATTTACAGTGGCTTTTGTGGAGGTATAAATCACATTGTAGTATAAAAAGTCGAGAATGGTAGGTGAGAATTAGATAAAATATAAACTACTGTCTCAAAAATTTGATGGTGATGTAAAGACTATATATAATCATAGTTATAAGAGATTTCATAGTGGAATGAAATTATGGATTAGCAAAGTCTCTGAGGATGGAGAGTTTGAAGATAAAGGAAGAAAGAGGATATTTAGTGATGAAAATAGGCTAGCAAGTCTGAAGACCCAATGCTTTAACTTAAAATGACAAAAGTTAGAGTATATTTTGATTCAATATTACAGCTATATGTTTTAAATAATTTAAAATATTTTTCAAGATTACTTTTCATTTACGCTTATTACAAAATATTGGCTATATTCCCCGTGTTGTATAATACATCCTTGAGCCTATCTTACATCCAATGGTTTGTATCTCCCACACCCACACCCCTATACTGCCCCTCCTCCTCTCTCCCTACTGATAACCACTGGTTTGTTCTCTATATCTGTGAATTCTCTATATCTTCTTTACTGTTATATTCACTAGTGTGTTGCATTTTTTAGGATTCTATGTATAAGTGATATCATACAGTATTTGTCTTTCTCTGACTGATTTCACTTGGCATAATGTCCTCCAAGTCCATCCGTGTTGCTGCAAATGGCAAAAAAATTTTGTTCCTTTTCACAGCTGAGTATTCCATTGTGTGTGTGTATGTGTGTGTGTGTGTGTGTGTGTGTGTGTCTACATATACATATGCATCTTCGTTCATGGACACTTAGGTTCCTCCCATATCTTGGCAGCTATATGTGTTTAAAATTTTATATACTTGAATTTAAGTACTCATATTGTACATTTAGTTTATAAACTGAGTATTCCCAATTCAAAGATATAAACCTCTGGATTTCAACTTGTCACCAGAGTCAGTGTGTCCAAAGCATTTGACAGCTTCCATTAATGTGAACTTTGTTAATTTCAAATGCTATGGCCATGGCCTAGAATAAAATGTAGAAAGACATTTCACCAATAAACAAACAAACAAGTAAATAAATAAATAAACCATAGAAAGGCATACTATTCAGTTGGGTAAAATTATCTAAGTAGGTGCAGCCAGGAAACCCAATAGACTACTGAATCTATGAGTGGAGAAACTATCTTCTTCATTTAAGTTATCTTCAGGACGTAACACAGTTCCTGGTACATACTAGACATAATACAGTGCATTTTACAGTGTAGGTGAGTTTTGGGAGCATCAGACTGGGGAGATTATTGAAGCCATTGAAAACTGATTTATTTTGTCATCCATTTGTGTAACTTAGCAGAGAACTGGACACACATTTACAGGTCTTGACCGCATAGTTGATTTCTAAAAGCAAACTGATACGGGAGAAAAGATAAATATCCTTTCATATTTGTCTTAACTCACCTGCTTCCTCTGCTTTCCTATATGTGTTTCCTACATTTTCTATAATCATAAATCTAACACCCCCTCATTTTCTCTCCCTAATTTTCTTCCTTCCTTCCTTAATAGTAAACTTTTAGCATTTATTTTGGCTATTTTTAACTGAAGGAAAATAACAGCCACCTAGACGGTATCTTTCTATTTTTTTTAACATCTTTATTGCAGTATAATTGTTTTACGATGGTGTGTTAGTTTCTGCTTTATAACAAAGTGAATCAGCCATACATATACATATATCCCCATATCTCCTCCCTCTTGTGTCTCCCTCCCACCCTCCCTATCACACATCCGCTAGGTGGTCACAAAGCACCAAGCTGATCTCCCTGTGCTATGTGGCTGCTTCCCACTAGCTATCGATTTTACATTTGGTAGTGTATATATGTCCATGCCACTCTCTCACTTTGTCCCAGCTTACCCTTCCCCCTCCCCGTGTCCTCAAGTCCATTTCTATGTCTGTGTCTTTAATCCTATCCTGACCCTAGGTTCTTCAGAACCTTTTTTTTTTCACATTCCATATATATATGTGTTAGCATACGGTATTTGTTTTTCTCTTTCTGACTTAACTTCACTCTGTATGACAGTCTCTATGTCCATCCACCTCATTACAAATAACTTAATTTCGTTGCTTTTTATGGCTGAGTAATATTCCATTGTATATATGTGTCACATCTTCTTTATCCAGTCATCTGTCGATGGACACTTAGGTTGCTTCCATGTCCTGGCTATTGTAAATAGAGCTGCAATGAACATTGTGGTACATGACTCTTTTCGAATTACGGTTTTCTCGGGGTATATGCCCACCAGTGGGATTGCTGGGTCGTATGGTAGTTCTATTTTTACCATTTTAAGGAACCTCCATACTGTTCTCCATAGTGACTGTATCAATTTACATTCCCACCAACAGTGCAAGAGGGTTCCCTTTTCTCCACATCCTTTCCAGCATTTATTGTTTGTAGATTTTTTGATGATGGCTATTCTGACTGGTGTGAGGTGATACCTCATTGCAGTTTTCATGTGCATTTCTCTAATGATTACAGATGTTGAGCATCCTTTCATGTGTTTGTTGCTGATCTGTATATCTTTTTTTAATAACGTTTTTATTGGAGTATAATTGCTTTACAATGGTGTGTTTGCTTCTGCTTTATAACAAAGTGAATCAGTTATTCATATACATATATCCCCATCTCTTCGCTCTTGCATCTCTCTCCATCCCACACTCCCTATCCCACTGTTCTAGCTGGTCACAGAGCACCGAGCTGACCACCCTATGCTATGCCACTGCTTCCCACTAGCTATCTCTTTTACATTTGGTAGTGTATATATGTCTCTATATATATACTACCACTCTCTCACTTTGTCCCAGCTTACCCTTCCCACTCCCCGCGTCCTCAACTCCATTCTCTGGTACGTCTGCGTCTTTATTCCTGTCTTGCCCTAGCTCTCGATGATCAGTTTTTTTTTTTTTTTTTAGATTCCATATATATGTGTTAAAATATGGTCTTTGTTTTTCTCTTTCTGACTTACTTCACTCTGTCTGAGAGACGCTATGGTCCATCCACCTCATTACAAATAACTCAATTTCGTTTCTTTCTATAGCTGAGTAATATTCCATTGTATATATGTGCCACATCTTTATCCATTCATCTGTCAATGGACACTTAAGTTGCTTCCATGTCCTGGCTATTGTAAATAGAGATGCAATGAACATTGTGGTACATGTCTCTTTTTGAATTATGGTTTCCTCAGGGTATATGCCCAATAGTGGGATTGCTGGGTCGTATGGTAGTTCTATTTGTAGTTTTTTAAGGAACCTCCATACTGTTCTCCATAGTGGCTGTATCAATTTAATTCCCACCAACAGTGTATGAGGGTTCCCTTGTCTCCACACCCTCTCCAGCATTTACTGTTTGTACATTTTTTAATGATGGCCATTCTGACCGGTGTGAGATGATATTGCATTGTAGTTTGATTTGCATTTCTCTAATGATTAATGATGTTGAGCATCCTTTCATGTGTTTGTTGGCAATCTGTATATCTTGTTTGGAGAAATGTCTATTTAGGTCTTCTGTCCATTTTTGGATTGGGTTGGGTTTTTTTTTATATTGAGCTGCATGAGTTGCTTGTAAATTTTGGAGATTAATCCTTTGTCAGTTGCTTCATTTGCAAATATTTTCTCCCATGCTGAGGGTCCTCTTCTCATCTTTTTTATGGTTTCCTTTGCTGTGCAAAAGTTTTAAGTTTCATTAGGTCCCATTTGTTTATTTTTGTTTTTATTTCCAATTATCTAGGAGATGGGTCAGAAAGGATCTTGCTGTGATTTATGCAATAGAGTGTTTTGCCTATGTTTTCCTCCAAGAGTTTTATAGTGTCTGGCCTTACGTTTAGGTCTTTAATCCATTTGGAGTTTATTTTTGTGTATGATGTTAGGGGGTGTTCTAATTTCATTTTTACATGTAGCTGTCCAATTTTCCCAGCACTATTTACTGAAGAGGCTGTCTTTTCTCCATTGTATATTCTTGCCTCCTTTATCAAAAATAAGGTGACCATAAGTGTGTGGGTTTATCCCTGGGCTTTCTATTCTATTCCATTGATCTATATTTCTGTTTTTGTGGTAGTACCATACTGTCTTGAAAACTGTAGCTTTGTAGTAGAGTCTGAAGTCAGGGAGCCTGATTCCTCCAGCTCCGTTTTTCCTTCTCAAGATTGCTTTGGCTCTTTGGGGTCTTTTGTGTTTCCATACAAATTGTGAAATTTTTTGTTCTAGTTCTGTGAAAAATGCCAGTGGTAGTTTGATAGGGATTGCATTAAATCCGCAGATTGCTTTCGGTAGTTTTCTCATTTTCACAATGTTGATTATTCCAATCCAAGAACATGGTATATCTCTCCATCTGTTTGTATCATCTTTAATTTCTTACATCAGTGTCTTATAGTTTTCTGCATACAGGTCTTTTGTCTATTAAGTTAGGTTTATTCCTAGGTATTTTACTCTTTTGGTTGCAATGGTAAATGGGAGTGTTTCCTTAAATTCTCTTTCAGATTTCTCATCATTAGTGTATAGGAATGCAAGAGATTTCTGTGCATTAATTTTGAATCCTGCTACTTTACCAGATTCACTGGTTAGTCCTAGTAGTTTTCCGGTTGCTTCTTTAGTATTCTCTATGTATAGTATCATATCATCTGCAAACAGTGACAGCTTTACTACTTCTTTTCTGATTTGGATTCCTTTTATTTCTTTATCTTCTCTGACTGCTGTGGCTATAACTTCCAAAACTATGTTGAATAATAGTGGTGAGAGTGGACAACCTTTTCTTGTTCCTGATTGTAGAGGAAATGGTTTCAGTTTTTCACCATTGAGAATGATGTTGGTTGTGGATTTGTCATATATGGCCTTTATTATGCTGAGGCAAGTTCCCTATATGCCTACTTTCTGGAGAGTTTTTATCATAAATGGGTGATCAATTTTGTTGAAAACTTTTTCTGCATCTATTGAGATGGTCATATGGTTTTTCTCCTACAATTTGTTAATATGGTGTATCACATTGATTGATTTTTGTATATTGAAGAATCCTTGCATCCTGGGATAAATCCCACTTGATCATGGTGTATGATCCTTTTAATGTGCTGTTGGATTCTGTTTGCTCGTGTGTGGCTGAGGATTTTTACATCTATGTTCATCAGTGATATTGGCCTGTAGTTTTCTTTCTTTGTGACATCTTTGTCTGGTTTTGCTATCACGGTGATGGTGGCCTTCTGCAATGGGTTTGGGAGTATTCCTCCTGTGCTATATTTTGGAAGAGTTTGAGAAGGATAGACATAAGCTCTTCTCTAAATGTGTGATAAATTCGCCTGTGAGGCCATCTGTTCCTGGGCTTTTGTTTGTTGGAAGATTTTTAATCACAGTCTCAGTTTCAGTGCTTGTGATTGGTCTGTTTCTATTTTCTATTTCTTCTTGGTTCAGTCTCAGGAAGTTGTTCTTTTCTAAGAATTTGTCCATTTCTTCCAGGTTGTCCATTTTATTGGCATAGAGTTGCTTGTAGTAATCTCTCATGATCCTTTGTATTTCTGCAGTGTCAGTTGTTACTTCTCCTTTTTTGTTTCTAATTCTATTGATTTGAGTCTTCTCCCTTTTTTTCTTGATCAGTCTGGCTGATGGTTTATCAATATTGTTTATCTTCTCAAAGAACCAACTTATAGTTTTATTGATCTTTGCTACTGTTTCCTTCATTTCTTTTTCATTTATTTATGATCTGATCTTTATGATTTCTTTCCTTCTGCTAACTTTGGGGTTTTTTTTTTTTCTTCTTTCTTTAATTGCTTTAGGTGTAATTTTGGTTGTTTGAGATGTTTCTCGTTTCTTGAGGTAGGATTGTGTTGCTATAAACTTGCCTCTTAGAACTGCTTTTGCTGCATCCCATAGGTTTTGGGTCATCGTGTTTTCATTGTCATTTGTTTCTAGGTATTTTTCTATTTCGTCTTTGATTTCTTCAGTGATCTCTTTGTTATTTAGTAGTGTACTGTTTAGCCTCCACGTGTTTGTATTTTTTACAGATGTTTTTCCTGTAATTGATATCTAGTCTTATAGTGTAGTGGTCAGAAAAACACTTGATAAGATTTCAATTTTCGTAAATTTATGAAGGCTTGATTTATGACCCAAGATATGATCTATCCCAGAGAGTGTTCCATGAGCACTTGAGAAGAAAGTGTATTCTGGTTTTTTTGGATGGAATGTCCTATAAATATCAATTAAATCCATCTCGTTTAATGTGTCATTTAAAGCTTGTGTTTCCTTATTTATTTTCATTTTGAATGATCTGTCCATTGGTGAAAGTGGGGTGTTAAAGTCCCCTACTATGATTGTGTTACTGTCGATTTCCCCTTTTATGGCTGTTAGCATTTGCCTTATGTATTGAGGTGCTCCTATGTTGGATGCATAAATATTTACAATTGCTATATCTTCTTCTTGGGTTGATCCCTTGATCATTATGTAGTTTCCTTCTTTGTCTGTTATGATAGTCTTTATTTTAAAGTCTATTTTGTCTGATATGAGAATCCAGCTTCCTTTCGATTTCCATTTGCATAGAATTTCTTTTTCCGTACCCTCACTTTCAGTGGGCATGTGTCCCTAGGTCTGAAGTGGGACTGTTGTAGACAGCAAAATTACAGTTCTTGTTTTTGGATCCATTCAGCCAGTCTATGTCTTTTGGTTGGAGCATTTAATCCATTTACATTTAAGGTAATTATCAATATGTATGTTCCTATTACCATTTTCTTAATTGATTTTGGGTTCTTATTGTAGGTCTTTCCCTTCTCTTGTGTTTCCTGCCTAGAGAAGTTCCTTTAGCATTTGTTGTAAAGCTGGTTTTGTGGTGCTTAATTCTCTTAGCTTTTGCTTTTCTATAAAGGTTTTAATTTCTCCATCGAATCTGAATGAGATACTTGCTGGGTAGGGTAATCTTAGTTGTAGTTTTCTCCCTTTCATCACTTTAAGTACGTCGTTCCACTCCCTTTTGGCTTGCAGAGTTTCTGCTGAAAGTTCAGCTGTTAACCTTATGGGGATCCCCTTGTATGTTATTTGTTGTTTTTCCCTTGCTGCTTTTAATATTTTTTCTTTGTATTTAATTTTTGATAGTTTGATTTATATGTGTCTTGCTGTGTTTCTCCTTGGATTTATCCTGCATGGGACTCTCTGCGCTTCCTGGACTTGATTATTTCCTTTCCCATAAAAGGGAAGTTTTCAACTATAATCTCTTCAAATATTTTTTCAGTCCCTTTTTTTTCTCTTCTTCTGGGACCCCTATAATTCAAATGTTGGTGTGTTTAATGTTGTTCCAGAGGTCTCTGAGACTGTCCTCAGTTCTTTTCATTCTTTTTTCTTTATTGTGCTCTGCAGTAGTTATTTCCACTATTTTATCCTCCAGGTCATTTATCCATTCTTCTGCCCTAGTTATTCTGTTATTGATTCCTTCTAGAGAATTTTCAATTTCATTTATTGTGTTGTTCATCACTGTTTGCTTGCTCTTTCGCTCTTCTAGGTCCTTGTTAAACATTTCTTGTATTTTCTCCATTCTATTTCCAAGATTTTGGATCATCTTTACTATCATTACTCTGAATTATTTTTCAGGTAGACTGCCTATTTCCTCTTCATTTGATTGGTCTGGTGGGGTTTGCCTTGCTCCTTCATCTGCTGTGTATTTCTCTGTCTTCTCATTTTGCTTACCTTACTGTGGGGTCTCCTTTTTGCAGGCTGCACGTTTGTAGTTCCTGTTGTTTTTGGTGTCTGTTCCCAATGGCTACGGTTGGGTCACTGTGTTGTGTAGTTTCCTGGTGGAGGGGACTGATGCCAGTGTTCAGGTGGATGAGGCTGATCTTTTCTTTTTGGTGGGGAGGACCATGTCTGGTAGTGTGTTTTGGGGTGTCTGAGACCTTATTATGATCTTAGGCAGCCTCTCTGTTAATCAGTGGGGTTGTGTTCCTGTCTTGCTAGTTGTTTGGCATAGGGTGTCCAGCACTGTAGCTTGCTGGTCATTGAGTGGAGCTGGGTCTTAGCATTGAGATGGAGAGCTCTGGGAAAGCTTTCACTGTTCGATATTACATGGAGCCAGGAGGTTTCTGGTGGACCACTGTCCTGAACTCGGCCCTCCCACCTCAGAGGCACAGGCCTGACACCTGACCAGAGTACCAAAACCCTGTCAGCCACATGGCTTAGAAGAAAAGGGAGAAAAAAAAAAGAAAGAAAAAATAAAATAATTAAAATAAAAAATTATTAGAAATAACAAAACAATTTTAAGTAATTAAAGAAAGAAAGAAGAGAGCAACCAAACCAAAAAACAAATCCATCAATGATAACATGCACTAAAAACTATACTAAAACAATACAAAACAAAAAAATCAGACAGACAGAACCCTAGGACAAATGGTAAAAGCAAAGCTGTACAGACAAATTCACACAAAGAAGCATACACATACACAATCACAAAAAGAGAAAAAGAAGGAAAAAATATATATATATTGAAAAAAAATGAAGAGAGCAACCAAATCAGTAGACAAATCTACCTATCATAATAAACTCTAAATACTAAAGTAAGATAAACATTAAACCAGAAACAAATTAGATGCAGAAAGCAAACCCCAAGTCTATATTTGCTCCTAAAATCCACTGCCTCAATTTTGGGGTGATTCATAGTCTATTCAGGTATTCTAGATGCAAGGTACATAAAGTTGATTGTGGAGATTTAAGCCGTTGCTCCTGAGGCTGCTGGGAGAGATTTCCCTTTCTCTTCTTTGTTCGCACAGCTCCCTGGGTTCAGGTTTGGATTTGGCCCCGCCTCTGTGTGTAGGTCACCTGAGGGCGTCTCTTCCCCATCCAGAGAGGATGGGGTTAAAGGAGCAGCTGATTCAGGGGCTCTGGCTCACTCAGGCCAGAGGGACGGAGTGGTACGGAATGCAGGGCGAGCCTGTAGCGGCAGAGGCCCACATGACGTTGCAACAGCCTGAGGCATACCCTGTGTTCTTCCAGGGAAGTTGTCCCTGGATCATGGGACCCTGGCAGTGCTGGGCTGCACAGGCTCCCAGGAGGGGAGGTGTGGATAGTGACCTGTGCTCGCACACAGGCTTCTTGGTGGTTGCAGCAGCAGCCTCAGCATTTCATGCCCGTCTCTGGTGTCCACGCTGATAGCCATGGCTCGTGCCCACCTCTGCAGCTCGTTTAGACGGTACTCTGAATCCCCTCTCCTCATGCACCCCAAAACCATGGTCTCTTGCCTCTTAGGCAGTTCCAGACTTTTTCCCGGACTCCCTCCTGGCTAGCTGTGGCGCACTACCCCCTTCAGGCTGTGTTCATGCAGCCAACCCCAATTGGAGCCTCAGCTCCCAGCCACAACCCACCCTGGAGGGTGAGCAGACAAGTCCCTCAGACTGGTGAGTGCTGGTCGGCACTGATCCTCTGTGCAGGAATCTCTCCACTGTGCCCTCTGCACCCTTGTTGCTGTGCTCTCCTCTGTGGCTCCGAAGCTTCCCCACCACCACCCCACCACCCATCTCCGCGAGTGAAGGGACTTCCTAGTGTGTGGAAACATTTCCTCTTTCACAGCTCCTTCCCTGAGGTGTAGGTCCTCTCCCTATTCTTTTGTCTCTATTTTTTCTTTTTTTTTTTGCCCTACCCAGGTACGTGGGGAGTTTCTTGCCTTTTGGGAAGTCTGAGGTCTTCTGCCAGAGTTCAGTAGGTGTTCTGTAGGAGTTGTTCCACATGTAGATGTATTTCTGATATATTTGTGGGGAGGAAGATGATCTCCACGTCTTACTCCTCCACCATCTTGAAGGTCTCCCCTCTTTCTATTATATTATCTAAAGAACCACCAGTGTCATCTTTCCAAATTGTAATTGATGTCCTGCTCTAAAAATATAATGGGTCCACATTGCTCTCAGGAGCAAGTCCAAAGTCCTATAATTTTTTTAAGTCCATGCTTAATCTGCCTTTACCTAACTCCCCATTATTATCTCATGTCCCTTTCTCTCTCCCTAACCATGTTGTTCTACTGTTGTTACCTCTTCTCAACTAGAGTCTATGTACTAGCAGTGCCAGAAATGCTTTTTCTAATCCACTTCCCCTCTTGCAACTAGCTGGTGCTGGCTACACAAATCACAGTTATCTTCCTAGTTCTACATGTTCATGACAGGCCGTGTTCTTTGTAACGAGTATCATATAGTTGTTAATAAACTTTTTTTTCCTTGTGGTATATTCTTCTTCCTCTACAGGATATACATTCCACAAGGTCATGAATTTATCCATTTGCTTATCTCTATGTTCCCACTGTCCCTGAACATAATAAACACAATAAATATTTATTGGAAAAATAAATGAAATGATGGTTTTTGAGGAAAAACTATGCTATGAGCCACTCATAATTAGTACAATTTTAAGTGATTTTCAAGGATGAGTATCTGGGGTCATAGTGCAGAGAAAAAAAATCCAATTCTTTTTCAGTCTCCCACACATGCCAAGTCTGATGGTCAATATTGTGGTAAGAAAGTTAGAAAAATGAAATTTTGATTAAATGAAGTTCTCAATGTTCTCAAGTTAACGATCTTTTAAGGTTCAATGTTAAGTAAAGAACCAATTTTAACAACAATATTGGCATCCATCTCCACTAAATGTAACACAATCACAGGTTTTGTCCATTATATTATATAGGATTATATAACCTCACATAAATTTCCAGAATTAAATATTTGCAACTTCAGAATTTTAATACTGAATAATAATAATTTTTTTTCTTGGTTGACCTTTTATTTTTTTATTTTTATTTTTAATTATAGTTTATTTACAATGTGTTAGTTTCAGGTATACAGCAAAGTAATTCAGATATACATACATTCTTCTTCAGATTCTTTTCCCTTATAGGTAATTACAAAATATTGAGTATAGTTCTCTGTGCTATATAGTAGGTCCTGGGTGGTTATCTATAATTATTCCATTTTTGATGACTAAAAGTTTTAATCAGACTCTGGACCCTCAATCTGGATGTCAGAAATTGCAAACCATGTCAGAAATTGCAAACTAAACAATCATGAAAATAAAATAATTGAATGTTACTTTCAACAATGAGATTGGGACCACCCAAAGGATTTTTTTTAGTAAATTTCAATGAACCAGAAATTGACTATTTCTGAAGATCCCATTCCCCCAGTACTTTTTGTTGTGGTTATGGCAAAATATATAAAATAAAATTTACCATTTTATCCCAAAATTTTAAGGTTAAATAAAGATGTAATGTACATGGTAGAGACTACTTCGCTGTTCTCCAAATCTGTTTCTTCTATTTCTTGTACTTAGTGCTATCATTTATTTCCCAGCTGTGCTATTAGTTCAGTGTGGTCATATGGCTGGATGGTAGCCCATGGAATACGGGGTGTGAGTGGAAGCTAACATGCTTCTCTTCCACACTTTCTCTATAAAATACTTCCATCCAGAGTTCCTCCATGCTTTTTCCTCATCTAGTGGTTGAATGAAAGGACTAAAAGGCCACAGAGGATTGTAAACCCACAAGAGGAAAGGATGCTGGTTTCCTGAATGATCTTGGAAAGTGAACTGACACAATGGAGCATTTAATGCCATCACTTAATGTGGAGTGGAATTTGGAAGTTTGATGGTCACAGATATAGAACCTGGTATTACCCTAACAAATACTATGTGCTCTCCATAGCAGATGCAAATATTGACTGATAGGTTTTCCAAGTACTAAACTAGCAAAACATACGATGGGTGCTTTTTCTTTTGTTTGTTTTCCTCTTAATTGACCAGCTTCCGGAAGTTGATGGTAGCATTTGAAGAGACAAATAAAATGACCCTATATAACTAATAGCAGGAAGAAAGGCTATGATGAGCAGTACATCCTTTTGGGGGTGGCACAATTCTCTATGGAATGCTTGAGGCAGACCTGAGTTCACATCAGAATGTAATGTTGCCACAGCAACAGGGTGGTAGCATTTATTTCTGCTGAAAATATCTGAAGCACATGCAGCACCTTTTCCAAATTGAATACTCTACTTTGAAGTTATGTGCCCAGATTCCGTACCCTAAACTGCTACAATTCCCTGCTGAGCTCCACTCCTTACTATAAAGGGCAAAAAGCCTCAGCACACATTTGCCATGTCACTGTTCACTCCCTTTTCAGCTCATTAGGAAGACTAGATGGGAATACAGAAGGATTCCTGTGACTGGGGAGAACGTGAACCATAAAGGTGATAAGGTATAAACTGCTCCCTGTGAGGGGAAGGGAGGAAGTTACTGACTTCCTTCTGAATCACTATATTTGGATGTACCTGATAGTGAGCTCTGCTAGGGTAACTTCATAGAAAATATAGCTCACTTTCTCTTCTTAAAGAGTTAAAACAATACTCTTAGAAGATCTGGGGGATGGGGAGATCTCCAGGTTAATGAAGCTCACCTAGAATGATTCTTTTGTAAAGCAGCCAATATTACCAGAGAAATCACTCCCTTGCTTAAAATACTTCAGTGGCTCCCCATTAAGATAAATGTTTAAATTCTAAAGAGGCTACAAATGCCTTACTCACTGCTACATACTCATCTCAGGATAACCTCCCCATCTCTGCCTTTACTTCAGCTTTCTTTCTTTCATTTTTCCAAAAGGTCATGCTTACTTGCACCTCATAACATTTCCATTTGCTGTTTGTACTGCATGGAATGTTCTCTGTGGACCACAGTTTGCAGTTAATTACATCTCATCCGTTAGAACAGCACTGAGACAGTGCTACCCTCAGGCTTTCCTTGCCTCCTCAACTAGGCTGAGGATCTCTTTCACATGTCTATTGTGGGTTGCATTATTTGTTTAAAATATTCTCGGTGGGACCCTTCTCTGGTGTTGCTTTTTATAGGAGGAGTGTATTTCCTTTCCCACTGATGCATGATTTTACGATGAGGCTTGCTTTATACAATGAAATGAGAGTGAAAGTGCTGATGGCATGTTCATGAAGCGGCTTCAAGGCTGATATAGCTAAGATAAGAGATGATCTTTTCTCTTGGATTCCAGAAAAATAGGACATGGAGCAGAGTTGCAGCTGACCCACAAGGGACATTAATATGAGTAATAAATAAGTAATTAAACCTTTATTGTTGTAGGTCACAGAGACTTGAGATATGTTATTTGAATATAATGTAATGAAAGCTGAGTAGTTCACTGTCATAGTTTACTTTTTTTTTTTTATAAATGAGAGGAAGTAGAGCATGGTAGTATTAGACAGGCTCTAAATTCAAAGTCCTATATTCGATGTCCATTCTGCCACTTGGTATTTTGTGTTCTAAGATATCACATTATTTAATGTCTTTGGCTTCTGTTACTTTACTTGTGAAATGGAGATAATACTAGTATATATCTCATAAGGTGGTGGTCAGGATTAAATGAGTTAATTAACATTAAATGTAATTAAGTATTACACCAATGTCTGGCACAGAACAAGCCCTCAGTGTTAATCATTAGTATTCATAGGACTTAGCAAATTTTTCAGTCACAAGTTTTCTATGATTATTTGATTAAGGTCTATTTGATTAAGGTTTCCCTTATTAGACTGTTAGAATCCTGAGAGCAGAAACCTCACCAACTTGATTCACCTTTATATCACCAGTGACTAGCATAATCCTGACACATAATGAGCAACTGACAAATATTTGTTCCTACAATGAATTTTTAAAAATGAATGAATAAAATAATAGCCCAAAGCTAACATCAGTCATTGTATTGAAATGAATAAAGAATAAATACTATTAATATTTAAAATTACTTGTAAGAGGAGTAATATTTCAAGCAATGCTAGTTTTGTCCACTGAAATTATATAAAATCTAGACTGATGGAAAATCCAGACTTTTTGGTTAAAATTTGCAGGGTAAAATTTCCTGTGGTAGATGGCACTGCTGGTCTGGTGACAGCAGCATTGCTATTCCAAAGGGCACAATTGTGTGAAATATGGGATGGTGATCATTTGTTAAGATGTTTCTCAAAAAAATACTTCAATAATGACATATCTAATTATTGAATTTTATGATGAATAAAACCAGTCCTAATATCTATATAATGCTTGTTCTCAAATTCTCCCATTGCCATGTTCTGCCTATCTTAAAGGACATTTCCTGGTACCCCACGTTGGCCATCATTTTTCATATCGTCTGATGTGACTGCAACTTCATGCCCATCCCTCTCTGATAGCACCACCATCTCCCCATTTCCCCTAACCCTCAGCCCCTGGCAACTATTCTACTCTGTTTCTGTGAGTTTGGCTTTTTTAGATTCCACATGTGAGATCATACAGTATTTGTCTTTCACTGACTTATTTCACTTAGTATAATGCCCTCAAGCTCTATCCATGTTGTCACAAATGGCAGGATTTCCTTCTCTTTAATGGCTGAATATAATGGAGTATATATATCACATCTTCTTTATCCATTCATATGTAGACAGTCACTTAGGTTGTTTCCATATCTGGTCTGTTGTTAATAATTCTGCAATGAACATGAGAATGAAATGAAATCCTGATTTCATTCCCTTTGAATATATATACAGAAGCAGGATTGCTGGCTCACATGGCAGTTCTATTTTTAATTTTTTGAGGAACCTTCATACTGTTTCCCCCAGTGGCTGCACCAATTTACATTCCTACCAACTGGGCCCTTTTTCTCCATATCCTTACCAACACTTATTTTTTAACTTTCTGATAACAAACAGGTGTGAGGTGATATCTCATTGTGGTTTTGATTTCTATTTCCCTGATGGATTAGTGATATTGAGCATCTTTTCATATACCTAATTGGCCATTTGTATGTCTTCTTTGGAAAAATGTCTTTTCAGGTCCTCTGCCCATTTTCAGTTCGATTGTTTGATTTGTTGCTATTGAGTTGTATGTGTTCCTTATATATTTGGGGTATTAACCTGTTATTAGATAGCAGTTTGCCAATATTTTCTCCCATTCTGTATGTTGCCTTTATATTGTATTGATTGTTCCTTTTACTTTTTAGTTTGCAGAACTAAAAACTGCAGAAGCTTCTTAGTTTGATGTAGTCCCACTTATCGAGTTTTGCTTTTATTGCTTGTACTTTTTGTGTCATATCCAGAAATTGCTGCCAAGACCAATGTCAAGGAATATTTTTCCCCTGTTTTCTTCAAGGAGTTTACAGTTTCAAATCCTATGTTTGTCTTTAATTCATTTTGAGATAATTTTTGTGAGTGGTGCAAGATAGGAGTCCAATTTATTTTTTGCAGGTGGTAGTCCAGTTTTTCCAACAACATTTATTGAACAGACTATCATTTCTCCATTAAGTCTTCTTGACTTCTTTGTCAAATATCAGTTGAAGTGTTCATTTCTAGGCTCTCTATTCTGTTCAATTGCTTCATTGTGTATTTTTTTTTGCCAGTACCATACTGTTTTAATTACTATAGCTTTGTAATAAGTTTGAAATCAGGAAATATGATGCCTCCAGCTTTGTTCTTCTTTCTTAGGATTGCTTTGGCTAGTAGAGGCCTTCTGTGCTTCCACACAAATTTTAGAATATTTTTCTATTTCTGTGAAAAATGCCCAGACTTGTGGTTGCCAAGGAGGGGAGGGAGAGGGATGGTTCACAAATTTGGGGTTGGTAGATGCAAACTATTACATTTAGAAGGGATAAACAACAAAGTTCTACTGTATAGCACAGGGAATTATATTCAATCTCCTGGGATAAATCGTAATGGAAAAGAATATTAAAAAAAGAATGTCTATATGTCTATGACTGAGTCATTTTGCTATACAGCAGAGATTGGCACAACATTGTAAATCAACTATATTTCAATTTAAAAAAATATCCAAGAGAAATCTAAATGACTGAATAAAATTTATTCAAATTATTAAAGACTATATTTGTTAGATAACAGATGAGATTCATGTGATGGTAAATGTTTTTCCTTGAGTAAAGAGCAGAGACAGTTTATAACAATGAATAGAAATACTTGATTTAAACAAAGTTTAGAGGTGTAATAAGCTTCGGAGTCTAAATTTCTTGCCCTGTTATCTCTATAAATATAGATCTGATTTCCTTAGAAAAACTGAGTGCTTGTTTTCCTGTATCCTATTTTCCTGTATCATATTTTTATCTCCCCAAAGAAAACTTTGATATCTCTGACATATAATGCAAGCTTCCAGTGCTCCTCTTTCTGTGAGATGCTGTCTCTTACAGACTTCATTCCATTAGTCCTGTGTGGATTGTGGGCACATTTAATCTGGGCAGGACACCAAAGGGACAAAAGCACATTCCTGAGCTTTTACATAAAACCCTTCATTTGTCTAGCCCTGGCACCAAAGGGTGAAATATCAATTATTATAAACGTATTTGGGGCACTTAGAGGCATTACTCATTCTTCGATGTGGAATGGGAATTTGTGTTTCCAGGAGAAGAGAGGGAGTTGGCAGGTGCAATGAGAAGTACTGCAGTAAAAATTTCCCAACAAAGAGAGATGCTGTGTGTAGAGAGTGTGCGTGCAAGATCTCCTGCATTGCTTAATCCATTTCTCTTGGGTAGAGAAGCCAGTTTACATTTTCCAGTGAACCATATCCACTGATGATTGCTTTGATTTCACTGAACAGGAGGCTTAACAAACAGCCAACGGATTTACATTTTAGAGGAAAGCATGGCATAACCTTCAGCAGAAAACCTCCTTCAGAAAGAATCAATGTGCTTAGACTGCCAAATGCATTTTAAGTGTTGCAACAGATTAAGAAAACAGGACATATGTGTGCCACGTTCACCATGCTGAGTGTCCTCTGGATAACCCCCTTGGGAACAAGTCCACACAACAGCACTCACATGTTTCCTGATCTTAGCAACATCTGCATCTCTCTAGTTGGTGCTATAGACGTTGGAAAGAAACTATTTGATGGTAAGATTGTTTAACTCCATTTTAGGGATTTGTACCTTTAAGAGCTGTTCCTTTTTTTAAAAAATATATTTATTTATTTATTTATGGCTGCATTGAGTCTTTGTTGCTGTGCGTGGGCTTTCTCTAGTTGCAGCAAGCAGGGGCTACTCTTCATTGCGGTGCTCGGGCTTCTCATTGCAGTGCCTTCTCTTGTTGCAGAGCACGGGCTCTAGGCATGCAGGCTTCAGTAGCTGTGGCTCACGGGTTCTAGAGCACAGGCTCAGTAGTTGTGGTGCAAGGGCTTAGTTGCTCCATGGCATGTGGGATCTTCCCCGACCAGGGATTGAACCCATGTCCCCTGCACTGGCAGGTAGATTCTTAACCACTGCGCCACAAGTGAAGTCCCAAGAGCTGCTCCTTTTTTTTTTTTTTTTTTTTTAACCGGTACACGGGCCTCTCACTGTTGCGGCCTCTCCCGTCACGGAGCACAGGCTCCGGACGCGCAGGCCCAGCGGCCATGGCTCACGGGCCCAGCCGCTCCGCGGCATGTGGGATCTTCCCAGACCAGGGCGCGAACCTGTGTCCCCTGCATCGCCAGGCGGACCCTCAACCACTGCGCCACCAAGGAAGCCCGCTGCTCCTTTTTAATTCATACATTTTGCTCTTTGTTGAGGGCAAAAGCAAGATATGCTGTTTTAAATGATATGTGTGGATAGTATGACATTATTTAAAATACCATTTTCCCTTAGTAAAATTTGAATTGCAAACAATTACAATTTTAACTGCTTTACTGAGGTATGAGTAACAAATAAAAAGCTGTAAATATTTAATTTATACAACTTGATGTTTGGAGATAGGTATACACTCTTGAAACCAATGTATCGATCACTTACAAAAGTTTCCTCTTGCCCCCCCTTGTGTTTTTTGCTTGTTTGTTTATATGTTTTCCCTTTTTGTGATCACAGCACTTACTATAAGATCTAGCTTCGGGGGCTTCCCTGGTGGCGCAGTGGTTGAGAGTCTGCCTGCTAATGTAGGGGACACGGGTTCGAGCCCTGGTCTGGGAGGATCCCACATGCCACGGAGCGACTAGGCCCATAAGCCACAACTACTGAGCCTGCGCGTCTGGAGCCTGTGCTCCGCAAAAAGAGAGGCCGCGATAATGAGAGGCCCGCGCACCGCGATGAAGAGTGGCCTCCACTTGCCACAACTAGAGAAAGCCCTCACATAGAAACAAAGACCCAGCACAACAAAAGTAAATTAATAAATTAATAAACTCCTACCCCCAACATCTTCTGTTAAAAAAAAAAAAAAAAAGATCTAGCCTCTTCTTGAGTCTGTTGGGCCCTGATTGTCTTCAGCTACAAATAACTCACTTACCAAAGTGGCACATTCTGGGGCAGCCTCCCCTGAACCCCATCACATCATAATGGTAGGCTTTATTTTTCAAGCAGGGATACTGCCTTTGGGGAAGTTTCAGGAAAAAATATGGGATCAAATATGATTTCTGTGGCTGGTTTCTATGTGGGTTAATATAAAGACACATTATTTTATGCAGTATAGACGGAGGGAAGGAAGATTGAAGCAAAAAACTTGTTGGTCCTTGATTTACAAGCTTTCTCTCAAACAGGTTCTGTGAGCTTTATCCTAGCTCTATTTCATTTGTGGTTATAATTAGAAAGTAACTGTTCTCTGTTCCTATGGTATTCTGATATAAAATTTGGGGAGAGACATGTGCTTCATTGATTTTGTATTAGTGCAATGTATGAGACTTTTAAGAGAAAGGTTTTTTCCTTATTTGTAAATAATCTTTAAAATTATTTTTAAAGTCACTTATTGCTCACAAGCCAGACTAGCATCTTCAACCTGTGCGGCACCGTGCGTTAGAACTTGGCCCCTGCTGTTCCGTTTGTCCAGAACACGTCTCCAAACCAGCTCAGGTCTTTCTCCCTTTCTTCACAATGTTGTTCAGATATCATCTGCTCAGTGAGGTCTTCCATGGTCACTCTATTCAAAGTGTCACCTCCATATCGATATTTCCTGTTCCCCTTCCTTGCTTTACTTTTCTCTCCAGAACTTAACACCTTATAGGAAAGTATATAATTTTTACATTGTTTACGTGATCTCCATCCACAAGGATGAAAGCTCCATGTGGGCAGAGGTTTTCAGCTGCTTTTTTACTAATACTAATCAGAACTTAGAACACTGTCTTACATCTAATATACACATATTTGTATATATACAAATATAGCATTAAGTAAAAGTTATTAATACAAGAAACTTTGAACAATATATAAATATAACTACATATATCTTAGATTCATTTTAGTAAACTACACGTAATCAGGGACTCTAATAGAAGCAATAATCAAGGATACTTGTCTAAATACTTATAATACTATGTTTCCATATTTAGGGAATTATTTAAAAATTAAGAAGGCTGCATTAATTTTAAAAGAAATAATTTATCATGGATTTAGGCATCAGTTCCTGAAATCTTTCAAAATTTGTTTTGCAAGGTATATTTTAGCCTAAAGGATATTATTGCTTTCAAAATATTTTCCCAGTAACAAAAGAGGAACTTTTTTCCTTACATTTTAAAAGGGTCCATGAGAAATTATAATAGAGTTTTACCTAATTTCAATCATTAACTGAAAACTACTAAAACAAGAAAGACCAAAAGCAAAACAAAACAAAAGTTACATCCTGAGAAAATAACAACATTGCAATCTCACATACTATGGACTTTTTTTTCTCTTAGCACAGTCTCTCCCACCTGTGTTTATCTGCCTGCATTTACTGGCGGTGGGTCCAGCTTCATAAGATCTGTTTTCAAAGATACATTAGCAATCAAACCTGATGTATGAGTTTGTTTTCCATGTTAAACCTGACTAGGAATTAATTGCCAAATAAAGGATTACATGTTAATTCATCCTGTATTTATTCATTCAGTATGCATGTATGTGTGTGTTTATTTAGCAAAAGCCCACTATGTACAAAATATTAGGCTTTGTGCTACCTGCAAGAAGAACAAAACACAATCTTGGTCTTCAAGCAACTTACATGCTATGGGAGATAACAACTTGAAAATCCAAGCTGTGTGTGGCGATACCCTGACAACTCCCCTGGGAGCCTTCGTAGTATTGCTCCCTCCGTGGGGATCCCTAGGACTGTGAAGTGCACAAGTGGTCATAAGGTCTGAAAGTGTAGGATGTGATGGAAACAATTTTATCAAATAAGGCAGGAGAGCATAAGTGCTCTTCAGGAGGTGTAATCATTGTGTCATGGGAGTAGTTAATTCTGCCTCAAAGACTGGAGGGTGGGAAGGGGGTGGCAGGAGCTGCAAATGGTGTAATGTGATTTCTTCCAAAGTCAGGAAGATTACTTGACTTACGTAGACTGTTACGAGTAACTGGACATAAGAAATAGAAAACATTTTACAGATCACTTCTAGTTCAATATCTCTGTTTTATTGGTCAGGAAACTGAAGCTCAGCGAGAGGAAGTGATAGGCCCAAAGTTACAGAGCTAGTTAAATGCAGTATGGAATTTTAATCGCATTTATTAGCTGTTACTTACTACTAGATATTATTTTCAATTTAGAATTTTCCTTTACTTTTTTCAATGAAACTCATCTTTCTCTCAATCTCTTGATTATTGAAGTGGTCTTGGATCAAATATTAAGGGAATTGTAAGGTGATATAGTATGGAAGACTTTTTGGATAAGATCATGTGTTAAAAATCTACTTCAGGGAAGAAAACCATTAAAAAACAACTTTGTACAGTTTTCCTTAACTAAATGCACTTAAACTTAAAATTCTATGTTTTTTAGCTTCTTCTCATGCTTTAAAAAAACTGTGACCATAGCAGAAATACTATGTCACAGCAATACTGAAGCGGATTTATGTTATTTAGAGATTGTGAAAAACTCTTTCTAACAAAACTAGGAATTTCTTTAAATCCTTTAAGTCTACTGCGACTAAAAGAATTAGAGTTGGAAAAGTTTCCTCAGCAGAACATAAATTAGAAAGTGCATGGCCTCAGTGTGGGTTCCATTTCTGATTTCACTCCCACCTTCTTCCCCGCATGGTGGCTCTATTGGTAAAAACAATTTCATTTAAATACTCTTTACTTAAAATTGAAAAAATGCTTGTAAAATTAAACACAATTTAAATTATCTTTTAAATTTTTAAAAAAAGATCTGTTCTAAAGCCTTTACATAAATAGCCACTGAATCTTGAATTTACATTTACCTATATTTGTAAAAGTTGAGAGTGCTCATATTCTGTAAGCACAGGAATTTAAGGGTAATGGTACAGTACCCTAATATACCCTTTATATATATATATATATATATATATATATATAATATACACGTATATAAATATATATATGTGGCTAATATATAAATAATATATTTTAGCCACAATGTGATAAGCATACAAAAAAATGATGTTCTACAAAAAATTTCCCAATTTGTATGGAAACACAAAAGACCCCAAATAGCCAAAGCAATCTTGAGAAAGAAAAATGGAGCTGGAGGAATCAGGCTCCCTGACTTCAGACTATACTACAAAGCTACAGTAATCAAGACAGTGTGGTACTGGCACAAAAACAGAAAGATAGATCAATGGAACAGGATAGAAAGCCCAGAGATAGACCCACGCACATATGGTCACCTTATCTTTGATAAAGGAGGCAGGAATGTACAGTGGAGAAAGGACAGCCTCTTCAATAAGTGGTGCTGGGAAAACTGGACAGCTACATGTAAAAGTATGAGATTAGATCACTCCCTACCACCATACATAAAAATAAGCTCAAAATGGATTAAAGACCTAAATGTAAGGCCAGAAACTATCAAACTCTTAGAGGAAAACGTAGGCAGGACACTCTATGACATAAATCACAGCAAGATACTTTTTGACCCACCTCCTAGAGAAATGGAAATAAAAACAAAAATAAACAAATGGGACCTAATGAAACGTAAAAGCTTTTGCACAGCAAAGGAAACCATAAACAAGACCAAAAGACAACCTTCAGAATGGGAGAAAATATTTGCAAATGAAGCAACTGACAAAGGATTAATCTCCAAACTTTATAAGCAGCTCATGCAGCTCAATAACAAAAGAAACAAACAACCCAATCCAAAAATGGGCAAAAGACCTAAATAGACATTTCTCCAAAGAAGATATACAGACTGCCAACAAACACACGAAAGAATGCTCAACATCATTAATTATTAGAGAAATGCAAATCAAAACTACAATGAGATATCATCTCACATCAGTCAGAATGGCCATCATCAAAAAATACTTAATGATTTATATTTTCCTTGGCAATTAGTTAGAAATTAGTGATTAAACTGAATTGAAAACTCCTTTTGAAAAGTATTAAATGGGACAGTTAACTAATCAAATAAATTTACATACTTGAAAAAATGTTATGAATTTGGAATATGAATGATAGTACCTAAATTTTTGAAAGACTCTAGTTCTGGTAAAATGTACTTAAAATCTAGAGGCATTATGAAAATATTAATTAAATAAAATCTTTAAATTGCTGCCATCCTAAACATAAATCCATCCCGTTTATGGAATATTGGATTAACTTTAGTGCCAGGTTAATACTGTTCACTAACTTGAATCTGGCTTTCCAAAAGTGTTCATTATTTTACAGCATTTAGGAAGAGGAAAAGAGACTAATGTTTATGTGTGGGTATTTATTTTTCCATGGACAACAAAAGTTAAAGAGAATGAGAAGTAAAATATTAATGGTAGACATACTTGAACAATGAGATTATCGTCATATTTTTCTATGTTTTAAATTTCTAAATTTTTCACTATTTTTGGTTTAGTATGTATTGTACCTATCATTTGGAAAAACAACCACGACTTAAAAACAGACAAAACAACAACAAAACTAAAGCAAGTGATTTCTCATAAGATTCCTTGGTGGGGAAAGTGGTGGGGGGTGGTGGTAGGATGAACTGGGAGACTGGGATTGACATATATACACTGATATGTATAATACAGATAACTAATAAGAACCTGCTGTATATAAAATACAGTACAAAAAAAAAAGATTCTTTGGTAGATTTTTTTTACCTATAGGTAATATAGAACCAGATAGAAAAGGTCTGAGGATAACTTGTAAGAGAAAAACACCACAAAATAATTAAAAATCCATAAGTACTGAAACATTTGGTGAAGATGACTAATTTAGTGGCTTAACTGTACACTCAAAAAACGGCAGTGATCCGCCATGCCTTTGACTTTTATGGAATATGGATGTACCACATGATCTTACTCTAGAGTTCGCTGTCTCCACATTTTAATCTGGGCCAGCTAGAAAACATAGGCAAAAACTCAGCAGATGGCACTCCTATCCTTAGGTCTAGACTAAAACCAAATCTAAAGATGTTTGTTTCACACTTCAGGATAGAAATGGCACTTAAAAACATGTAAAGACTATTTATCATAATACTAACATGGATCAATGCAATCTGCATCAAAGGCTCAGCAAGTCATTTTGTGGATATCAACAAACTGATTCTAAATTTAAATGGAGTGGCAAAAGACCCAGAAAAGTCAACACAATACTGAAGGAGAAGAACAAAGTTGGAGGCCTGATACTACGTGACCTCAAGTTTTACTATACACCTGTAGTAGGCAGTTCAGATCAGGATGGTGGAGCTAAAGGAGCATGGCACTCACTTTCCCCCATGAACACAACAAAAATGCATCTACAGGTGGAACAATCCTCACTGAAATCTAACTGGAATCTGTCAGAAGGGCTTCTGTACAACCAAGGCTGTAAGAAAGATACACACCTAATTGAGTAGGAAGGGAAGAAAGGCAATCGGGTCAGGACCTGTGCCCTTGGGAAGGGACACAGAGGAAAAAGGAGATAACAAGGGCGGACTCCCACCCTGGGTAGTGTACAGTTTGAGCCACAGACTGGGCACCCGGATCCTGGGGTCCCATGAGAGGGAGACTATCCCCGTTGGCTGGTTGGAGGACCACTGGACATAACAGAAGGGCTGTGGGAAGCCTGGACGTCACTCATGAGGTGCCTACATGCTAGCTTGCCCCCGAGGCAGGGTGGAGAGAGGTCTATTCTGAAGGCTACTGTATTTCCAGCAACTACTTCTCTGTGTATCCCAGTCTGAGCTGAGCAAACACTTCGGCCCCACTTACTCCACATCACAGAGCAGCACTATATCTGGGGTGGTGACAGGGGAAAAGGCTGGACCATGGAACGCAGAGGTGACCCGTCCTGAGATAGAGCCTGAGTGGGACAGTGGCCATGGTCGGTGCTTATTCAAGCAGTGTCTCAGAAGCAGCCCAGGTCTCTGACGGCGGCCACACAACCACAGCTCCCCTCCTGAGACATGCTGAGAGTCCACGTGGGCCCTGTCCACACTGAAAAGCAGCTCTACAATGGGGCAGGGGCAGCAGAGGCTGGGGTGAGCGATCAGCTGTGCTGGACAAAGGGGACTTGCATCCAAGGATACATTTGAGAGAAAGCACAGGTGCCTGCACACTGAACCTCTGCCTGTGTCTGACAAGCCGAGAACCTGCAGGGGCCCCAGTTACTTCAGCACTACCCTCTCTGGGGCAAAGGTCCCGGTGCTGGGAGAGGGAAAAACACACAGTTCAAGGGAACAGAGCCTGCTTGGGCTTCAGACCGCACCCTCATAGGGTGGTGATTGTCACTGAGCAGAGAGGAAGTCCCACCTCACACCTGGCTCCAGCTCTAACCCCTCCACCTCCAAGGTCACCTCCTACCAAGGTGATAGCTCTAGCACACCCTGAGGCAAGATATGACTTGCATCCACATCAAATCCAGCTCTCCCACCAAAGGCACTGGGCACAAACGGTCTGTACAGGGACACTCCCACATAGGACACACGTTCAAGACCACAGTAAGTAGCTGTTTCACTCAAATTGATAGATGCAGAGAAAGTTAAGCAAAATGAAAAGGCAGAGGAACTACTCTCAATTGAATAAGCATGAGGAAACTCCTGGAAAAAATAAATAATGAAACAGAAATAAGCAATTTACCAGATAAATAATTCAAAGCATTGGGAATTAAAATGTTAACTGAATTAGGGGAAATAAGTGATGTAATCAGTGAATACTTTAACAAGAAACTAGAAAATAAAAAAGACCCAATCAGAAATGAAGAATTCAATAGCTGAAATAAAAAACACACTAGAAGGAATGAATAGCAGACCAAATGATATACTCTGCTTGATTTCCAAAACAGCAATGTTGTACAATGGTCTCAGTAACTACACATTTTAATCCGGAAGCACTCCAGTATTGTTTCTGGATTGGTGCTTGCTGACATTCTGTCTGCCCCTAATTTTACTTTACACCTAGTGTAAAGAGAAACATGGCATTGCCACTTTGCTAAAATGCCATTTCTTAAGAAAGACAGAATTTTCTTGATCAAACTGTGGCAAACAGGCTCCACCCAAGTTATATCACTCCCGGAAATTGTAATATATATTTATAAGCTGTAACTCCCATCGTTAATAACGTGGAGGTATTGTCTGTCTCAGGCACTGCTTAAACCCCAGTGTTTAGAACAGTGCCTGAATGAATGAATGAACCTGTGCAAAACAGAATAAAGGAGGCGAAGAGAAACATATTTTTAAGGAATTTATCCAGAGACTCACAACTTCTAAGTTGTACAACCAGAATTTTAACTACAGATTTCAGCCCAAACCCTGTGCGCCTTCCACTGCGCCAACTGTTTCCATCTTGCTTCCAGCAGTTAATGTCACCATGTCCGTGGAGAGCAGCATAATGTAGTAGTAGTTTGAGCATATGGAATTTCCTTTCTGAGTTGAGTGCCATTTAATCTATAACATGAAGTATATAAAGGAGTCACTCTGCTAATAGGTAGGCGGCTAAGTTATGCAGAAGAATCAGTAAGTTCAAGGGCCCATATGTCAGGGAAGAGTACAGATTATTCTAGAAACTGACAAAAGGCCAACATACTTGGAATTTGAGTGACTGACAAGGAAAGTGTTTGAAATGAGACTAAAGGGTAGGCAAAGTCTAGATCCTACATGGTCCTGTAGGTTATATAAAGGAATTCAGATTTTATTCTAAGCACAGCAGGAAGCCACTGGTTTTAAGTTAAAGAGTGACATGATCTAATGTGAGTTTCTGAACAGTCACTCTGGCTATTGCATGGAGAAAGAACTAAGAATGGGAAAAATCTACATACATACACTACACCTTCACACCCCACGTCACCTGTGGAAGCGGGTAAAGGATGGGGAAAGAGAGTGTTTTGCACAGCATTAGGTACATGGTGACAGTGGAGTTTATGATAGCATTCCACGTCTCTGAACACCAGATATAGGTGTGTCTCCCTCGCTGTCCAAGCTGCCTGCCCTCTGCAGCAGTATGAGAAACCTCACGGGGAATGGGACCCTACCCTACAGATGGCAACTCTGATATGAATGGAACACTAAACTAGACATAATTTCATATGCAAAACATTCAGCGTGTAACATCTTACATGTTTTCTATTGTTAAGGTGCATTTTATTCCTGAATTCTATCCAATTGTTAACAACGGTTTTCTTTAATTTTTTTCTATGGCCAGGTAATTCTTACCTCTAATTTTTTTTTTTTTAACCAGCTCTCTGTTTTCTTTTATTTTCTAGGATAAAATTCAGGCATTTAAAGTTGCTCATGGAAAAGGCAACCTTCCTACATGGTTGCTGGGAATGTAAATTGGTGCAGCCATTATGGAGAACAGTATGGAGGTTCCTTAAGAAACTAAAAATAGAGCTACCATATGACCCAGCAATCCCACCCCTGAGCATATATCCAGAGAAAACTATAATTCAAAAAGATACATACATCCCAATGTTCATAGCAGCACTATTCACAACAGCCGAGACATGGTAGCAACTTAAATGTCCATCAACAGATGAATGGATAAAGAAGATGTGGTACATATATACAATGGAATAATATTCAGCCATAAAAAAGAATGAAATATGCCATCTGCAGCTACATGGATGGACCTAGAGATTATCATACTAAGTGAAGTAATTCAGAGAAAGACAAATACTATATGATATCACTTATATGTAGAATCTAGAATATGACACTAATGAACTTATCTACAAAACAGAAACAGACTCATAGATGAAGAGAATAGACTTGTGTTTGCCAAGGGGTGGAGTGGGCGGGGAAGGGACGGACTGGGAATTTGGGATTAGCAGATGCAAACTATTATATTTAGAATTGAGAAATAACAAGGTCCTACTGTGTAGCACAGGAAACTATATTCAATATCCTATCATAAACCATAATGGAAAAGAATATGAACAATAATATATATATGTATAACTAAATCACTTTGCTGTACAGCAGAAATTAACACATTAAAAATCAACTATACTTCGGTAAAATAAATTTTCAAAAAAAGTTCCTCATGATCTGGTCCCTGTATCTTTCTCTATTCTCACCTTTATAAGCAATTCCCGTTCATCCATCACACACATACAAACATGCATACACACACACTTTGTGCTGAAGCAGTAATGAATATAGCCATTGCATTCTATGATTTTTCCCATGCTTTCGGGATGTTTGCTTTTTGATTCGACAAACTTGTATTCAATCTTAAAAGTTCAGTTGCTGTCATATTCCCAGAAAGCCATCCCTGGTACTCCTTTAACTGGAGGCAGTTATACTTTTCTCTAAATTTTCTCTACACCTTATTTATGGATATATTAATGAATTCACTTATCAAATTGGTATTTATTACCAGAATGAATTTCCTGTTAAGGGATTACTTTTCATTTGTTTTATGCTTCTTGTGTCTAGTAGCATTGGGCTTGAGGCAGTTTGGCCATTCAAGGAATATGTTCTAGATTGAATTCTACTTTTCATCTATACAGATATTCTGAATGACTACTATGCATGTGCAAATAAAGTAAATTCAGATTATGAAGTAAAAGTGGAAACCAGGATAATTATTATTAGTCATTTGTCCAGTCCCCCTTGCAGAAAAGTATTGCAACTTGACAAAAGGAAACACAACATAAATTCTTAGTGAGACTGCAAACATTCTTAGGCATTTTTTTTCTTTGTGGTGTTGGAAGTCTATATTTATGAAAGAGATAATGAAGAATAATGGATAAATTAAAAGTCCAAAACAAGCTTTACTATTTAAAAAAACTGAACTTGGAAGAAATAGTCAATATACTGTGGATACCACCTTTTTATGGTTTTGATTTAAAGCACTTTAAAAATAATGTTTCCACTGAAGGCCTCTACCACAATTTATAAAGGTTTCTGGTCTTTACTCTTTTGTTCAGAATGCTGCTGACCTTTGAAATTCAAGGAACTGGGAGGGAATCATTATTTATTATTTGAGGTGGCAGTGCATAACCAGGCTGATTTTCACTCTGACAAAAGAGATCAGAGCTTGTGAAGGTACAGGAAAAGTTAAAAAAACAACCAAACCAAACAAACAAAAAACCTCATCCATCCATAATCCTGGTAATAATAATAGAATATAACATACTTTCTAGACTCAAGATCCCAGAAATTAAAAAAGAGAATACGTTTGCCATAAAGAAGAGGTTTAGGTGGATATAGTTTTCTGTTGAATGTTATTTCTTCCTCAGATTTCCTCGCCTCCTTTCACAAGGCCACTGGAATATCTAAAAATAATATAAATAAAAATAATGTTCTAATGAATTAATTACTTCAGGAAAAGAATCACAGACCTCACATGGTTATGTGAATTCCACTAGATTCTAGATATTTGTGGGTGGGATCTTTGTTTATATCTTGTTCCCCCTGCAGATCCTGTACCTAAAATAGTGGAACAAACACAGTGGAATCTCAGTATTTGTTGGACTAATGAATGATATATTGAATACCCAACTTAAATATAAATGGAGATAACTCTATTCTTTCCAATGGTCATGCAAATATATACATATATATGTATACATATATATTTTTAAAAGATTTTTTTGTTTTGTTTTTTAAATTTATTTTATTGAAGTATAGCTAATTTACAATGTTGTCTTAATTTATACTGTACAGCAAAGTGATTCAGTTATATATATATTTATACATTATTTTTCATATTCTTTTCCATTAAGGTTTATCACAGGATATTGAATAGAACTCCCTGTGCTATACAGTATGACCTTGTTGTTTATCCATGCTATATATTTATAATAGTTTGCATCTGCTAATTCCAAACTCCCAGTCCATCTCCCCCCCATCAGTTGAATGGTTCTTATCGCATCCCTGACATCTACTTTGTCACCAAATCTTGACTGTGTCTTCCCATTTCCATTGCTACCTTCTTCTTAACTCATCATCTCTCCACTGTAGGTCCTCCAACTGAACATTTTCTTCCTACTGCTGAGAGAGTGTTTTTATTGAAAATAGCTCTGATATTTCTCTTACCCAATCCTCTGATTGTTAAGTTTTGCCACATTTGTTCTATCGGCCAATCTATATATAAATATATAGCCATTATCTTTCATCTTCTCCTAAACTTTTCAAGAGTAAGATGTACGCAGAATGTCCCCACTCCAAACAATGCAGTATTTATGTTCCCCAAACAAGGATACTTTCTCGAATAAAAATCATATAACCCTCCCTCAATTTAAGTTCCTCAATCAGGAACCTAAAATTGGTACAAAATTCAAGCCCACATTCCCATTCAAATTTTGTCAGCCACCAAAATTATGACTCCTTTCCCATTCTGGTTCTCATTCTTATCCAAGACACCACAGTGCACTAAATTGTCAGGTCTCTTCTGATACCTCCATCCTGAATCAGTTCCTCAGTATTTTCATGTCTTTTTGTCTTTCATGGGTTTAAAGGGGGCAGGTCGTAAACTCTATAGCATGACGCTCAACCTGGGTGCATCTGATGATTCTTCTTGTCCTGATGGAGGTCATGCATTTTTGGTAGGAATTCCACAGAAATGATGTTACACACTTCTTGGAGCATCACTTGAGGGGACCCTTGATGTGAACAATCCTTCCTTTAGTCACTTTAACTTTAACCACCTAGTAATACTGGCCTCTGCCAAGTTCTTCCCCTTTACAGTCATCACTTCCCCAGTTTAATTGATTAGTATTATATTGTAGGAAAGTATTTAAAAATAATTCCATAAACCCATTCCTTATCAAACCACCACCAAATAATTTTGGTATCCATTAACAGCATCTTCTTAATTAACCATGATTTCTGATGTTTGCCAAATGGCAATTCTCTATTTCCATTATCCCTACAAAATTTGTTGGCAATCTATTGTAAGGTAGAATTTTATTTCTACATAGGTTTATTTATATAGCTATAACATAATATATAGGCTATCTATAATAGAACCCACAATTCTATTCATTCATTCATTTGTTCATATATTCTATCAGTATAATATCATGAGTTAACATCTTATTCATTGGGGTTGCCATCTATCATTGTTATTTATTTTGATGCCAAAATCATCCCAAACTGTCTCCTATGTGCTTTAGGAGTCCCAAAATTCACTGAGCATTACATTAATTTCAGGTACAATATGATGTTCAAGGCTTATCTCATCCTTTCCCTGCCTAGTCTAGGAATAGTTAGTTCTCCAGGAAGCCCTGGTTCCTTTTAGTGAAGACATCATTTAGATGTCTTGGCACTCACTGTACTCATTGTTATAAGATTGCTGTTGCCCTATTAATTAATGGGCAGAGCTTGGAAATATATGTATATGACTCCATATACAACTACAATTACTTATATGTATAGTTGTATGTATATGTTACAAAATCATGAGTCCATATTGAAATCTCCAGTTTTAGTCTAACACTGCATGCTTCTTTTCATCCTTTACTTTTCTTTGTTAATATCTTCTTTTGCTTCCAGAGGCTTCATATTATTCTCAATGCATGTATTTATTTGCTCAATGTAACCACACTCTAGCCATGCAGGTCACCTCTTCTGTCATCTCCAACCTTCTCACATCACTCCCATTCTTGGTCATCAAGTCTTCCAGTCTGCTGAGCAATGTGTATCTCTAGCCCTTTTCCAGTGCCCTGCCTTCCTGGCCACCAACAATCCTACAATCCCACAGCTCCATGCAGTTATGCAACTCCCTGTCCCCTCACCACCTCACATGCTAGGTGACATATGTTGTCCTTTACACAGGGAAGAGAAGGAAAAGAAAAACTACACATGAATTTTTAATAGCATTTTTGTCCACTGATGAGTACTTCACAAAAGATTCATCAGAGTTCACACTGTACATTCCTAGAATACCAACAGAAAGAGAAAGGAAAGAAGAGGGAAAAATACATAGCTCTTTCTGTTTGCTTTTGGGGTTATATATGTAAATTTGAGTCAGCTAAAGAAATAATTCTACAATGGTACCTAAGACTTTGTCCCTTTGCAGTTCTATCCCCAGAGGAAAAAAATAAATTAAATTAAAACGTGTTTATTTTATAATTCAAGAACTCTATCACTTGTAAACCCTGAAATTAGAATAAAAAAGGTTGTGGTGCAACACTAATTATATAAACAATTCTAAGTTTCTTTATAGAGAATACTCACGTAAAATCTTACGATTTTAATTCAATAAAGGCAACTATATATATTATATGCAAAGTACAGCCCTTATATAAGACCATATGTAGGTAGGTCATATTTACTGTCACTATTCAACAATAGTTTTGTAAGTTCTCAGAAGTATCAAATCCTTCCACTTTCACTATACCACGCAACTGACTTTAAGACAACATAAAATTACACTTAGAGTATTCTGCTCCTCTCTTCCAAAAATACACAGTATTGTGATAATATCTTGATGGATGACTTGAGCCATAAACAATAAAATATCCCATGTCTAGAAAACAGCCTGACTACAGACCTACAAAATTAGTAAGAATCATGAAATCTCACAGATCCTGAGATGAATCAGTTTATGGAATGATGATTCTTAGAGAGCATTCAATCCAATGCCTGAACTTCACAATAAGGGGTAATCATTGGGGGATTATACTACTTCACACAACAGGAAGTCAATAACTGTAAAGGGTCTGAGATTTTACTCTACCTGTAAAAAAACTGGCCTGTAACAGTTTCATGAATGCAAGTGAACACAAGACTCTGGGTCAGAAATAGAAGGCTTTATTAATCACAGCAGTAACACGGGCCACAGTATCAGCTTTTGCACCACTCCCATGAGTCCCATTTCCACAGGGAAAATCAAAGGGCTGGATGATGCCTGTTCATAAAGTTGGTTGCATTACAGGAGAGAAATTCTAAGCTTAGGAAACCAGAATCTTTTTTAACAGGCTGTAATCTTGCCCAAGCTTTATCTTACAGGTAAATATTATCTTCATCATACTGAAAAGTAAACAAACCAGCTCTTTGTTGCAGAAGGAGATGCAATTTCTATATTCCAAGCCTGTTCATTATACAAACATCCTTGAAAAATTAATAAGACACAAAGGCTGTCAGTACCACTGCTTGCAAGATAGGCAGAAATGCAGAAGACCCATGGGAAATTGTCTCTCAAGGCTTAGCTTCAGGTTGATTCCAGGATGGCTTTAGCAAGTCAGCAATAGCATCATGGACCCAGTGGTCCAGAGAACTTTGGTTCTCTGTTATCCTTAGCAAGTTGATGTTTTTACTCATGGTTGTAAGATGTTTACAGCAGTTTCTTGGTATCATATTGATGTCTGGCCTGATCTAGTGAAAAAGAGATGTTTCTACTCTTGCTTCTCTTTTAATGGTGAGGCCACATTGACAGATTTACATGCCTGTTCTTTTGGTCAAGATTGGGTCGCTTATTCATGCCTAATTAATGACTGTCAAGGGGTAGAAGACCTATCAGAATTCTTCCCCTCTATTTTCTTTTCTGAGTCATATGAAGGGGAACATCCAATCAAATGGAGATTCTGCAGCAAAGAAATAGGCAGATGGGGCAACCAACTGAGACTGCCAGGCTCCTGGATTCCAGGAACATTTCTACTTCTCTGCTTTATAAATTTTAAACTTTTTTTTTTTCATTGCAAAGGAGGAAAATGGTCTTTCTCTTCCATATAGAATAATAGGATATAAGCAATTGCAAAGTTTTTACATTTTGGGAAAATCATAATGGTGGAGCTAAGTAGAACACACACTTTCATCCTATTATCTGATAGTCTGTGATTCTTACTCAATTTATGAGATTGAAATTTAGAGATTTCCTTTTCTTTACCCTGAGGATTAGAGATAATGAATATCAATGTTACTACACCGTTAAGGAACCCTTCTCAAGCTTCTATTCTGAAGTGTTTCTTCTTATTTACAACTTGAAAAAAATATGAGTAGGATTGCTCTTAAAAATTGAATTTTCTTAAATTCCTTTGAGAGCTTATCATTATTATCTTCATCAAGAAGTCATCTCCTGAATTACCAGAGAGCCAATTAGCATGATTATGAGAGCAATTTATATTTGAATGGTACCTAAATAGGTATTTTATGGAAGGAAAGTGAAAAATATCTATTTGATTAATTTAATTACTAAAGGTGAAATTCAAGAAAAGAGAGTACTTTCCTTCCACTAGATTGGCTTTTCTTTTCCCCTAGGCTAAACTTTTACATCCAAGAGCTCTCAAACACGCAACCTGCTGTGATGTAATGGAATCTTATGAAACTGGATTACCAAGTACTTCTAGAAACCTAGGGAAGACTCTTTAACCTTTTAACTGGTGGAAGCTTAACTGAATATAATAAAGGCCTTTTTTTTGAAGGAATGTGTTCTCATGTCTCCCTTCTTTAAGGGAAGTAATTACATACAGTGTTCTACCTGGTTTTTAAAATCTGATTTGAAATATGTCACATTTAGTTTCTAAACAGAGGACACTTCAGTCTTTGATCTCTGACATTGGTTCAAATGTTGTTTCTTTAGTTGGTTTTTGTTAGTTTTTTTTTTTTTTCTTTTTTTAAACCAGGATTGTATCTTCTATCAAAATTTCAGGAAAATAAATGTATCCTAGTTCATACATACACCTGTCTACATGGTAGAAGGGGCAAAACTAGAGTCCTGGACCAGGGCTTTCCCCCTAGAATAAGTTGCCGGGAGCACTTCACATAGTAAGAAATTTGAAGTAAGGTTCAGGAAGCCCCAGTTAGCCTCTGTTACTGTGTGACATTGGAAAATTTGCTTAACTGCCCTGGGATCTTTGTTTCCTTATTGTGAAGTTCAGGCACTGGATTAAATGCTCTCTAAGAATCATCATTGCATAAGCTGATTCATCTCAAGACCTGTGGGATTTCATGATTTTTACTAATTTTATAAGACTGTAGTCAGGATGTTTTCCAGACACAGGGAAATGCTTTTAAGCCTTGAAAATTCTTGTTTTATAAATGTTTTAAAGGTTCAGTTCCATGATTTTTATCTCACTGTTTTCTTTTCCATTTGTGAAAAACAAACACTAAGCTTCCTGGCTCTTTATCTTCCTAATTTCCAAATTATCGAAATATTATTGCCTTTTTTTCTCATTGAATATATTTCTCTTATGGAAATAAACAGATGAATTTAACTGATATAAAAGAGAAGGTTCTACCGTGTGCAATAATGTCCTCTTCTTCTGAATTTGTGCTCTAGGACATCAGTAAAACTTTTAATAGAATAATGATAATAAAACAGAGGTAGTGAATGCCACAAGCCATGCCATATTCTCTTTGAGAACTAGGTGGAGTCCATATAAAAATAAACAAAACATAAGTAGACTATGTTCTTACATTATGTTCAGTAAGTAGGCTACTTTCTTGAAATATATGTCTAATCTACCTAATCATTATTTTGTAGTTAAACTATTTATTTATTAAGTCCACTGGGTATGCAAGAGCATGATGCAATTTTCCACTCACTCAGCCTCTGCCATAATCTGATGGAGGTAGTGTTGCTTTCTGCCAAAAGCTTTGTGAGTAGTGCTTCTTGGATACATTCTCTTGCATAAGGGTATGTATTTCATGAACTCAAAAGGAAAAAGTTTCCTAAGGGAATAATGTCAGAGGTAGAACTCTTTTTAAAGGAAGATAGATGGTAGGCGAAAGCAGCATTGATGAACTTGAGTTCTACTTCTTCATATACTGACTGATTTCTCCCAGAAATCTAGCTGGCAAGGTGGATGGAGGTGATGAGAGTTGTGGATGGGATATAAATAATTGCAACATCGTTGTTTTAATTTTAGAAAGGCTAAGGGATCCTAAAAATGTTATTGTCTCCCAAGGAAATAATCATTTTCTCTGAAATTGGGACTGTGCAGATTTTTGTTGATGCTGTGGTCACTGGTTCATTAGCTTAAATGGTACTACTTCAGTGAAAAGAACCCTGGCTTCAGTCACAATGCTCAAATGCCACAGTGGCCTGTTTCTCAGCATCTTCTCAATACCAGGAATGGTGAGCCCTGGAAAAATGGAAGTCTCCTTGACTACAGATATGAAGAGATGCATAGATTCTGTGCTCCTATCCTGGGATCATGGGAGGTCTGCAAAGTGGCAGAGAAATTAAACCCATCTTCAGCATGGAGCAAGCTGAGTGTTAGTGGGAGAACCAGTTTAGATCAAATAAGCATCAGCATTTTGTGCTCTTAAAAAAGTGGTTCTTTAAAAAATTGGAGAATGGATTTTTTTTTTTTTTTTTTGCGGTACACGGGCCTCTCACTGTTGTGGCCTCTCCCGTTGCGGAGCACAGCCTCCGGATGCGCAGGCTCAGCGGCCATGGCTCACAGGCCTAGCCGCTCCACGGCATATGGGATCCTTCCGGACCGGGGCACTGACCCGCGTCCCCTGCATCGGCAGGTGGACTGTCAACCACTGTGCCACCAGGGAAACCCTGGAATTTTTTTAAAAAAACTTTTATTTCATAGAATCAGTTTCCTCAAACATGGGATTTCTATTGGTAAAATGAGTCAGCATGCCTTTTTCTCCTATGACTGTTGGTTAGGTTCATGGAATTGGCATTGCTCCATGAATAAATACTAGTGGCCTGTTACTAGCCCGTCAAAGAAGTTACTACTGCAGCAGTTTGTCCCCTCTTGATATCTGCTCTGGACCATTCCAGTAGATTCCAACTTGGCTTTCTAATATCTAGTTTCGTGCCCCACCTCACTTACCTCCTCAAATCAGCCTCTCTTATGCATTCTTCACAGTGACGTCAGAGAGGTCTTTGAAGAACACAAATTTGATCATGTTTCTTTTTGCCTAAAATTGCTTAAGAGTGCCACATTGCCTAGAATATAAAGCCTAAGTTCCTTAGATTTGCATTAAAAGTCTTTCACAGTTTGGCCTCTGTCTACCTCTCTAAATGTGTACTTCTGTCCCAGGACCGTGTATCTACTCAAAAGCCAACTCACTTTTATTCTCTAGCTATAGAAAAGATGCTGAAGTTCTTGGGAGACACCATACTGCTGTCTCTTTTCATTTACTACATTTTGTACCCATCTTGTATTTCCATTTCTTCTCTACTTGCAAAATTCCTATTCAACCCTCAAAACTTAAGTGAGCTTCTTTTGGAAAAACTTCCACGACATACTCAAACATTCTCTCTTTTCCCACATCCTCAACATTCGCACAGTAGCCAGTACCTGGTAATTTCTTAATGGTTGTTTTATTTATGTATGTAATGTTTATGACAGTAATTTTCAGGATCTTTAATGAACAAATGTGCCTGCGATCCTATAAGAGGAGTGTGGAACGTACAGGGTGTATCAGGAATTGCATCCAATTGCTGGTAACAGACCTGGTTGGAATGGCTTAAACACATTAGGGTTTTATATTCTCACTGAAATCAAGATAAGAGGTAGGGCTCATGTGGCAATGCCACAGAGTAAACTGAAGTTTCATTTATAGTGTTTTGTAGAAAAGAAAAAACTCTGACGGTTTTTCTCTTTGTAATGCAAGTGCGTGATTTAAAATCTGCCTAGGCATCCACTTCAATGATGGCTGTCTGGAATAAACACAGTGCCAACCACAGGGCCAGATAAAGAGCCAGGCCATGCCCCCCTACCCGCTTTGTTTTAGAGATCTTGGTTAATTTCAATAACCCACTATTTGGGACATTGTTCTTCTCTTCCTGTGCCTTAAATTTCCACACTTAGGTTTTAAATTCACCAATACAGAATGAGCCTTTGAAACCATAGGCCCTCACCCTAGACCCCAATCAAGCTGAACTCCAAGTGCGCTGGCTCGCGCTCTCTCTCTCTCTCTCTCTCTCTCTCTGAGACCTGCCATGGGGCCCTAAATGTGCCAAGTAATTTCCAGGACTTGTAAGTAACAAACCTTTTTTTCCCCCTAAAGTTTCCTGATGGTTATTGCTGGGGGTGTCTTGTGTAGGGAAGCAAAATTTGCACCCCAATGTGTGTCTCTTTGACATGAGGATTATTTTAGGTTGACTATTTTTAAGAGAAAGAAGACTCAGGAAGTCTTTCTTTTTACTTCCCCCTAAGCTGCCTACAGAATTAGATAAAAGGGGCTGCAACAGGAATGGAACTATCACCAAAGGTATCTACCAAGAACTGGGCTACGTGGGGAGAAGGAACTTGGCAGGGCCTGGAGAGTCCTTGGTAAAGTCCTGTCTGTGTCCCATTGTCTCTGCATGGCCCAGCAAACATTTGTTTATCAAACATTTGTTTTTCCATCTCCATGTGAATCGCCTTCCTTCCCTTTGAAGTCCCAATCCAATACCCGCAAAGTTCCCTTTTGTCTTTAGCTGTAAATAGATAGTTCTTAAGGTGAGGGTTTTGGCCATTTTAGTGAGTTACTTGTTTTTCCTGGGTCTCTTGCATGTGAGAGACCCAGGAAATTAAATTAAAATTATTAAATTTTTTGCTCATTTTTCTCCTGTTAATCTGTCTCATGTCAATTTAATTCTTAGAAGGGGCTTCCCTGGTGGCGCAGTGGTTGAGAGTCCTCCTGCTGATGCAGGGGACACCGGTTCATGCCCCGGTCCAGGAAGATCCCACATGCCGCGGAGCGGCTGGGCCCGTGAGCCATGGCCGCTGAGCCTGTGCGTCTGGAGCCTGTGCTCCACAACGGGAGAGGCCACGACAATGAGAGGCCCGCGTACACCCCCCCTCAAAAAAAAAAAAAATTAAATAAATTCTTAGACCAGCCAGAAGAACCTGGAAGGGCAGAGGAACGTTTTTTCCTCCCGCACACTTGCAGTCATCATAAGAACCACAAGGGCTGGGCCAGCCACAACCCTGGTTATCAGCAGGCTGAGACTGGCACAAAACAGTGGTATCATGCTAACTTCTTGGATTTTACCCTAAAAACAACCCAATGTCACAAGAGTGTGAACTACTGGAACTCCAGCCTTCACATATAACTACCAACCAGAAAAGTAAAACAAGAAAATGGCAAAATGGATCCCTTCCAATCTTACTTACAGCCCTCTCTAAAGAACTTTTCTCATAACACAATCCGAGATTAGATTTACATTTCATTGGCCTCCTCAATGAAATAGAGGCTGGGAAATATAGTCACCTGGTTATTTTATATATATATATATATTACCCTAGTTCTACTCCTTCTCCAAATAAAACATAAAAAACGGTGTTCTGTTACTAAGAAGGAAGACATGTGGATAAATAAATTCTGCTAGAGGTGTTTCAAACTATGAAACCCTAATTTCATAAAATATTAGCATTTCTAGAAACGTGCATTCTTTGCAACACAGTTTTGGAAACAATGGTCTAGATAATCTCTTTTAAACATTTTTCCCAGTGTAAAAACATGTCATTAATTACTAGTTACTCAAGGAGTGAATTTCAGATCCCCTCAGATTTGATATTCTACTCTTCTATTAGATCAAAACCTGCCTTTTTAGTTAAGATAAATTTTTGTGTTCCCTTTGGCTCTGTGCATTTGTGAAGCATTTCTCTAGGATGATAATGATTTTTTCTCTTTAGAGATATTTTCCAGAAACGCATCATCTTTCTTCCAAAGGACCATAGTCTAGAAGCACCTGGAATAAAGCATGGGTCAGCTATTTTCTCATGCTAGATGATCAGTTTTGGCACTTCTGCCCATCTTATTATGTAGACAATCTGTTGTCTGCTATGGCATCCACTAGAAGAAAAACTGTTATGTGCTGTATTTCAGCTGCTGTATAGAGCCAGGCTTTTCAAACAATGCAGATAAAAACCACCAATCATCTTGTCCCATGACTGAACCTAACAATCGTTGGGATACTACAATTCTCTATCAACTGATGACAAAGCTGCCTGCTTTATAAGGGAAGAAACATCTGCAGCATAAAAGATGCTGCATGAAAATACAGGCTGCTTATTCTGCAAAGATCCTGGCTCTGGAGCCAAATTGTTCAAAGGTTCAAATCCTGGCTCAGGCATTGGGTAGATGGAAAAATCTCAGTCAAAGAGCTTTACCTCTATGAGCCTGAATTTCCATCTCTGAAAGGAGCATCAAAGCATTTTGCAGAGTAATTTCAAGGTTTCGAAAAAAGCCAGTAAAGTGTTGAGCATGGTTCTTGGCACACGTGTTCCTCCATAATTTGTTGTTGTCCTTATCTTCTTATTCCTTCCCTACCCCTCGTCATCCTTTTCCTCATTTTTAGATTGCTATTTTTAGTAGCAGTAGAAGTATTAGTGTTTTAGTAGTAATAGAAAGTTAGTTGCAAATATACTTCATCCTGTTCTACAAACATTTTCAGGTGAAGGCATGTTTTTTTCTCATTTTTTTCACAGTCCATACACCTGCATTCCACTGTGCAAATGTATTCCTTATTTTCAGAAAACTCATGGCATCAACAGACTTTGTGTCTTTTTAAAAGTAATGAGGGGGCTTCCCTGGTGGCGCAGTGGTTGAGAGTCTGCCTGCCGATGCAGGGGGCACGGGTTCGTGCCCCGGTCCAGGAAGATCCCACATGCCCAGGAGCGGCTGCGCCCGTGAGCCACGGCCGCTGAGCCTGCGCGTCCAGAGCCTGTGCTCCACAACGGGAGAGGCCACGACAGTGAGAGGCCCGCGTACCGCAAAAAAAATAATAATAATAATAATGAGGAATGTGAGCCAATTTAACTTCACAAAGGAACAGAGACAGCATCTATCCCACCTGACTGCCTACTGTACTCTATAATTTTCAACAAGATCTGGCTCCTGCACAAATGGCTAAATTCATCCTGTATCCCTTTTCTAATCACTCATTATATTCCAGCCACACTGCCTTTCTTTCTCTTTTTCAAGCTTCAGTGTTTACTCTTGCTGCTTCTCGCTCTCTCCCTCTATCTCTTTTTCCCACCTTCTCACTCTCTCTCCCCCTCCTTCTCCCTGTCCTCCTGGAATGTTCTTTCCCCAACTCTACATGGCAGATCTTATCCTAAATGCTATCACTTCAGAAAGGCCTTCCCTGACCTCCCTAATTAAAGAAGCTGTCCTAGTGACATTATCCTTTTCATTTAGCTTCATAACATATAACCATCTGGGATTTTAAAATCTATTTATTCACCTACTTATATTTGTCCCTGTTCACTAGTAGGCATGCAGCGAGAGGAGGGAAATTGTTAGTCATGGCTAGTGCTCTATTCCTGGTACCCAGAATAATACCTGTCACCTGCAATGTGCTTGATATACGCTTGAATAAATGAATTAATGCTAAGTAAACATTTATTAAGCATGAAGAAAGGGAATCACAGGGTACTGTTTGCTCTTTTATCCTTGCTCTTTTATCCAGTTCTTTTATATGCCGTATCTCTTTATTTTTCTATGTTCTGTCAAGAACCATGAAGTATCTAATACTTTATCGTACTTGTAAGCTAACACTTTATTCTGCTGCAGTTTCATGGATGCTGGCAGAAGACATAAGACTCCTAAATCAAAGATGAAGGACTTTATTATTCCAGGCACAGCAAGCAGCACGAGCATCACGTTTGCATCAGTGCTCCATGCCCCAATTTCCACAGGGTGACACGCACAGGGCCAGGTAACATCTGCAAATTGAATGGGGTGCATTATAGGAGAAGAACTTTCAACTTAGGGAACCCACATCTCTTACTATGAGAAGTGAGCATGCTTGCCCTCTGTTCCAGATGGGAACAATATCTCTACCTTCCAAGGCTATAAGAAAATATGCTTTTTGCTCTGAAGAGAGACACTCTCTTATGAGGATGTTTACTAAAGAAACATCCAGGAAAAAATAATTTGGAATAAAGCAACGATTGTCCTCTGCTCATAAGATGTGCAGAAATGCTAGAAAACAACAGAGGATTGTCTCCCAACAAGTCCCTCTAACTCTTACTCACGTTTCACCCCAATGTCTATTTTGCTCTTCTAGCTTCTACCTTATATATGACTTGTTCAATCCATTTGTCTACTCTGAATGCTTCTGGTTCTCAGAAGCATCTTTGCAGAATAGTCTAATATTAGTGAGTAAGGAAACCCAGGTTTTCCAGCTCCAAAACCAGTATTACCTACCCCACCCCGTGAGTACAGCCCCCTAAATAGTTGAAGTGGCGGCCACTGTTTCTCAGGGCTATCTCCCTAGGTATACTAGACAGAAAGTAGTCATGTAATGCTTTTCAGTGAGAATAGAAGGCTGGCTATCTTCTGAAGCACTTAGAAATATTAACTTGGCAGGAGAAGTTTAAGAATGATTGCACTGAGGGAATTCCCTGGCAGTCCAGTGGTTGGGACTTTGCCTTCCAACGCAGGGGGTGTGGGTTCAATCCCTGGTTGGGGAGCTAAGACCCCACATGCCTTGTGGCCAAAAAACCAAAACAGAAAACAGAAGCAATATTGTAACAAATTAAATAAAGCCTTTAAGAATGGTCCACATTCAAAACAACAACAACAACGACAAAAAAGAACCACTTCATTAAAAAAAATAAAAATGACTGCACTGAGAAAAATCCCCTCATGTGAATTGTTGATGTTTGTAATAATCAGAATATCCCTAATCAGCATGGCTCCAATACTTTGGAGCTGGAAATATGCCTGTCATAGTTTGCAATGTAATCTGTCTATATTTGTAAGGACAGGATTAGGGGAGGGAAGTTTTTAGTCCAGTAGAAGCCTAGGCACCAATACCGGAGTGTCAAGTTTTTGAAAATGCTCAGTAAGGTCTTTTGCCTTATACGTAAGGGATACATGGGCTGATATACAGGAAAACAATCTTCTTGCCTAATAATTGCAATAAGGGACATAGCCTTTAGAATTCAAAAAGTAGAGAAGGGGATGGGGGCATATACAATTTGAAAACTGCAACATTAACATACTTTTACTTATGCACAGATTCATGGAGCCAAGGAGAAGTAATTGTGCATTCTGACTGATCTAACCAGTGTTCGTATGATCTTGATCTTTCTAAACATTTATCACTAGAGTGTAGTCTTTAAAATAGGGTTATCTAAAGCCTATAATGACTGCCCATGCTGATATACATTAGCATCACTTCTTCTAGGAATCTTGAATTCATCAATTAAATCCTAAATTTTACAGTGCATTCAGAGACATGTGTTCATTGATGTGTAGCATTTGCATGCTTATTTTGTAAATTCTCAAGTGATGGTGACACAGCTGTGTTCCCTAAATAAAAATCTTATTAGTGTCACTGTCTCCGGTAATGGTACCTATGGTGAAATTTCCCTCAGATTATTGATTTCTAACCTCACTGTGAGGAACAAATATTAATCTCAGTCTATAGAGAAACTGAGTCTCAGAAAGGTTTCTTATAGTAGTGATAATAATAATATTAATAAGAATAGAAATAATATCAGTTACGTTTTTTAAAATGTTTATTGAGCATTTATTATGTGCTAGGCACTGTGCTAAGCACTTTATCTATCCAATCTAGGCCTCATAGGAAAAAATTTGAAGTGGCTCTTATTCCTAATTATCAGGCAAATAATCAGAGACACAGAAATGTTAAGTGATTTAGCTCAGTAATTAGCTGAGCCAAGACATGACCCCTGTTTCCCTGAAACTGCTCTGATGTACCTCTACTTGGACATTTATTTCATGCAGTTTGTTTTGAACAAAACCTCTAAGCCACCTTTATGCCCTTCCAAGATTGGACATCTAGCCCCTACCTGCAAACTCTACTCTATCTTCATCTAAGAGCAGAAGGGAAGTCCTCTTTATAACCAGTCTGGAGATCGATGCATGCCTTACTTTCCTGGATCATGCTACGTTGACTATCAAGCTAAGCTTTACTCACTTAAACTCTTTTGAAATGCAAATTTAAGTTGGGTGGGAAATAAGAAATGCTAATCTCATCTACCACAATGCAATAGTAAAATGTAACAGAGTTTTGGGTGTTTTTGTTTTTAATTTTTTTTTTTAACATTTTTTTTAACATCTTTATTGGGGTATAATTGCTTTACAATGGTGTGTTAGTTTCTGCTTTATAACAAAGTGAATCAGTCATACATATACATATGTTCCCATATCTCTTCCCTCTTGCGTCTCCCTCCCTCCCACCCTCCCTATCCCATCCCTCCAGGCGGTCACAAAGCACCGAGCTGATCTCCCTGTGTTATGCGGCTGCTTCCCACTAGCTATCTACCTTACGTTTGGTAGTGTATATATGTCCATGCCTCTCTCTCGCTTTGTCACAGCTCACCCTTCCCCCTCCCCATATCCTCATTAACTTAGAAGTGTTTCAATAAAATCCTGCAGATATATTTATCAATGATTAAGCCTGATCCTTTCATCCTTTAGACAGAAAGCTATGTTTTCAATCCATAGAAAATAGATGCCCAAAATGTAATGTATATTCATTATGGAAGAATTGTTTTCTTTCCTTGTACAAAGATGCAAAGCAGAATTATACTTTTCTCTTGACCATGAGGTTAACTTTTTTTAAATTTCCATAAGAAATGAACTATGATGGTACATATTTTAGGAGTGAAAACAAAGAAACTTGACACATTTAAATTTACTCTCTGTTTTAAAGCTTACTCTCTTTGCTGAGGCTATATGAAAATAAAAACAACAAAAACAAAAATAAAACCTTCCATATGAGAGAAAAGAATATGCTTGATAGGGATTTGGAGTTGTTTACTTACATACCTGTTATGCAAAGCCACAGAACCAAACTTAAACATCTTTCAAAGTAAGGGATAAAAAGGGATTTATTTAACAATAAGCCTATGAGAATTACATACTAGTGAAGAGTTCCAAAGTCTGCAGACAGAGAACTAGGCAAAGAACTCTGGTTCCCATCAATGTGATGCTAACATATTTAAACATAATGCTCTCTAGGGTAGGAGGCAAGCACAAAATAAATTCTGCCTGAAACCCTGAAACAAAAAAAAAAAAAAAAAGAAAAGAAAGAAAGGCTGGGGGGCTGTAAGTCTCCATACTGGTGATACTGTAAACTGATCTGGTATTTATAGCGTGAACCCCAGCATCTTTCCTACTCAACCATGTCTGTTCAGTTGTTTGACAGCCTCTATCTTTCCATCATTTGTTATGGAGTTTACAGTAAACCTATAAGCACATTATTTGGAGCAGTGCCTAAGATTCTGAACAGGTTATCTTATTTCTGAAGGGAAGTGTTACTCCTGGATAACTAGGTAATTAGGAAAAAGTGAGTTTGAGCTTCTAGCACTAGGCTGCCACTTCCTCCTCCACTTCTAAGAGAAGTGAATGAAACCTCAGCAATTCTGAGAATCCAACTCTTTCTGAGTGACAATTATAATAACAAACCTGTCTCTGTAAACACATAAGAGTCAGACTTCTGGGGTTTTAAGTGAACTCAGGTGTTGTTGATTTATTTCTTCTGTATCCAGGCATTTGTCTTATCCTTTTTCTTTTGGTTATTGTTCTATTAAAAATTTTACAGAAGATGTACACACTTACTTAAAAATTGTACTATGTGGAAAGGAAAAAATAAAAAGGTGTGATCTCTGTTGATGGTTTTGTGTATCTGAAATGTGTGCCATTTCAGACCTATATTGTATCTTGTTTTTATATGTATTTTGCAAAACAGAAATCATACTATTTACATGTTTGCTTTTTGATTCAGCTATACATTGCAAGTATCTTTCTGTGTCAATGGGTAAAGATTTACTTAGGTCTTTTTAAACATTGCATATAATTTCATGATGCGAATACACCAAAATTTATTCTACCATTCCCCTATTTTTGAACTTTTAAGATGCTTCTAATTTCAGAGGTATTTACAGATGATTCTACATTAAACCTCCATCTACATACATCCTTTCCCACTTGCACTAAAATATCTAAAGAATGAATTCCTAGAAATAGTATTACTTATTTAAATTTTGTATATATGTATTTATCATTTGATATATACTAACAGAATGCTTCCAATTTTATTACCAGCAACTTTTCAGATGAACATTAAATAAGAACATCAAATTCTTTAAAACATTTTTATTAATCTGATAACCAAGACATTATCTTGCTTTAGTTTGTATTTTCTTGATCACAATTGCAGTTAAATATCTGCTGTCATGTTTCTATTAGCAGAATTTCCATACTGATGTATCATTTCATCCTCCGTACTCATTTTTCTGAGTTGTTTGTCTTTTATTATTGATTTAATTGATATAGAGGATTTGTAGATTCCTTCCTTCACCAGGAATCCATTTTTATTTACAGTTGGAGGTGTAAATCTAATTTAAAGGTTTTTGTTTGATTTTAATGAATGATTCATAATCCTGTTCATGTATTAAATAATAAATTATTTTACTGATTAGGAATACTACCTTTTCATATAAAATTTCTCATATGTGCATGAATCTGTTTCTGGGCCAGAAATTTTGAGTTTATTTACTATAGCTTTTCATGTATATTTTTCTACGTGGTAGAACAACCTCTATGCCTAGACTTTTTCTCCCCCAAAAAATTCTTGATGATTTTGTTCACATGTACTCCTTCAGAAGAACTTGTGAATTGACTTCACCAGTTCTAAAAATAATCTAACTATTTAGTACATCTGTGAAGATTTTATATGAAATAAACTCTGGAACGTCCAAGGCAGTAATATATATAGATTGAATTCTGCAAATGGGCATGAGAGAGTGAAACTAGTAGTCCTAAGCAGGTGTGTCCTTAAACAGAGTATGCTGTTAAATAAAGAAATCTCAAATTTGAATTTGGAAGCTAAATAGAAATTATGATTTGTAAAAAGGGTGGTTACTGAGGCCTCTTCAAATAAAAATGACATGAACAAATCACTACTTAATATTGTCCAGGTGTCATTTTTTAAATTTTTATATAAAATTTTATTTTTCCATATATTTGATGTGCTGAGCTCTGAAGACGTTACCTATCTTTATGTCTTAATCAATGTTTCAAAAGAGAAGGGATTTTAGCAACTTTAGAGTAAGAATGATATTTGAAAGGGCTCCATTTTCAAATTTTATGAACACTTTCTCTACCTGTATCCCTGCATTATAGTAGAGGAGCTCCTATAAGGTTTAAACAAATTTAGTCCTAAAATGTTTGGTTTTTTTTCATCTTACATTTTCCTGGTACCTCACAAGCTCTTCTCAAGGAAGGTATTAGCCTGTCTCCTGTTTTTATTTTCCTTTGCTCTTATATATTGCTCAGGGCCAAGTTACACACTGATTTGGAGAAATGTGAGGCGAGGAGGCCACAGTTTGTAATGGAATTTTTTTCATAATTTATGGGGCCTCCCATGAGCATATATATGGGCAATAGATGCTGCTCTGTCTCAGAACAGGGCTTGTATTTGCATCCTCCTTAAGCCTTTGAGAAAGGCTTTCTGAACCCTGACTGACCTTCCCCGGCCCTGTTCTTCCAATGCCACAGGGCAGTTCTGAATTCGCTGACTTGCTTGCGAGCCTGACAAAAATTTCTCTAGGCAATGAAATCATGATTTAAACATATGGCTGTCAGACTAACTTAGGACAGTTCAATCCCTGAAATAGCTAGTTTTCCTAGAGGTATGGAGTCTCTCAAGGTCACCTAAAGTGTAACTACAGTATTTTAACCTGGTTCACCGCACTAATAATGAAGGATAAGAACAGAACTTCTGTCTAGTAAGTTGCTTTTCAGACACTGTTTCTAAGTTCTGGCTTTATAGCACTTGGCTCGTTTAGAAGAAATATAAGCACCCTTTTAATTCAGATGGATCTATTGAAAATTGTGAAACAAAACAAAATGTTTTGCATGATTTTCAATTCAATAATAGTTGATATTTGTGTTTAACTTGAATTTCAGAACATCGGTATGATTTGCTTGGTTCATCAAGGAATGAACTTCCCTGCTAAAAGATTCCCACACACATAAATAGAAGAAAAAGCATGGTATAAAAATAGATCTTCATAAGAGTTTTCCCTGATTCCTTATTTGTCTAGTAAAGGTTGCTTTTCAATTTCAGAATCTGCTGAATCCATAATAAATGGCTTGTCCTTCAATGTTTCCTTCTAGAGTTTCTGAACTGCTTCCTACCTCAGCAGCATCTACTCCAGTTATCAGAAAAGAGTAAAGCATAGCAAGAATAGATAATTTTCCTCAACCTTTTATTCATTAATTTTCATCCCATTTATTTTGTATTCCGTTTCATCTAATTTCAATATTAAGCCATCTTATATTTTCACTAAACGTACATTGTCTTACTGGCAAAATAGTTGAGCAGAAGTTGGATGGGGAAGAATTTTTCATCTCCTGTTGTGGGGTTATGGCTGAGTCCTGCAGATGCTTCAGCCTTAAGCATTTTATGTCTCATGTCCTACCACCTGCTGAGTCTAATTTCTCTGAAGTAATGAATTCACTTTCCTTGCAAAGGCCAATGGTTTCTTACTACAGCCTCCAACTATATGAGGAAAAAGCCTGAATGATCAATCTGGTTTTTGATACACTTTGGCTGTATTGGTTCAACTGCAAAGCTTCAACTTAATTGTTTGCCATGTGCAAAACCTTAATTTCAATATTTGAAAAACTAAGTTACTGGAAAAGTCATATGTTATCCCAGATTATTACACTGCAAAGACTGTGTTAACTACAACTACCAATTGTTGAAAATATTTTGTAGGTATTATATCATGGATGTTCCATGTAAAATAAAGTTATTAATCGTTAATACAATACAAATAAAGAAACTGAAGTTTAGAGAAGTTAGGTGACCAAACAATAAGTCATTGACAGGGAATGAAAATGTCTGACTCCAAATTCTACTTTCTTAAATATATTATTCTGCTTCTCTGTATCAAACATTTAAACATTTTACTTCATAAGAACTACATTTCACTATCACAAACATTTGTGATCAGAAATACTTTCATCAGTCTCTCATGACAGTTCTACCCCCAGGCTACACAGAAGGGACCTACCTTCATTACCTTATAATTATGAATTTTTGGAAGCCACAAAATCTATGCCTCGGTTCAAATCCAGGCTCTGATTTATACCCCAGGTGTCTCTGGGTAAGTCCCTTATTCTTTTTGAACCTAGGTTCTCTATCTGTAAACAGCATTACTGTGAAAATGCAGTTGCAAAGATTATGTTGAGGGTGTCTTGTATATTATAGCTATTAAATAGGCGATAATCTCTATTGTGAGGGGAGAGAATAGTATTGTGGAGCTCATTCTCTCATCTCCTTAAATGAAATTTATGAAAGGTCTACTTTATGTCGAAATTCTAACACTGAATATGAGTAGTAACAAACAGTAAGCCCACTCAACTGCTTTCAGAATCGCACTTTACCTCTTTCAAAGGCAATTAGGAGCTGTCATCTTTATAAGCAGTTGAAGTGTAGGACAGATAAATATTTCTTCATTTGTCATCTTGAGTCTTTAAGTTGGTATTGGACTTTATGATTTCTGATGTATCTTTTTACTCATCAAGAGTAATGCTCACTGGGCCAAGTATCTAGTTCTCATGGTGAACAGCCTACACTTCCAAGATTTGCATGGGTTTTTTGTTTCATAAATACAATTACTCAAAAGTGTTTATCATTCTCCTTTAAAACTCTTTAGTTCCTCCCTACCCCTGCCCAAGCTCATATGTATACATGTGTATATACATACATATAATTGAATATATATATAAGAATATATGTATAACACAATATATATAACTGAATATATATTATATTACAAGAATACATATAATTAAAGGAGGTTTTGAAATATTCTCTTAGAAAAAGCTTGGTGAATGTTATTATAAGCAAAACGGAAATGGGTTAGGTTGAGATTCTTTAGTTGTAAACGATAGAAAAAAAAGTCTAATTAGTTCTATTTTCTACATTTAATACAAGGACATAAGTTACATTTGGATACATTTATTAACAACCTAATAAAAATGCGTTCATATCTACAGACTCGTTTTCATTTCATTGTACAGAACACAATTATTATAAACATCAAGAATTGGGAGCTATTGAACAGATGGGGCATTAGTGTCTTAATTCTTGATCTTTGGTCTAGTAAATCCTTCCATTTCATATCCTTTGCACAAATCCTATGGTCATTCAGGGCATGATGAATGATTTTTTAAACGCTGCTTTAATGTTCATGTCACTTTTTGTGTTTTACTATTTCAAACAAATATGTAAACACAGGTGATCAAACAGGATAATGAGGACACATTAAAAATCTTTGAATATTCCAAACTAGGCATATCCTAATCCTGTCAGAAGATTCTGCATAAACTAAATGCAGTTTCTTGGCACCAACATATCTAATGTTTTTTATTATTTCTGATAACTAATATCTGAAAATTGATCCCTGACTCAGAACTTTATTTTTCCATGCTGCACTTAATAAATGATACTGATTATCTATTATGTTTATCTTAAACAAAAATAGGAATATATGAACATACTAATGGTTTATAGGACATTACACAGAGACCATATGCACACATGCACACGCTCAAAGCTTACTGAAGGAAACACACAGACATCGCAAATGCCTTAATTTTGCCATAAAAATAGAGAATGCATGTTTCCTCACGCAAGTCACATAGGATATAACATTTAAAAATATCGAATCTAGGGTTGTGACATTAATTTATTTTAACAAAGTATTTTAAACAAAATACTTTATTTTGTTTAAATTTTGTTTAAATACAAATATTTATTTGTTTAAATACCTTTTTGTTTAAATTTTGTTTAAATACTTTGTTTTTGTTAAATACTTTTGTTAAATTTTGTTTAAATACTTTGTTTAAAAACAAAGTATTTTAAACAAAATACTTTAAAGTATTTTAACAAACTATGTTTGTTTCCTTACCTCCCTCCTGGCTTACACTGCAATCTTCAAGTTGCAAATGGAATCTACAGAGTCCAAAACCCTTGTTCAAAGTTTTAGAAATTATCGATATTTATATGGTATTTGAAAATCATTTCTTTCAACGATCAGCATATACTATAATCCCTCTTAACTTTGAATAAAACTGCAGCTTCCTGCTTGGATTGATGGGATTGACATCTATGCAAAGAAAAGACTCAAAGAAAATGGGTGAACCTAAGTTACACATGAGTTGCTGATAACTGAAAACTGCCACAGAAGAGAATTGGATACTGTCCTACTTATATGACTATTAAATAGAATCTGACGCTCACATGTGTATTTTATTCCTGATGGTTATTGATTGGGTCCTTCTTCAATCTTGTGGAAAAATAATGTTGTTAACTGTACCTTTGGGCAAAACTACGGCTGACTGTAGTAGCCCGTGCTTGCAGAGTGTGTGTGGTCGGTTCTATCTTGGACCATATTCTCCTCAAATCTTTCTGGTTTGGGGGAGAGCAGCCAGGATGATGGGGAAAGACTCTGAGCTCACCTCCTCTCACAGGCACACCAAAATCACAACTATCTGCAGAACAACCATCAATGAAAAAGACTGGAACCTACCAGAAAAGACCTTCTCCAACATAAAGAAGGAACCACAATGAGAAGGTAGGAGGAGCAGACGCGCAAAGTAATCAAATCCCATCCCCCGCCCCTCAGGCGGGCGACACACGCGCTGGAGAATAATTATTTTGCAGAAGTTCTCCCACAGCAGTGAGAGTTCTGAGCCCCATGTCATGCTCCCCAGCCCGGGGGTCCTGCACCGGGAAGGCGAGCTCCCAGAGCATTTGGCTTTGAAGGCCAGCGGGGCTTCATTGCAGGAGCCCACAGAACTGAGGGAAACACACTTCACTCTTAAAGGCACACATAAAATCCCAGGGCAAAAGCAGTAATTTGATAGGAGCCTGGGCCAGGCCTACCTGCTGGTCTTGGAGAGGTCCCTGGAGAGGCGGGGTGGCTGTCCCTCACCCTGCGGCCGTTCATCCACGTGAACATGGCGGCTGCGTGTTTGCCTCGTTAGCACCGATTCGGCACCTGGTCCCACCCAACAGCCTACGCGTGCTGGAGCTGGGAAGTCTCGGGGCCAAACAAGTAACGCGGGAACAGAGCCCTCCCCATGAGCAGGCAGGCTGCTCAAAGACTGAAGAGCCCTCCGCTGTCTCTGCAGTCGCCCCTAGACACGGCCCAGCCCACGTGACGCCAGGGCCCGGCTCCACCCACCGGGGCAGACTCCGGCCCCTCCCACCCGGAAGCCCACACAAACCTCTAAAGCAGCCTCACCCACCGGGCGGCAGACACCGGAAGCAAGAAAACTAGGATCAGCAACCCAGGTCAGACCCTACCCTGGGACCACCTGGGCCCTGGCTCTGTCCACGATCAGACCAACGCAACCTTTGGGACACCCCCTACCCCTTACCCAACTGTGCGAGAACCATCTCCCACCACCAATTATCTGAATCGAGCTCTGGGATCCCTGAGCCCGCAGCCAGACTCCAGGAACCAGCTCTGCCTGCCAGTAGACTGGCAGTAACCCCGGACCTGGCTTCACCTGCTACTAGGTGTGCAACAGCCTGAGTCTTCAGGACCTTAACTCTGCCCACCAGTGAGCCAGCACTAGCCCTGGGACTCCTAGGGTTCCTCAACCGGCCCCCTTGTGACCAGGCCCCACTAAACAGCATCCACGCAAGGCAGGGCCTGGCAGCGAACCAGACTAGGGGCCAACCAAGCCTACCAGACAGCCCACATAGTCAGCCACCACAATAGAAGGACTCGTGCAGCCCTCTTAGGGGGAACCCCCAGAGCATATAGCTTGGGTGACTGCTGGGACTCATAGAACGCCTCCTATAGAGGGCCACTTTTCCAAGGCCGAGAAACATATCTAACCTACCACAGACATAAAAATACAAATAGCAACTTAGAAAACATGAGGTGGCAGAGGAACATGTTCCAGATGAAGGAATAAGATAAAACCCCAGAAGAAGAACTAAGTGAGAGACTTCCCTGTTGGTGCAGTGATTAAGAGTCCGCCTGCCAATGAAGGGGACACAGGTTCGAGCCCTAGTCTGGGAAGATCCCACATGCCGCGGAGCAACTAAGCCCGTGCGCCACAACTACTGAGCCTGCGCTCTGAAGCCCACGAGCCACAACTACTGAGCCCATGCTCTAGAGCCCATGCTCCGTAACAAGAGAAGCCACCACAATGAGAAGCCAGCACCACAATGAAGAGTAGCCCCGGCCTACGCACAGCAACGAAGACCCAATGCAGCTAAAAATAAATTAATTAATTAATTTTAAAAAATGAACTAAGTGATGGGGAGACAGGCAATCTACGGAGAAAGAGTTCAGAGTAGTGATAGCAAAAATGATCAAAGAACATGAGAGGAGAATGGATGCATAGAGCGGGAAGTCATAAGTTTTTAACAGAGTTAGAAAATAAGAAGAACTGAGATGTATGGTTTGGATTGGTATAAAATACTCTATGCCTAGGGCAGGAGTAGTGAGAAGCATTCTTTTTCTCGGGATACCTTAGAATTAAGAATATGCGCCTAGGATTTAAGGTGGCATGTGAGCTACTTGCCATAGTAGCTTGTCTGATAACTGAGAATTTTATGGTTCAGTTAAAGCTTATGGAAAATGTGGATAAAATAATCAGTATTGCGAGTTATATGAACATGCTGTAGATAATCCGCTAAAATGTTTGATAAATAATGAATTTGTGTTGAGATAAAAAAGAGAGAAGGAAACTGGCATTCACTGGATACCTACTAGGTGCTATGCAAGAGGACTATATGATTTGCATTTCTTTTCCCATATTATCCCACACCAGCTAATAATAGTACCTCATTTTAAAACTTCAGAAAATGAGATTCAGAAAAGTTGAGTAACATACCAATGGTCACACATCTATTAGGGGTCAGTGACTTCAGATCTATATCCATGTATGAGGACTCACGGTGCCATCCTAACCTGGGTTCTTCTTCTGCAAAAATCTTGGGGGAAGTTACATAATCTTTTGGATTTGTCAAAGAGGTTGGAACAAACAATCTCTACATTCCTTTAGAATGTCAAACATTTATGACTTAAGTATGAGAAAAGTTTGGTTTTCTTTTTACTGTACTCACTAAGTCTCTCACTATGCTGAGATGTCAAACTAGCCTTCCAGCCTGGGAAAAAGAATTTGTCTAACTAACCTGATGACAAAGAAGTCTCGCTTCAGGAACAAAAATTACTCTATTACTTATCACAGTTCTTTTCTTTTTATGAACTGAACTAGTAGTTCAATATCAATTATAAGAGAAGGGCTAGCCCTCTGGACACGTGTACAGTTCATTAACAAGATGGTCTGTATTATATACAGGGAAATTAGAAAAAGGGGAGCTAGTTTAGTGGGTGAAAATATTCCATATAAATATCCAAATATATATATATATACATAAATGGGGGTGAAATCATATTTAACTGCCATGTGTACATTTCTTGTTACAGATTGATAACCATTAAAATGTTAGCATTAAAATATATTTTCAGTGTATATATCTGAGCCATGCAAACACATTTAAAAAGACCACTTTATCCTAGATTTCAGCTGAAGCTTATTTGGTATTTTATCATTTTACTTATCTCTTCTCCCTCATCTCAAATTATTTTGTAAATGTTAAAAAGCCACACTGAATTAATGAGAACATGCTTGCTATTTTTTTCTCATTTGGTTCACATTTAGTTGGATGAAGTAAAAACATTTCTGCTGAAAAGAATCAGTACACTTCTTCAATTAGGTCAGGGCTTCCTGCCATTCAAAATCGACAGAAAAAGCAAAATGTACCAGTCTGCAACACTGGAAATAGAGCTGTTAGGCCTCCCCAGGATCCCTGGTCCTAGGTTTGACCTCAAATCCCTTCTGCCCAAAACTAGTGACTGTTCAAAGGGCCTTCAAAACTGGCCTCATGAGACTGAAGGAGAACAGCAGGAAACTCCAAAATACTAAAGTCAGCCTGACACCCTGTTGCAGTTGGATGCACTAGATCATCAAATGGAAGAATCTCATCATGAATAAATACCTTTTTTAAATACTCGGAGGTAGGTTTTATGTGACTGCTATTAAGATAGTCGAACATAGATATAAGACGAATAAAACAGATCTTAACATGAGCTCACAACCACATAGTAAGGAAATAAAGTAATGTAGAAACATGGTTAAGAGAATAAGCTTTGAAGTTGGAAGATCCGAGTTTGCATTCTAGCATAAACACTCACTTGCTGTGTAACCTTGACCAAATCTCTCGCTCTCTCTAATCCACAAATTATTTAGTGATTTGTAAAAGAGGGGTATAAGACTATCACAGACTGGTTTTGAGAATTAAATGGAATGATTTATGCAAATTGTTAGCACATTACTTCGCACTCAGTAAATATTTTAAGAATATTAAACATCATGGTTATTGTGATTTCAAGAACTTAATTCAATCAGATGCACACTTACTTTGAAGAGATTTATCAAGAATTTCAACAATTATATAAAAGAGTCAATTTAATAAGACAATATAAAAAAGTGATTTCCTTGCCATTAATTTCTTATGGTTTACTCCCAAGTGTTATGTGCATATGTTAATGATACCTTAGATGGAAAATAATAAACATACTCATAATTTAGATTTGCAATTGCTGTTTTTGGAATAGTCAAATTACCATATTTTAAACACCCACAATTTATTAAATTTATTTATTAAAAACATACATGTCCCAAAACAAATTATAGGTACATCATCTAGCAAAAACTACCTTGTGAATATTGTATCTTAAACAGAGAATCAGAATATGGAATTTCCATTTCCATATTTGTACCATAGCTTTAAGATAAACCCATAGCTATTTATAAATATTCATTTGTTTTAAAATGTATGGAAATGCTGTGCAATTGTATCCTGTTGGATAGTCACATAACACTTTTAGTCTCAAGTAAAATGTGACTGGCATTGTTTTCAGAGATTATTGTTCAAATGATAAAGTTTCAGCAATTGTGCTCGAAAAAACAATCAGTAGAGTGATTTGGTTGTATGTCATTAGGTATAGGATATAAAGTCATTCTCAATTTGTAAAGGGAAGTAAAATGAGCTGTGACAATTTAGTCAGGAGGAAAAAAAAAGTCTAAAAGGTCACTTTTAGGACTATTAGTCTTTGTTGAATCAAAACAAAACTATGGAATTGCATTTTATATTGCCAGGTAAGAAAATAATGTTTTCTAATTAACTCGGGGTTTCAAAACCTTACCAATGTGAGCTTTATTCTCAGAACTGCTCAATAAATAAGCAAATTAATGGATAAGCACATAAATAAATAAAAATTGGGTAATGTCACATAAGGAAGCTCTGATGTTCCTTCAATGGTTATTGTTAAGAGTACATTACATGGGCTTCCCTGGTGGCGCAGTGGTTGGGAATCTGCCTGCCAGTGCAGGGGACATGGGTTCAAGCCCTGGTCCGGGAAGATTCCACATGCCCCGGAGCAACTAAGCCCCGGTGCCACAACTACTGAGCCTGTGCTCTAGAGCTTGCGAGCCACAACTACTGAGCCCACGAGCCACAACTACTGCAGCCCGTGCGCCTAGAACCATGCTCCACAACAAGAGAAGCCATAGCAATGAGAAGCCCACGCACCGCAACGAAGAGTAGCCCCCGCTCGCCAACGAAGAGAAAGCCCGCACACAGCAATAAAGACCCAACACAGCCAAATATAAAAACAAATAAATAAATTTATTTTAAAAAATACATTACATTTGTTGTGTCTGAATAGAGTAGGCAACGAAACAGGGATATTATAAAATGATCTTCAAATCTCCCTTCCTTGAAGATTTATTTCTAAAATAACTTCCCAATGACACTTCCCTTTCAAAACTCAGAAGAAACAAGTCCAATTCTAAATGTGGTCTTCAATTATATATTCCTTATTATTTCATTCACCTGTCTTAAGTTTTATTCATGTTAGCTGACTGCATTGCAGCACAAAGTCAATGAACACTTGCAGAATCAAAAACGTATGAGTGGTATGGACTGGCCATTTTGGATTTTTTTCTTCCCTTAGCCAAGATCTGACCCTATCTGAAATGTCTCCTCTGGTAGAAATCCACGGAAAATGACTAGGGAGCTCACCAAAGTTCAGCCCTTATTCACCAGAAGCACTGCACGGAGGCACCCACCTTTTCTTTTCAGCACCTGCTACCTAGTCCAGGGGGAAGTGCTAAAGGGACAATTCCCAGAGCCTCAGGCCATTTCAGTAAGCGCTCCCAGGAACACAACACCCATCTCCTCTCTGCTACAAACACCCATTCACAAAATCTGAGGAGAGAACTACAGTCGTCCCTGATTCCTTGGAAATTTAGTTAGACTGATGTAGAAACACACCCTCCTTCCCTCAGTGTATAATTATTCGTGGGTGAAGAGCCACCAGGGAGGGTAACAGAAGAGGAAAGAGGGAAAAAAAAAGTAGAAGCGGGTTTTGACCTGACTTCTAAAAGGCTTTCTGTTAATCTCTCGTCCCCCTCTCTCATTTTCCTAATCCCGAGAATGATGGAGTTATAGGCAAGGGAATGATTCCGGAAATGCAGATATGACTCTCAAACCTAGAAATGATCTGGGCGATTTATTTAAAGTTAAATACTCCTCGTGCTAGGAACCCAGCACAATTCATATTTAAAGGAGGCCGTGTTTTCTCCATCATGACATAAACAAACAGTTGCCTCCAAAGATGAAAAACCCGGTTCCGGAGCGTGTTCTTGCTGTCCTCTAAGCTGCAGACTGAGGGCCGGTGGAGAGCGCTCACAACCTGTGAAAGTGCGGAGGACTCTCTCAACCCGGTGGCCAATTCCCCACCGGCCAGAACTCTTCCCCACCAGCCCTCATCATTCGTGACTCTGCAAGACACAGGGACTCAGACGTGTGTGGGAGTGCGTGTGAGGGAGACAGGCGACAGGAGAGTGCGCTTTCCACATGTGGAACCCTGCATCTCCCTGTCTCATAGCTTGCGTCCGTTCATATGCATGCAGTGGTTAAATATTTGATCAAAGGTGGAATAGTTATACTCATCAGTTGTATTTTTAATAGGCACGCCTTAAAATAGAGGGTTCATAAACTGAAAGTGTGAAAAGATTCTGAGTATCGTCCCTATGTCTCTAACCCTTTCTACTCTTCCCTCCCCCATGTCTACTCCCCCCAAAAAAGGAAAGCTTGCAGCAGATTGTAGAAGGATTTGAGTCTGCAGCTAGAGAGAAGGGGATTAGGGCCAGAGCGGTGCAAGTTAAATTGTGCTGCCTATAAAAAATGGGCGGATTGGTCTCCAGATCCAGAGGCTGGTACCACCTTCCTTTCTAAAATAAAATCTCTCTGGCATGAAGTCACCGCCTATTTCACATCCGGTTTGCCCTGGGACGTATTACTACTGTCTTGGTAAAGAAAAATCTTTTGTTGTATAGCTGCAGATTGGATACTGGGAAGCAAATTTGGGTGTGAAATCTTCAGCAAAGGAGCACGCAGAGTCCATGATGGCTCTGACAGCTCAGAGCGAGTGAGTGAGCGGCTGAGCGAGGACGCCCCTGCGCTGCCGGCGCGCCGGGACTCGCGGACTCGCGCTGGCTCCCAGCTCTCCACGATTTTCTCTCGCAGACTTTTCTCGGGTCTTGAGCGATCCTCTGCCCAGAGGGGGCCCGAGGTAAGTGCGGCATCGGACCGCTACACACAAGCTTTGAACGTGCCTTTTCCTTGCTGGAGTGACAGGAATGCAATAGAAAACAGAGAAGGAGGGAACAGGACAAGAGCCTGATCCCGCAGCAGGTAGAAAGAACGAATGTTTTTCTTTCAGGGTGAAAATCGCAGCGATCTAGGAGCATTATTATTATTATTATTATTTTCTCCGTCTCTCTTCTTTTCTTTCCCTCTTTCTTAGGCAGAGTTGAATGTATTCCGCGGGGTGGGTGGTGACATGTTGTTTTGGTCTTTTTTGGGTTTTTTTGTTTTTTTGCAAGACGGAGCTGGGGTGAGGTGGGGAGGGGCGTTGGGTGCATCGTCTAAAGTTAAGACGCTGGGATAGAAAACCTATCTCAATGTTCCATCGTAGGGAAGGCACTCTCTTTCTGGCTGCAAAAATGCTTCTTTTCTCCTTTCCAGTGGACGCTGCCGTAATGCCGTCTGGTGTAGGGGTCTCTCTCATTCCGAACACGAAAAACTCAAGTTATCATTTGCTGTGGGTGGCATAGATATGGGTGTTCAGAGTGTGTGTTTGATGGGGCGAGGTTGAAGGTGGAAAGGGGTAAGGAGACAGCTTAGCGTTTCTTTTAAACTATTAGGTTTGCATTTGCAAGAAACTTTCTTACTCAACAACTCAAGTGCCATGATAGGTTTGTTTTTCTCTTTTCAAAATGTCAGAGGAGGACAAAAAGCTATGCTATCTTGCTTTGGGGTTTTGTTTTGTTTCACTTACCCCTTTGGGAATTACCCTTTTTTATAAAGACCAACAAATATTAAAAGGGTACGAGAAGTTGTTTTTCCTTCATAACGGATGTTGAAGGTTAATAAAAGGGTGAATTATAATTATGCAATTTAGTTGCAATATTTTAACATAAGGATATTTACCCAATATTTCTTGTCGTATTCAACTCATCTATGTCAAAAGCAGTCACTAAATTAGGGAAAAACTATGAAGCTCACAGTTCTTACCTCTAGGTCTAGACCATTTCACTCTAAACACTTTAATTATGTTTCATTGCTTACATGCCTGTTTGGAATGGTTTTTACTGATATAAATGATCCTGGAGAGTGTGGAAAGCATTTGTGTAGATGTATTTAAAGGCATACCACATTAAACTATAGAGTGCCTAATGGAAAATATGCTTTAAAAGACTTGCAATCCATTAATCACTGATCCTGCTAAGGAGTACAGATTCAGGGAAGTGCTAACAAATTTTACCTTGAACATTTCTCATATTATGACTGGATTCAGTTATAGCACATTCAAATAGTGTTACCATGTCTGCTCATTCACCAGGTAGTGCTCTGATTTTTAAGAATTACACAAATAGATTATAATTTTAAAAATCCTCGAAGCTTTCCATGCTCCTCCATTCCTCCAACATCCCACTACCAAGTCTAAATTCAACAGAGGGTGATTGATTGCACTTTACCTAAGAGGGAAAAAAGATTCCCTTTTTCATGCAAAGCAAAGCACTCCAGCTTCCATCTGTTTTAGATGAAACATTTTCTAGCAGCAACCTGGCAGAATCTGAGAGGGCTTAAAAGACATGTGAGGGCATGCTTGTGTGCATTTATGTGAGTGTGGTTTGTATGTGAGAGATCAGCACATGGCTTGACTATAAAGTATGTCCTTTAGCCTCACAGAAGCAT